>NC_091836.1:33240597-33543627 GCF_037783145.1 Equus przewalskii
TCTAGCAGGTGTTTTCCGTCTGTTCGGGGTGTGGTTCCAGCATCTCATGCACATGGTTCAGCCACGTCTGAGATGTGGTTCCGGCCGGCCCGACAGGTGTTTCCACAGTGTCCGCCAAGTGGTACTGGCGTAGTTGGCAGGTGATTTTGGCATGACCGGCAGGTGGTTCCAGCAAGCCTGGCAGGTGATTCCGAAGTGGTCCCCAACTGGTTGTGGTGTAGCCGGCAGGTGGTTCTGGCGAGTCGAGCAGGTGGTTCCGGCGTGCTCGGCAGGTGCTTCCGGGGTCATTGGCACGTGGTTCTGGCATATCTGAGAGGTGGTTCCGGCATGCCCGGCAGGTGATTCCGGAGTGTTCGCCAAGTGTTTCCGGCGTAGCCGGCAGGTGATTTTGCATGTCCAGCGGTCGTTCCGGCGGGTCGAGCCGGTGGTTCCGGCGTGTCCGGCAGGTGGTTCCGGTCTGTCCGGCAGGTGGTTCTGTGGTGTCCGGCACGAGGTTCAGTCTGAGAGGCTGTGTCGGCATGCCCCTCACGTGATTCCGGCTTGTCCCCGAAGTGGTGCTGGTGTAGCGGGCACGTGATTTTGGCGTGTCCGGCAGGTGGTTCCGGCGAGTTGAGCAGGTGGTTGCGACGTGCTTGGCAGGTGCTTCCGGCGTCTCCGGCACGTGTTTCTCTCACATCTGACTGGTGGTTCCGGCATGCCCAAAAGTTGATTCCGGTCTGTCCGGTAGGTAGTTCCGGCGTGCACGGCACGTGGTTCTGGTACGTGTCAGAGGTGGTTGCGTATGCCCAACAGGTGATACCGGACTGTCCGCCACGTGCTTCTGGCACGTCTGAGAGGTGGTTCCAACATGCCCGGCAGGTCATTTCGGAGAGTCGTCCAAGTGGTTCTGGCGTAGCCCGCAGGTGATTTTGGCGTGTCCGGCAGGTGGTTCCGCCGTGCTCGGCAGGTGGTTCAGGCATGGCCGTCACGTGGTTCCAGTCTGTCCAGGACATGTTTCCAGCTTCTCCGGCAGGTGGCTCTGGTACGTCTGAGAGGTGGTTCCGTCATGGCTGGCAGGTGATTCCGGACCGTCCCCCAGGTGGTTCTGGCATAGCCAGCAGTTGATATTGGCCTGTCCGGCAGGTGGTTCCAGCGAGTCGAACAGGTGGCTCCGGCGTGCTCGGCAGGTGGTTCCGGTCTGTCCGGTAGGTGATTCCGGCGTGTCCGGCACGTGCTTCCGGCACGTCTGAGAGGTGGTTCCGGCATGCGCGGCAGGTGATTCCGTAGTGTCCGCCAGGTGGTTCTGGAATACCCGGCAGGTGATTTTGGCGTGTCGGGCAGGTGTTTCTGGCGAGTCGAACAGGTGGCTCCGGCATGCTCGGCAGGTGCTTCCGGCATCTCCGGCACTTGGTTCTGGTGTGTCTGAGAGCTGGTTCCGGCATGTCCGGCAGATGATTCCGGAGTGTCCGCCAAGTGGTTCTGGCATACCCAGCAGGTGATTTTGGCGTGTCAGGGAGGTGGTACCGGTGAGTCGAGCAGGTGGTTCCGGCGTGCTCAGCAGGTGGTTCAGGCGGTTCTGGCAGGTGGTATCCGTCTGTTCGGGGTGTGGTTCCAGCATCTCATGAACACGTTTCTGGCACGTCTGAGATGTGGTTCCAGCCGGCCCGACAGGTGTTTCCGCAGTGTCCGCCAAGCGGTCCTGGCGTAGTTGGCAGGTGATTTTGGCATGACTGGCAGGTGGTTCCAGCAAGCCTGGCAGGTGATTCCAAAGTGTTCACCAACTGGTTGTGGCGTAGCCGGCAGGTGATTTTTGCGTGATCGGCAGGTGGTTCTGGCGAGTCGAGCAGGTGGTTCTGGCGGGCTCGGCTGGTGCTTCCGGGTTCATTGGCACGGGGTTCCGGCATGTCTGAGAGCTGGTTCCGGCATGTCCGGCAGATGATTCCGGAATGTCCGCCAAGTGGTTCTGGCATACCCGGCTGGTGATTTGGGCATGTCAGGTAGGTGGTTCCGGCGAGTCGAGCAGGTGGCTCCGGCGTGCTCGGCAGGTTGTTCAGACGGGTCTGGCAGGTGTTTTACGTCTGTTCGTGGTGTGGTTCCAGCATCTCATGCACATGGTTCTGGCACGTCTGAGATGTGGTTCCGGCCGGCCCGACAGTTGTTTCCACAGTGTCCGCCAAGCGGTTCTGGCGTAGTTGGCAGGGGATTTTGGCATGACCGGCAGGTGGTTCCAGCAAGCCCGGCAGGTGATTCCGAAGTGTTCCAAAACTGGTTGTGGCGTAGCCGGCAGGTGATTTTGCATGTCCAGCGGTCGTTCCGGCGGGTCGAGCCGGTGGTTCCGGCGTGTCCGGCAGGTGGTTCCGGTCTGTCCGGCAGGTGGTTCTGTGGTGTCCGGCACGAGGTTCAGTCTGAGAGGCTGTGTCGGCATGCCCCTCACGTGATTCCGGCTTATCCCCGAAGTGGTGCTGGTGTAGCGGGCACGTGATTTTGGCGTGTCCGGCAGGTGGTTCAGGCGAGTTGAGCAGGTGGTTGCGACGTGCTTGGCAGGTGCTTCCGGCGTCTCCGGCACGTGTTTCTCTCACATCTGACTGGTGGTTCCGGCATGCCCAAAAGTTGATTCCGGTCTGTCCGGTAGGTAGTTCCGGCGTGCACGGCACGTGGTTCTGGTACTTGTCAGAGGTGGTTGAGTATGCCCAACAGGTGATTCCGGACTGTCCGCCACGTGCTTCTGGCACGTCTGAGAGGTGGTTCCAACATGCCCGGCAGGTCATTTCGGAGAGTCGTCCAAGTGGTTCTGGCGTAGCCCGCAGGTGATTTTGGCGTGTCCGGCAGGTGGTTCCGCCGTGCTCGGCAGGTGGTTCAGGCATGGCCGTCACGTGGTTCCAGTCTGTCCAGGACGTGTTTCCAGCTTCTCCGGCAGGTGGTTCTGGTACGTCTGAGAGGTGGTTCCGCCATGGCTGGCAGGTGATCCCGGACTGTCCCCCAGGTGGTTCTGGCATAGCCAGCAGTTGATATTGGTCTGTCCGGCAGGTGGTTCCAGCGAGTCGAACAGGTGGCTCCGGCGTGCTCGGCAGGTGGCTCCGGTCTGTCCGGTAGGTGATTCCGGCGTGTCCGGCACGTGCTTCCGGCACGTCTGAGAGGTGGTTCCGGCATGCGCGGCAGGTGATTCCGTAGTGTCCGCCAGGTGGTTCTGGCATACCCGGCAGGTGATTTTGGCGTGTCCGGCAGGTGTTTCTGGCGAGTCGAGCAGGTGGCTCCGGCATGCTCGGCAGGTGCTTCCGGCGTCTCCGGCACTTGGTTCTGGTGTGTCTGAGAGCTGGTTCCGGCATGTCCGGCAGATGATTCCGGAGTGTCCGCCAAGTGGTTCTGGCATACCCAGCAGGTGATTTTGGCGTGTCAGGGAGGTGGTACCGGTGAGTCGAGCAGGTGGTTCCGGCGTGCTCAGCAGGTGGTTCAGGCGGTTCTGGCAGGTGGCATCCGTCTGTTCGGGGTGTGGTTCCAGCATCTCATGAACACGTTTCTGGCACGTCTGAGATGTGGTTCCAGCCGGCCCGACAGGTGTTTCCGCGGTTTCCGCCAAGCGGTTCTGGCGTAGTTGGCAGGTGATTTTGGCATGACCGGCAGGTGGTTCCAGCAAGCCTGGCAGGTGATTCCAAAGTGTTCACCAACTGGTTGTGGCGTAGCCGGCAGGTGATTTTTGCGTGATCGGCAGGTGGTTCTGGCGAGTCGAGCAGGTGGTTCCGGCGTGCTCGGCTGGTGCTTCCGGGGTCATTGGCACGGGGTTCTGGCATGTCTGAGAGGTGGTTCCTGCATGCCCGGCAAGTGATTCCGGAGTGTTCGCCAAGTGGTTCTGGCATAGTCGGCAGGTGATTTTGGCATGTCCGGCAGGTGGTTCAGGCGAGTTGAGCAGGTGGTTCCAACGTGCTTGGCAGGTGCTTACAGCGTCTCCGGCACGTGTTTCTGGCACATCTGACAGGTGGTTCCGGCATGCCCGAAAGGTGATTCCGGTCTGTCCGGTAGGTGGTTCCAGCCTGCACGGCATGTGGTTCTGGTACGTCTCAGAGGTGGTTGCGCATGCCCAACAGGTGATTCCGGACTGACCGCCACATGGTTCTGGCACGTCTGAGAGGTAGTTCCGGCATGCCCGGCAGGTCATCCCAGAGAGTCCTCCAAGTGGTTCTGGCATAACACGCAGGTGATTTTGGCGTGTCTGGCAGGTTGTTCCGTTGTGCTTGGCAGGTGGTTCAGGCTTGGCCGGCAGGTGGTTCCAGACTGTCCAGGACGTGTTTCCAGCTTCTCCGGCAGGTGGTTCTGGTACGTCTGAGAGGTGGTTCCGCCATGGCTGGCAGGTGATTCCGGACCGTCCCCCAGGTGGTTCTGGCATAGCCAGCAGTTGATATTGGCCTGTCCGGCAGGTGGTTCCAGCGAGTCGAACAGGTGGCTCCGGTGTGCTCGGCAGGTGGTTCCGGTCTGTCCGGTAGGTGATTCCGGCGTGTCCGGCACGTGCTTCCGGCGCGTGTGAGATGTGGTTCCGGCATGCGGGACAGGTGGTTTCGGAGTGTCCGCCAGGTGGTTCTGGCGTACCCGGCAGGTGATTTTGGCGTGTCCGGCAGGTGTTTCTGGCGAGTCGAGCAGGTGGCTCCGGCATGCTCGGCAGGTGCTTCCGGCGTCTCCGGCACGTGGTTCTGGTGTGTCTGATAGCTGGTTCCGGCATGTCCGGCAGGTGATTCCGGAGTATTCGCCAAGTGTTTCCGGCGTAGCCGGCAGGTGATTTTGCATGTCCAGTGGTCGTTCCGGCGGGTCGAGCCGGTGGTTCCGGCGTTTCCGGCAGGTGGTTCCGGTCTGTCCGGCAGGTGGTTCTGTGGTGTCCGGCACGAGGTTCAGTCTGAGAGGCTGTGCCGGCATGCCCCTCACGTGATTCCGGCTTGTCCCCGAAGTGGTGCTGGTGTAGCGGGCAGGTGATTTTGGCGTGTCCGGCAGGTGGTTCCGGCGAGTTGAGCAGGTGGTTGCGACGTGCTCGGCAGGTGCTTCCGGCGTCTCCGGCACGTGTTTCTGGCACATCTGACTGGTGGTTCCGGCATGCCCAAGAGTTGATTCCGGTCTGTCCGTTAGGTGGTTCCGGCGTGCACGGCACGTGGTTCTGGTACGGGTCAGAGGTGGTTGCGTATGCCCAAAAGGTGATTCCGGACTGTCCGCCACGTGCTTCTGGCACGTCTGAGAGGTGGTTCCAACATGCCCGGCAGGTCATTTCGGAGAGTCGTCCAAGTGGTTCTGGCGTAGCCCGCAGGTGATTTTGGCGTGTCCGGCAGGTGGTTCCGCCGTGCTCGGCAGGTGGTTCAGGCATGGCCGTCACGTGGTTCCAGTCTGTCCAGGACGTGTTTCCAGCTTCTCCGGCAGGTGGTTCAGGTACGTCTGAGAGGTGGTTCCGCCATGGCTGGCAGGTGATCCCGGACTGTCCCCCAGGTGGTTCTGGCATAGCCAGCAGTTGATATTGGCCTGTCCGGCAGGTGGTTCCAGCGAGTCGAACAGGTGGCTCCGGCGTTCTTGGCAGGTGGTTCCGGTCTGTCCGGTAGGTGTTTCCGGCGTGTCTGGCACGTGCTTCCGGCACGTCTGAGAGGTGGTTCCGGCATGCGCGGCAGGTGATTCCGTAGTGTCCGCCAGGTGGTTCTGGCGTACCCGGCAGGTGATTTTGGCGTGTCCGGCAGGTGTTTCTGGCGAGTCGAGCAGGTGGCTCCGGCATGCTCGGCAGGTGCTTCCGGCGTCTCCGGCACTTGTTTCTGGTGTGTCTGAGAGCTGGTTCCGGCATATCCGGCAGATGATTCCGGAGTGTCCGCCAAGTGGTTCTGGCATACCCAGCAGGTGATTTTGGCGTGTCAGGGAGGTGGTACCGGTGAGTCGAGCAGGTGGTTCCGGCGTGCTCAGCAGGTGGTTCAGGCGGTTCTGGCAGGTGGTATCCGTCTGTTCGGGGTGTGGTTCCAGCATCTCATGAACACGTTTCTGGCACGTCTGAGATGTGGTTCCAGGCGGCCCGACAGGTGTTTCCGCAGTTTCCGCCAAGCGGTTCTGGCGTAGTTGGCAGGTGATTTTGGCATGACCGGCAGGTGGTTCCAGCAAGCCCGGCAGGTGATTCCCAAGTGTTCCCCAACTGGTTGTGGCGTAGCCGGCAGGTGATTTTTGCGTGATCGGCAGGTGGTTCTGGCGAGTCGAGCAGGTGGTTCCGGCGTGCTCGGCTGGTGCTTCCGGGGTCATTGGCACGGGGTTCTGGCATGTCTGAGAGGTGGTTCCTGCATGCCCGGCAAGTGATTCCGGAGTGTTCGCCAAGTGGTTCTGGCATAGTCGGCAGGTGATTTTGGCATGTCCGGCAGGTGGTTCAGGCGAGTTGAGCAGGTGGTTCCAACGTGCTTGGCAGGTGCTTCCGGCGTCTCCGGCACGTGTTTCTGGCACATCTGACAGGTGGTTCCGGCATGCCCGAAAGGTGATTCCGGTCTGTCCGGTATGTGGTTCCAGCCTGCACGGCATGTGGTTCTGGTACGTCTCAGAGGTGGTTGCGCATGCCCAACAGGTGATTCCGGACTGTCCGCCACATGGTTCTGGCACGTCTGAGAGGTGGTTCCGGCATGCCCGGCAGGTCATCATAGAGAGTCCTCCAAGTGGTTCTGGCATAACACGCAGGTGATTTTGGCGTGTCTGGCAGGTTGTTCCGTTGTGCTTGGCAGGTGGTTCAGGCTTGGCCGGCAGGTGGTTCCAGACTGTCCAGGACGTGTTTCCAGCTTCTCCGGCAGGTGGTTCTGGTACGTCTGAGAGGTGGTTCCGCCATGGCTGGCAGGTGATTCCGGACCGTCCCCCAGGTGGTTCTGGCATAGCCAGCAGTTGATATTGGCCTGTCCAGCAGGTGGTTCCAGCGAGTCGAACAGGTGGCTCCAGCGTGCTCGGCAGGTGGTTCCGGTCTGTCCGGTAGGTGATTCTAGCGTGTCCGGCACGTGCTTCCGGCACGTCTGAGAGGTGGTTCCGGCATGCGCGACATGTGGTTTCGGAGTGTCCGCCAGGTGGTTCTGGCGTACCCAGCAGGTGATTTTGGCGTGTCAGGCAGTGGTACCGGTGAGTCGAGCAGGTGGTTCCGGCGTGCTCAGCAGGTGGTTCAGGCGGTTCTGGCAGGTGGTATCCGTCTGTTCGGGGTGTGGTTCCAGCATCTCATGAACACGTTTCTGGCACGTCTGAGATGTGGTTCCAGCCGGCCCGACAGGTGTTTCCACAGTGTCCGCCAAGCGGTTCTGGCGTAGTTGGCAGGTGATTTTGGCATGACTGGCAGGTGGTTCCAGCAAGCCTGGCAGGTGGTTCCAAACTGTTCACCAACTGGTTGTGGCGTAGCCGGCAGGTGATTTTTGCGTGATCGGCAGGTGGTTCTGGCGAGTCGAGCAGGTGGTTCCGGCGTGCTCGGCTGGTGCTTCCGGGGTCATTGGCACGGGGTTCTGGCATGTCTGAGAGGTGGTTCCTGCATGCCCGGCAAGTGATTCCGGAGTGTTCGCCAAGTGGTTCTGGCATAGTCGGCAGGTGATTTTGGCATGTCCGGCAGGTGGTTCAGGCGAGTTGAACAGGTGGCTCCGGCGTGCTCGGCAGGTCGTTCCGGTCTGTCCGGTAGGTGATTCCGGCGTGTCCGGCACGTGCTTCCGGCACGTCTGAGAGGTGGTTCCGGCATGCGCGACAGGTGGTTTCGGAGTGTCCGCCAGGTGGTTCTGGCGTACCCGGCAGGTGATTTTGGCGTGTCCGGCAGGTGTTTCTGGCGAGTCGAGCAGGTGGCTCCGGCATGCTCGGCAGGTGCTTCCGGCGTCTCCGGCACGTGGTTCTGGTGTGTCTGAGAGCTGGTTCCGGCATGTCCGGCAGATGATTCCGGAGTGTCCGCCAAGTGGTTCTGGCATACCCGGCTGGTGATTTGGGCATGTCAGGTAGGTGGTTCCGGCGAGTCGAGCAGGTGGCTCCGGCGTGCTCAGCAGGTGGTTCAGGCGGTTCTGGCAGGTGGTATCCGTCTGTTCGGGGTGTGGTTCCAGCATCTCATGAGCACGTTTCTGGCACGTCTGAGATGTGGTTCCAGCCGGCCCGACAGGTCTTTCCGCAGTGTCCGCAAAGCGGTTCTGGCATAGTTGGCAGGTGATTTTGGCATGACTAGCAGGTGGTTCCAGCAAGCCTTGCAGGTGATTCCAAAGTGTTCACCAACTGGTTGTGGCGTAGCCGGCAGGTGATTTTTGCGTGATCGGCAGGTGGTTCTGGCGAGTCGAGCAGGTGGTTCCGGCGTGCTCGGCTGGTGCTTCCGGGGTCATTGGCACGGGGTTCTGGCATGTCTGAGAGGTGGTTCCTGCATGCCGGGCAAGTGATTCCGGAGTGTTCACCAAGTGGTTCTGGCATAGTCGGCAGGTGATTTTGGCATGTCCGGCAGGTGGTTCAGGCGAGTTGAGCAGGTGGTTCCAACGTGCTTGGCAGGTGCTTCCGGCGTCTCCGGCACGTGTTTCTGGCACATCTGACAGGTGGTTCCGGCATGCCCGAAAGGTGATTCCGGTCTGTCCGGTATGTGGTTCCAGCCTTCACCGCATGTGGTTCTGGTACGTCTCAGAGGTGGTTGCGCATGCCCAACAGGTGATTCCGGACTGTCCGCCACATGGTTCTGGCACGTCTGAGAGGTGGTTCCGGCATGCCCGGCAGGTCTTCCCGGAGAGTCCTCCAAGTGTTTCTGGCATAACACGCAGGTGATTTTGGCGTGTCTGGCAGGTTGTTCCGTTGTGCTTGGCAGGTGGTTCAGGCTTGGCCGGCAGGTGGTTCCAGACTGTCCAGGACGTGTTTCCAGCTTCTCCGGCAGGTGGTTCTGGTACGTCTGAGAGGGGGTTCCGCCATGGCTGGCAGGTGATTCCGGACCGTCCCCCAGGTGGTTCTGGCATAGCCAGCAGTTTATATTGGCCTGTCCGGCAGGTGGTTCCAGCGAGTCGAACAGGTGGCTCCGGCGTGCTCGGCAGGTGGTTCCGGTCTGTCCGGTAGGCGATTCCGGCGTGTCCGGCACGTGCTTCCAGCACGTCTGAGAGGTGGTTCCGGCATGCGCGACATGTGGTTTCGGAGTGTCCGCCAGGTGGTTCTGGCGTACCCGGCAGGTGATTTTGGCGTGTCCAGCAGGTGTTTCTGGCGAGTCGAGCAGGTGGCTCCGGCATGCTCGGCAGGTGCTTCCGGCGTCTCCGGCACTTGGTTCTGGTGTGTCTGAGAGCTGGTTCCGGCATGTCCGGCAGATGATTCCGGAGTGTCCGCCAAGTGGTTCTGGCATACCCAGCAGGTGATTTTGGCGTGTCAGGGAGGTGGTACCGGTGAGTCGAGCAGGTGGTTCCGGCGTGCTCAGCAGGTGGTTCAGGCGGTTCTGGCAGGTGGTATCCGTCTGTTCGGGGTGTGGTTCCAGCATCTCATGAACACGTTTCTGGCACGTCTGAGATGTGGTTCCAGCCGGCCCGACAGGTGTTTCCGCAGTGTCCGCCAAGCGGTCCTGGCGTAGTTGGCAGGTGATTTTGGCATGACTGGCAGGTGGTTCCAGCAAGCCTGGCAGGTGATTCCAAAGTGTTCACCAACTGGTTGTGGCGTAGCCGGCAGGTGATTTTTGCGTGATCGGCAGGTGGTTCTGGCGAGTCGAGCAGGTGGTTCCGGCGTGCTCGGCTGGTGCTTCCGGGTTCATTGGCACGGGGTTCTGGCATGTCTGAGAGCTGGTTCCGGCATGTCCGGCAGATGATTCCGGAGTGTCCGCCAAGTGGTTCTGGCATACCCGGCTGGTGATTTGGGCATGTCAGGTAGGTGGTTCCGGCCAGTCGAGCAGGTGGCTCCGCCGTGCTCGGCAGGTTGTTCAGACGGGTCTGGCAGGTGTTTTCCGTCTGTCTGGGGTGTGGTTCCAGCATCTCATGCACATGGTTCTGGCACGTCTGAGATGTGGTTCCGGCCGGCCCGACAGGTGTTTCCACAGTGTCCGCCAAGTGGTACTGGCGTAGTTGGCAGGTGATTTTGGCATGCCTGGCAGGTGGTTCCAGCAAGCCTGGCAGGTGATTCCAAAGTGTTCACCTACTGGTTGTGGCGTAGCCGGCAGGTGATTTTTGCGTGATCGGCAGGTGGTTCTGGCGAGTCGAGCAGGTGTTTCCGGCGTGCTCGGCTGGTGCTTCCGGGGTCATTGGCACGGGGTTCTGGCATGTCTGAGAGGTGGTTCCTGCATGCCCGGCAAGTGATTCCGGAGTGTTCGCCAAGTGGTTCCGGCATAGTCGGCAGGTGGTTTTGGCATGTCCGGCAGGTGGTTCAGGCGAGTTGAGCAGGTGGTTCCAACGTGCATGGCAGGTGCTTCCGGCGTCTCCGGCACGTGTTTCTGGCACATCTGACAGGTGGTTCCGGCATGCCCGAAAGGTGATTCCAGTCTGTCTGGTAGGTGGTTCCAGCCTGCACGGCATGTGGTTCTGGTACGTCTCAGAGGTGGTTGCCCATGCCCAACAGGTGATTCCGGACTGTCCGCCACGTGCTTCTGGCACGTCTGAGAGGTGGTTCCGGCATGCCCGGCAGGTCATCCCAGAGAGTCCTCCAAGTGGTTCTGGCATAACACGCAGGTGATTTTCTCGAGTCTGGCAGGTTGTTCCGTTGTGCTTGGCAGGTGTTTCAGGCTTGGCCGGCAGGTGGTTCCAGACTGTCCAGGACGTGTTTCCAGCTTCTCCGGCAGGTGGTTCTGGTACGTATGAGAGGTGGTTCCGCCATGGCTGGCAGGTGATTCCGGACCGTCCCCCAGGTGGTTCTGGCATAGCCAGCAGTTGATATTGGCCTGTCCGGCAGGTGGTTCCAGCGAGTCGAACAGGTGGCTCCGGCGTGCTCGGCAGGTGGTTCCGGTCTGTCTGGTAGGTGATTCCGGCGTGTCTGGCACGTGCTTCAGGCACGTCTGAGAGGTGGTTCCGGCATGCGCGACAGGTGGTTTCGGAGTGTCCGCCAGATGGTTCTGGCGTACCCGGCAGGTGATTTTGGCGTGTCCGGCAGGTGTTTCTGGCGAGTCGAGCAGGTGGCTCCGGCATGCTCGGCAGGTGCTTCCGGCATCTCCGGCACTTGGTTCTGGTGTGTCTGAGAGCTGGTTCCGGCATGTCCGGCAGATGATTCCGGAGTGTCCGCCAAGTGGTTCTGGCATACCCGGCTGGTGATTTGGGCATGTCAGGTAGGTGGTTCCGGCGAGTCGAGCAGGTGGCTCCGGCGTGCTCGGCACGTTGTTCAGACGGGTCTGGCAGGTGTTTTCCGTCTGTTCGGGGTGTGGTTCCAGCATCTCATGCACATGGTTCTGGCACGTCTGAGATGTGGTTCCGGCCGGCCCGACAGGTGTTTCCACAGTGTCCGCCAAGTGGTACTGGCGTAGTTGGCAGGTGATTTTGGCATGACCGGCAGGTGGTTCCAGCAAGCCCAGCAGGTGATTCCGAAGTGTTCCCCAACTGGTTGTGGCGTAGCCGGCAGGTGATTTTTGCGTGTCCGGCAGGTGGTTCTGGCGAGTCGAGCAGGTGGTTCCGGCGTGCTCGGCAGGTGCTTCCGGGGTCATTGGCACGTGGTTCTGGCATATCTGAGAGGTGGTTCCGGCATGCCCGGCAGGTGATTCCGGAGTGTTCGCCAAGTGTTTCCGGCGTAGCCGGCAGGTGATTTTGCATGTCCAGCGGTCGTTCCGGCGGGTCGAGCCGGTGGTTCCGGCGTTTCCGGCAGGTGGTTCCGGTCTGTCCGGCAGGTGGTTCTGTGGTGTCCGGCACGAGGTTCAGTCTGAGAGGCTGTGCCGGCATGCCCCTCACGTGATTCCGGCTTGTCCCCGAAGTGGTGCTGGTGTAGCGGGCAGGTGATTTTGGCGTGTCCGGCAGGTGGTTCCGGCGAGTTGAGCAGGTGGTTGCGACGTGCTCGGCAGGTGCTTCCGGCGTCTCCGGCACGTGTTTCTGGCACATCTGACTGGTGGTTCCGGCATGCCCAAGAGTTGAGTCCGGTCTGTCCGTTAGGTGGTTCCGGCGTGCACGGCACGTGTTTCTGGTACGGGTCAGAGGTGGTTGCGTATGCCCAACAGGTGATTCCGGACTGTCCGCCACGTGCTTCTGGCACGTCTGAGAGGTGGTTCCAACATGCCCGGCAGGTCATTTCGGAGAGTCGTCCAAGTGGTTCTGGCGTAGCCCGCAGGTGATTTTGGCGTGTCCGGCAGGTGGTTCCGCCCTGCTCGGCAGGTGGTTCAGGCATGGCCGTCACGTGGTTCCAGTCTGTCCAGGACGTGTTTCCAGCTTCTCCGGCAGGTGGTTCTGGTACGTCTGAGAGGTGGTTCCGCCATGGCTGGCAGGTGATCCCGGACTGTCCCCCAGGTGGTTCTGGCATAGCCAGCAGTTGATATTGGCCTGTCCGGCAGGTGGTTCCAGCGAGTCGAACAGGTGGCTCCGGCGTTCTTGGCAGGTGGTTCCGGTCTGTCCGGTAGGTGGTTCCGGCGTGTCCGGCACGTGCTTCCGGCACGTCTGAGAGGTGGTTCCGGCATGCGCGGCAGGTGATTCCGTAGTGTCCGACAGGTGGTTCTGGCGTACCCGGCAGGTGATTTTGGCGTGTCCGGCAGGTGTTTCTGGCGAGTCGAGCAGGTGGCTCCGGCATGCTCGGCAGGTGCTTCCGGCGTCTCCGGCACTTGGTTCTGGTGTGTCTGAGAGCTGGTTCCGGCATATCCGGCAGATGATTCCGGAGTGTCCGCCAAGTGGTTCTGGCATACCCAGCAGGTGATTTTGGCGTGTCAGGGAGATGGTACCAGTGAGTCGAGCAGGTGGTTCCGGCGTGCTCAGCAGGTGGTTCAGGCGGTTCTGGCAGGTGGTATCCGTCTGTTCGGGGTGTGGTTCCAGCATCTCATGAACACGTTTCTGGCACGTCTGAGATGTGGTTCCAGGCGGCCCGACAGGTGTTTCCGCAGTTTCCGCCAAGCGGTTCTGGCGTAGTTGGCAGGTGATTTTGGCATGACCGGCAGGTGGTTCCAGCAAGCCTGGCAGGTGATTCCAAAGTGTTCACCAACTGGTTGTGGCGTAGCCGGCAGGTGATTTTTGCGTGATCGGCAGGTGGTTCTGGCGAGTCGAGCAGGTGGTTCCGGCGTGCTCGGCTGGTGCTTCCGGGGTCATTGGCACGGGGTTCTGGCATGTCTGAGAGGTGGTTCCTGCATGCCCGGCAAGTGATTCCGGAGTGTTCGCCAAGTGGTTCTGGCATAGTCGGCAGGTGATTTTGGCATGTCCGGCAGGTGGTTCAGGCGAGTTGAGCAGGTGGTTCCAACGTGCTTGGCAGGTGCTTCTGGCGTCTCCGGCACGTGTTTCTGGCACATCTGACAGGTGGTTCCGGCATGCCCGAAAGGTGATTCCGGTCTGTCCGGTTGGTGGTTCCAGCCTGCACGGCATGTGGTTCTGGTACGTCTCAGAGGTGGTTGCGCATGCCCAACAGGTGATTCCGGACTGTCCGCCACATGGTTCTGGCACGTCTGAGAGGTGGTTCCGGCATGCCCGGCAGGTCATCATAGAGAGTCCTCCAAGTGGTTCTGGCATAACACGCAGGTGATTTTGGCGTGTCTGGCAGGTTGTTCCGTTGTGCTTGGCAGGTGGTTCAGGCTTGGCCGGCAGGTGGTTCCAGACTGTCCAGGACGTGTTTCCAGCTTCTCCGGCAGGTGGTTCTGGTACGTATGCGAGGTGGTTCCGCCATGGCTGGCAGGTGATTCCGGACCGTCCCCCAGGTGGTTCTGGCATAGCCAGCAGTTGATATTGGCCTATCCAGCAGGTGGTTCCAGCGAGTCGAACAGGTGGCTCCGGCGTGCTCGGCAGGTGGTTCCGGTCTGTCCGGTAGGTGATTCCGGCGTGTCCGGCACGTGCTTCCGGCACGTCTGAGAGGTGGTTCCGGCATGCGCGACAGGTGGTTTCGGAGTGTCCGCCAGGTGGTTCTGGCGTACCCAGCAGGTGATTTTGGCGTGTCAGGCAGTGGTACCGGTGAGTCGAGCAGGTGGTTCCGGCGTGCTCAGCAGGTGGTTCAGGCGGTTCTGGCAGGTGGTATCCGTCTGTTCGGGGTGTGGTTCCAGCATCTCATGAACACGTTTCTGGCACGTCTGAGATGTGGTTCCAGCCGGCCCGACAGGTGTTTCCACAGTGTCCGCCAAGCGGTTCTGGCGTAGTTGGCAGGTGATTTTGGCATGACTGGCAGGTGGTTCCAGCAAGCCTGGCAGGTGGTTCCAAAGTGTTCACCAACTGGTTGTGGCGTAGCCGGCAGGTGATTTTTGCGTGATCGGCAGGTGGTTCTGGCGAGTCGAGCAGGTGGTTCCGGCGTGCTCGGCTGGTGCTTCCGGGGTCATTGGCACGGGGTTCTGGCATGTCTGAGAGGTGGTTCCTGCATGCCCGGCAAGTGATTCCGGAGTGTTCGCCAAGTGGTTCTGGCATAGTCGGCAGGTGATTTTGGCATGTCCGGCAGGTGGTTCAGGCGAGTTGAACAGGTGGCTCCGGCGTGCTCGGCAGGTGGTTCCGGTCTGTCCGGTAGGTGATTCCGGCGTGTCCGGCACGTGCTTCCGGCACGTCTGAGAGGTGGTTCCGGCATGCGCGACAGGTGGTTTCGGAGTGTCCGCCAGGTGGTTCTGGCGTACCCGGCAGGTGATTTTGGCGTGTCCGGCAGGTGTTTCTGGCGAGTCAAGCAGGTGGCTCCGGCATGCTCGGCAGGTGCTTCCGGCGTCTCCGGCACGTGGTTCTGGTGTGTCTGAGAGCTGGTTCCGGCATGTCCGGCAGATGATTCCGGAGTGTCCGCCAAGTGGTTCTGGCATACCCGGCTGGTGATTTGGGCATGTCAGGTAGGTGGTTCCGGCGAGTCGAGCAGGTGGCTCCGGCGTGCTCGGCACGTTGTTCAGACGGGTCTAGCAGGTGTTTTCCGTCTGTTCGGGGTGTGGTTCCAGCATCTCATGCACATGGTTCTGCCACGTCTGAGATGTGGTTCCGGCCGGCCCGACAGGTGTTTCCACAGTGTCCGCCAAGCGGTTCTGGCGTAGTTGGCAGGTGATTTTGGCATGACCGGCAGGTGGTTCCAGCAAGCCCGGCAGGTGATTCCGAAGTGTTCCCCAACTGGTTGTGGCGTAGCCGGCAGGTGATTTTGCATGTCCAGCGGTCGTTCCGGCGGGTCGAGCCGGTGGTTCCGGCGTGTCCGGCAGGTGGTTCCGGTCTGTCCGGCAGGTGGTTCTGTGGTGTCCGGCATGAGGTTCAGTCTGAGAGGCTGTGTTGGCATGCCCCTCACGTGATTCCGGCTTGTCCCCGAAGTGGTGCTGGTGTAGCGGGCACGTGATTTTGGCGTGTCCGGCAGGTGGTTCAGGCGAGTTGAGCAGGTGGTTGCGACGTGCTTGGCAGGTGCTTCCGGCGTCTCCGGCACGTGTTTCTCTCACATCTGACTGGTGGTTCCGGCATGCCCAAAAGTTGATTCCGGTCTGTCCGGTAGGTAGTTCCGGCGTGCACGGCACGTGGTTCTGGTACTTGTCAGAGGTGGTTGCGTATGCCCAACAGGTGATTCCGGACTGTCCGCCACGTGCTTCTGGCACGTCTGAGAGGTGGTTCCAACATGCCCGGCAGGTCATTTCGGAGAGTCGTCCAAGTGGTTCTGGCGTAGCCCGCAGGTGATTTTGGCGTGTCCGGCAGGTGGTTCCGCCGTGCTCGGCAGGTGGTTCAGGCATGGCCGTCACGTGGTTCCAGTCTGTCCAGGACGTGTTTCCAGCTTCTCCGGCAGGTGGTTCTGGTACGTCTGAGAGGTGGTTCCGCCATGGCTGGCAGGTGATCCCGGACTGTCCCCCAGGTGGTTCTGGCATAGCCAGCAGTTGATATTGGTCTGTCCGGCAGGTGGTTCCAGCGAGTCGAACAGGTGGCCCCGGCGTGCTCGGCAGGTGGCTCCGGTCTGTCCGGTAGGTGATTCCGGCGTGTCCGGCACGTGCTTCCGGCACGTCTGAGAGGTGGTTCCGGCATGCGCGGCAGGTGATTCCGTAGTGTCCGCCAGGTGGTTCTGGCATACCCGGCAGGTGATTTTGGCGTGTCCGGCAGGTGTTTCTGGCGAGTCGAGCAGGTGGCTCCGGCATGCTCGGCAGGTGCTTCCGGCGTCTCCGGCACTTGGTTCTGGTGTGTCTGAGAACTGGTTCCGGCATGTCCGGCAGATGATTCCGGAGTGTCCGCCAAGTGGTTCTGGCATACCCAGCAGGTGATTTTGGCGTGTCAGGGAGGTGGTACCGGTGAGTCGAGCAGGTGGTTCCGGCGTGCTCAGCAGGTGGTTCAGGCGGTTCTGGCAGGTGGTATCCGTCTGTTCGGGGTGTGGTTCCAGCATCTCATGAACACGTTTCTGGCACGTCTGAGATGTGGTTCCAGCCGGCCCGACAGGTGTTTCCGCAGTGTCCGCCAAGCGGTTCTGGCGTAGTTGGCAGGTGATTTTGGCATGACTGGCAGGTGGTTCCAGCAAGCCTGGCAGGTGATTCCAAAGTGTTCACCAACTGGTTGTGGCGTAGCCGGCAGGTGATTTTTGCGTGATCGGCAGGTGGTTCTGGCGAGTCGAGCAGGTGGTTCCGGCGTGCTCGGCTGGTGCTTCCGGGGTCATTGGCACGGGGTTCTGGCATGTCTGAGAGGTGGTTCCTGCATGCCCGGCAAGTGATTCCGGAGTGTTCGCCAAGTGGTTCTGGCATAGTCGGCAGGTGATTTTGGCATGTCCGGCAGGTGGTTCAGGCGAGTTGAGCAGGTGGTTCCAACGTGCTTGGCAGGTGCTTCCGGCGTCTCCGGCACGTGTTTCTGGCACATCTGACAGGTGGTTCCGGCATGCCCGAAAGGTGATTCCGGTCTGTCCGGTATGTGGTTCCAGCCTGCACGGCATGTGGTTCTGGTACGTCTCAGAGGTGGTTGCGCATGCCCAACAGGTGATTCCGGACTGTCCGCCACATGGTTCTGGCACGTCTGAGAGGTGGTTCCGGCATGCCCGGCAGGTCATCCCAGAGAGTCGTCCAAGTGGTTCTGGCATAACACGCAGGTGATTTTGGCGTGTCTGGCAGGTTGTTCCGTTGTGCTTGGCAGGTGGTTCAGGCTTGGCCGGCAGGTGGTTCCAGACTGTCCAGGACGTGTTTCCAGCTTCTCCGGCAGGTGGCTCTGGTACGTATGCGAGGTGGTTCCGCCATGGCTGGCAGGTGATTCCGGACCGTCCCCCAGGTGGTTCTGGCATAGCCAGCAGTTGATATTGGCCTGTCCGGCAGGTGGTTCCAGCGAGTCGAACAGGTGGCTCCGGCGTTCTTGGCAGGTGGTTCCGGTCTGTCCGGTAGGTGTTTCCGGCGTGTCTGGCACGTGCTTCCGGCACGTCTGAGAGGTGGTTCCGGCATGCGCGGCAGGTGATTCCGTAGTGTCCGCCAGGTGGTTCTGGCATACCCGGCAGGTGATTTTGGCGTGTCCGGCAGGTGTTTCTGGCGAGTCGAGCAGGTGGCTCCGGCATGCTCGGCAGGTGCTTCCGGCGTCTCCGGCACTTGGTTCTGGTGTGTCTGAGAGCTGGTTCCGGCATGTCCGGCAGATGATTCCGGAGTGTCCGCCAAGTGGTTCTGGCATACCCAGCAGGTGATTTTGGCGTGTCAGGGAGGTGGTACCGGTGAGTCGAGCAGGTGGTTCCGGCGTGCTCAGCAGGTGGTTCAGGCTGTTCTGGCAGGTGGTATCCGTCTGTTCGGGGTGTGGTTCCAGCATCTCATGAACACGTTTCTGGCACGTCTGAGATGTGGTTCCAGCCGGCCCGACAGGTGTTTCCGCAGTGTCCGCCAAGCGGTTCTGGCGTAGTTGGCAGGTGATTTTGGCATGACCGGCAGGTGGTTCCAGCAAGCCTGGCAGGTGATTCCAAAGTGTTCACCAACTGGTTGTGACGTAGCCGGCAGGTGATTTTTGCGTGATCGGCAGGTGGTTCTGGCGAGTCGAGCAGGTGGTTCCGGCGTGCTCGGCTGGTGCTTCCGGGGTCATTGGCACGGGGTTCTGGCATGTCTGAGAGGTGGTTCCTGCATGCCCGGCAAGTGATTCCGGAGTGTTCGCCAAGTGGTTCTGGCATAGTCGGCAGGTGATTTTGGCATGTCCGGCAGGTGGTTCAGGCGAGTTGAGCAGGTGGTTCCAACGTGCTTGGCAGGTGCTTACAGCGTCTCCGGCACGTGTTTCTGGCACATCTGACAGGTGGTTCCGGCATGCCCGAAAGGTGATTCCGGTCTGTCCGGTATGTGGTTCCAGCCTGCACGGCATGTGGTTCTGGTACGTCTCAGAGGTGGTTGCGCATGCCCAACAGGTGATTCCGGACTGACCGCCACATGGTTCTGGCACGTCTGAGAGGTAGTTCCGGCATGCCCGGCAGGTCATCCCAGAGAGTCCTCCAAGTGGTTCTGGCATAACACGCAGGTGATTTTGGCGTGTCTGGCAGGTTGTTCCGTTGTGCTTGGCAGGTGGTTCAGGCTTGGCCGGCAGGTGGTTCCAGACTGTCCAGGACGTGTTTCCAGCTTCTCCGGCAGGTGGTTCTGGTACGTCTGAGAGGTGGTTCCGCCATGGCTGGCAGGTGATTCCGGACCGTCCCCCAGGTGGTTCTGGCATAGCCAGCAGTTGATATTGGCCTGTCCGGCAGGTGGTTCCAGCGAGTCGAACAGGTGGCTCCGGTGTGCTCGGCAGGTGGTTCCGGTCTGTCCGGTAGGTGATTCCGGCGTGTCCGGCACGTGCTTCCGGCGCGTCTGAGATGTGGTTCCGGCATGCGGGACAGGTGGTTTCGGAGTGTCCGCCAGGTGGTTCTGGCGTACCCGGCAGGTGATTTTGGCGTGTCCGGCAGGTGTTTCTGGCGAGTCGAGCAGGTGGCTCCGGCATGCTCGGCAGGTGCTTCCGGCGTCTCCGGCACGTGGTTCTGGTGTGTCTGATAGCTGGTTCCGGCATGTCCGGCAGATGATTCCGGAGTGTTCGCCAAGTGGTTCTGGCATACTCGGCTGGTGATTTTGGCATGTCAGGTAGGTGGTTCCGGCGAGTCGAGCAGGTGGCTCCGGCGTGCTCGGCACGTTGTCCAGACGGGTCTGGCAGGTGTTTTCCGTCTGTTCGGGGTGTGGTTCCAGCATCTCATGCACATGGTTCTGGCACGTCTGAGATGTGGTTCCGGCCGACCCGACAGGTGTTTCCACAGTGTCCGCCAAGTGGTACTGGCGTAGTTGGCAGGTGATTTTGGCATGACCGGCAGGTGGTTCCAGCAAGCCCCGCAGGTGATTCCCAAGTGTTCCCCAACTGGTTGTGGCGTAGCCGGCAGGTGATTTTTGCGTGATCGGCAGGTGGTTCTGGCGAGTCGAGCATGTGGTTCCGGCGTGGTCGGCTGGTGCTTCCGGGGTCATTGGCACGGGGTTCTGGCATGTCTGAGAGGTGGTTCCTGCATGCCCGGCAAGTGATTCCGGAGTGTTCGCCAAGTGGTTCCGGCATAGTCGGCAGGTGATTTTGGCATGTCCGGCAGGTGGTTCAGGCGAGTTGAGCAGGTGGTTCCAACGTGCTTGGCAGGTGCTTCCGGTGTCTCCGGCACGTGTTTCTGGCACATCTGACAGGTGGTTCCGGCATGCCCGAAAGGTGATTCCGGTCTGTCTGGTAGGTGGTTCCAGCCTGCACGGCATGTGGTTCTGGTACGTCTCAGAGGTGGTTGCGCATGCCCAACAGGTGATTCCGGACTGTCCGCCACATGGTTCTGGCACGTCTGAGAGGTGGTTCCGGCATGCCCGGCAGGTGATTCCGGAGTATTCGCCAAGTGTTTCCGGCGTAGCCGGCAGGTGATTTTGCATGTCCAGCGGTCGTTCCGGCGGGTCGAGCCGGTGGTTCCGGCGTTTCCGGCAGGTGGTTCCGGTCTGTCCGGCAGGTGGTTCTGTGGTGTCCGGCACGAGGTTCAGTCTGAGAGGCTGTGCCGGCATGCCCCTCACGTGATTCCGGCTTGTCCCCGAAGTGGTGCTGGTGTAGCGGGCAGGTGATTTTGGCGTGTCCGGCAGGTGGTTCCGGCGAGTTGAGCAGGTGGTTGCGACGTGCTCGGCAGGTGCTTCCGGCGTCTCCGGCACGTGTTTCTGGCACATCTGACTGGTGGTTCCGGCATGCCCAAGAGTTGATTCCGGTCTGTCCGTTAGGTGGTTCCGGCGTGCACGGCACGTGGTTCTGGTACGGGTCAGAGGTGGTTGCGTATGCCCAACAGGTGATTCCGGACTGTCCGCCACGTGCTTCTGGCACGTCTGAGAGGTGGTTCCAACATGCCCGGCAGGTCATTTCGGAGAGTCGTCCAAGTGGTTCTGGCGTAGCCCGCAGGTGATTTTGGCGTGTCCGGCAGGTGGTTCCGCCGTGCTCGGCAGGTGGTTCAGGCATGGCCGTCACGTGGTTCCAGTCTGTCCAGGACGTGTTTCCAGCTTCTCCGGCAGGTGGTTCTGGTACGTCTGAGAGGTGGTTCCGCCATGGCTGGCAGGTGATCCCGGACTGTCCCCCAGGTGGTTCTGGCATAGCCAGCAGTTGATATTGGCCTGTCCGGCAGGTGGTTCCAGCGAGTCGAACAGGTGGCTCCGGCATGCTCGGCAGGTGCTTCCGGCGTCTCCGGCACTTGGTTCTGGTGTGTCTGAGAGCTGGTTCCGGCATATCCGGCAGATGATTCCGGAGTGTCCGCCAAGTGGTTCTGGCATACCCAGCAGGTGATTTTGGCGTGTCAGGGAGGTGGTACCGGTGAGTCGAGCAGGTGGTTCCGGCGTGCTCAGCAGGTGGTTCAGGCGGTTCTGGCAGGTGGTATCCGTCTGTTCGGGGTGTGGTTCCAGCATCTCATGAACACGTTTCTGGCACGTCTGAGATGTGGTTCCAGGCGGCCCGACAGGTGTTTCCGCAGTTTCCGCCAAGCGGTTCTGGCGTAGTTGGCAGGTGATTTTGGCATGACTGGCAGGTGGTTCCAGCAAGCCCGGCAGGTGATTCCCAAGTGTTCCCCAACTGGTTGTGGCGTAGCCGGCAGGTGATTTTTGCGTGATCGGCAGGTGGTTCTGGCGAGTCGAGCAGGTGGTTCCGGCGTGCTCGGCTGGTGCTTCCGGCGTCTCCGGCACGTGTTTCTGGCACATCTGACAGGTGGTTCCGGCATGCCCGAAAGGTGATTCCGGTCTGTCCGGTATGTGGTTCCAGCCTGCACGGCATGTGGTTCTGGTACGTCTCAGAGGTGGTTGCGCATGCCCAACAGGTGATTCCGGACTGTCCGCCACATGGTTCTGGCACGTCTGAGAGGTGGTTCCGGCATGCCCGGCAGGTCATCCCAGAGAGTCGTCCAAGTGGTTCTGGCATAACACGCAGGTGATTTTGGCGTGTCTGGCAGGTTGTTCCGTTGTGCTTGGCAGGTGGTTCGGGCTTGGCCGGCAGGTGGTTCCAGACTGTCCAGGACGTGTTTCCAGCTTCTCCGGCAGGTGGTTCTGGTACGTCTGAGAGGTGGTTCCGCCATGGCTGGCAGGTGATTCCGGACCGTCCCCCAGGTGGTTCTGGCTTAGCCAGCAGTTGATATTGGCCTGTCCGGCAGGTGGTTCCAGCGAGTCGAACAGGTGGCTCCGGTGTGCTCGGCAGGTGGTTCCGGTCTGTCCGGCACGTGCTTCCGGCGCGTCTGAGATGTGGTTCCGGCATGCGGGACAGGTGGTTTCGGAGTGTCCGCCAGGTGGTTCTGGCGTACCCGGCAGGTGATTTTGGCGTGTCCGGCAGGTGTTTCTGGCGAGTCGAGCAGGTGGCTCCGGCATGCTCGGCAGGTGCTTCCGGCGTCTCCGGCACGTGGTTCTGGTGTGTCTGATAGCTGGTTCCGGCATGTCCGGCAGATGATTCCGGAGTGTTCGCCAAGTGGTTCTGGCATACTCGGCTGGTGATTTTGGCATGTCAGGTAGGTGGTTCCGGCGAGTCGAGCAGGTGGCTCCGGCGTGCTCGGCACGTTGTCCAGACGGGTCTGGCAGGTGTTTTCCGTCTGTTCGGGGTGTGGTTCCAGCATCTCATGCACATGGTTCTGGCACGTCTGAGATGTGGTTCCGGCCGGCCCGACAGGTGTTTCCACAGTGTCCGCCAAGTGGTACTGGCGTAGTTGGCAGGTGATTTTGGCATGACCGGCAGGTGGTTCCAGCAAGCCCGGCAGGTGATTCCCAAGTGTTCCCCAACTGGTTGTGGCGTAGCCGGCAGGTGATTTTTGCGTGATCGGCAGGTGGTTCTGGCGAGTCGAGCATGTGGTTCCGGCGTGGTCGGCTGGTGCTTCCGGGGTCATTGGCACGGGGTTCTGGCATGTCTGAGAGGTGGTTCCTGCATGCCCGGCAAGTGATTCCGGAGTGTTCGCCAAGTGGTTCCGGCATAGTCGGCAGGTGATTTTGGCATGTCCGGCAGGTGGTTCAGGCGAGTTGAGCAGGTGGTTCCAACGTGCTTGGCAGGTGCTTCCGGCGTCTCCGGCACGTGTTTCTGGCACATCTGACAGGTGGTTCCGGCATGCCCGAAAGGTGATTCCGGTCTGTCTGGTAGGTGGTTCCAGCCTGCACGGCATGTGGTTCTGGTACGTCTCAGAGGTGGTTGCGCATGCCCAACAGGTGATTCCGGACTGTCCGCCACATGGTTCTGGCACGTCTGAGAGGTGGTTCCGGCATGCCCGGCAGGTGATTCCGGAGTATTCGCCAAGTGTTTCCGGCGTAGCCGGCAGGTGATTTTGCATGTCCAGCGGTCGTTCCGGCGGGTCGAGCCGGTGGTTCCGGCGTTTCCGGCAGGTGGTTCCGGTCTGTCCGGCAGGTGGTTCTGTGGTGTCCGGCACGAGGTTCAGTCTGAGAGGCTGTGCCGGCATGCCCCTCACGTGATTCCGGCTTGTCCCCGAAGTGGTGCTGGTGTAGCGGGCAGGTGATTTTGGCGTGTCCGGCAGGTGGTTCCGGCGAGTTGAGCAGGTGGTTGCGACGTGCTCGGCAGGTGCTTCCGGCGTCTCCGGCACGTGTTTCTGGCACATCTGACTGGTGGTTCCGGCATGCCCAAGAGTTGATTCCGGTCTGTCCGTTAGGTGGTTCCGGCGTGCACGGCACGTGGTTCTGGTACGGGTCAGAGGTGGTTGCGTATGCCCAACAGGTGATTCCGGACTGTCCGCCACGTGCTTCTGGCACGTCTGAGAGGTGGTTCCAACATGCCCGGCAGGTCATTTCGGAGAGTCGTCCAAGTGGTTCTGGCGTAGCCCGCAGGTGATTTTGGCGTGTCCGGCAGGTGGTTCCGCCGTGCTCGGCAGGTGGTTCAGGCATGGCCGTCACGTGGTTCCAGTCTGTCCAGGACGTGTTTCCAGCTTCTCCGGCAGGTGGTTCTGGTACGTCTGAGAGGTGGTTCCGCCATGGCTGGCAGGTGATCCCGGACTGTCCCCCAGGTGGTTCTGGCATAGCCAGCAGTTGATATTGGCCTGTCCGGCAGGTGGTTCCAGCGAGTCGAACAGGTGGCTCCGGCATGCTCGGCAGGTGCTTCCGGCGTCTCCGGCACTTGGTTCTGGTGTGTCTGAGAGCTGGTTCCGGCATGCCCGAAAGGTGATTCCGGTCTGTCTGGTAGGTGGTTCCAGCCTGCACGGCATGTGGTTCTGGTACGTCTCAGAGGTGGTTGCGCATGCCCAACAGGTGATTCCGGACTGACCGCCACATGGTTCTGGCACGTCTGAGAGGTAGTTCCGGCATGCCCGGCAGGTCATCCCAGAGAGTCCTCCAAGTGGTTCTGGCATAACACGCAGGTGATTTTGGCGTGTCTGGCAGGTTGTTCCGTTGTGCTTGGCAGGTGGTTCGGGCTTGGCCGGCAGGTGGTTCCAGACTGTCCAGGACGTGTTTGCAGCTTCTCCGGCAGGTGGTTCTGGTACGTCTGAGAGGTGGTTCCGCCATGGCTGGCAGGTGATTCCGGACCGTCCCCCAGGTGGTTCTGGCATAGCCAGCAGTTGATATTGGCCTGTCCGGCAGGTGGTTCCAGCGAGTCGAACAGGTGGCTCCGGTGTGCTCGGCAGGTGGTTCCGGTCTGTCCGGTAGGTGATTCCGGCGTGTCCGGCACGTGCTTCCGGCGCGTCTGAGATGTGGTTCCGGCATGCGGGACAGGTGGTTTCGGAGTGTCCGCCAGGTGGTTCTGGCGTACCCGGCAGGTGATTTTGGCGTGTCCGGCAGGTGTTTCTGGCGAGTCGAGCAGGTGGCTCCGGCATGCTCGGCAGGTGCTTCCGGCGTCTCCGGCACGTGGTTCTGGTGTGTCTGATAGCTGGTTCCGGCATGTCCGGCAGATGATTCCGGAGTGTTCGCCAAGTGGTTCTGGCATACTCGGCTGGTGATTTTGGCATGTCAGGTAGGTGGTTCCGGCGAGTCGAGCAGGTGGCTCCGGCGTGCTCGGCACGTTGTCCAGACGGGTCTGGCAGGTGTTTTCCGTCTGTTCGGGGTGTGGTTCCAGCATCTCATGCACATGGTTCTGGCACGTCTGAGATGTGGTTCCGGCCGGCCCGACAGGAGTTTCCACAGTGTCCGCCAAGTGGTACTGGCGTAGTTGGCAGGTGATTTTGGCATGACCGGCAGGTGGTTCCAGCAAGCCCCGCAGGTGATTCCCAAGTGTTCCCCAACTGGTTGTGGCGTAGCCGGCAGGTGATTTTTGCGTGATCGGCAGGTGGTTCTGGCGAGTCGAGCATGTGGTTCCGGCGTGCTCGGCTGGTGCTTCCGGGGTCATTGGCACGTGGTTCTGGCATATCTGAGAGGTGGTTCCTGCATGCCCGGCAAGTGATTCCGGAGTGTTCGCCAAGTGGTTCTGGCATAGTCGGCAGGTGATTTTGGCATGTCCGGCAGGTGGTTCAGGCGAGTTGAGCAGGTGGTTCCAACGTGCTTGGCAGGTGCTTCCGGCGTCTCCGGCACGTGTTTCTGGCACATCTGACAGGTGGTTCCGGCATGCCCGAAAGGTGATTCCGGTCTGTCCGGTAGGTGGTTCCAGCCTGCACGGCATGTGGTTCTGGTACGTCTCAGAGGTGGTTGCGCATGCCCAACAGGTGATTCCGGACTGTCCGCCACATGGTTCTGGCACGTCTGAGAGGTGGTTCCGGCATGCCCGGCAGGTGATTCCGGAGTATTCGCCAAGTGTTTCCGGCGTAGCCGGCTGGTGATTTTGCATGTCCAGCGGTCGTTCCGGCGGGTCGAGCCGGTGGTTCCGGCGTTTCCGGCAGGTGGTTCCGGTCTGTCCGGCAGGTGGTTCTGTGGTGTCCGGCACGAGGTTCAGTCTGAGAGGCTGTGTCGGCATGCCACTCACGTGATTCCGGCTTGTCCCCGAAGTGGTGCTGGTGTAGCGGGCACGTGATTTTGGCGTGTCCGGCAGGTGGTTCAGGCGAGTTGAGCAGGTGGTTGCGACGTGCTTGGCAGGTGCTTCCGGCGTCTCTGGCACGTGTTTCTCTCACATCTGACTGGTGGTTCCGGCATGCCCAAAAGTTGATTCCGGTCTGTCCGGTAGGTAGTTCCGGCGTGCACGGCACGTGGTTCTGGTACTTGTCAGAGGTGGTTGCGTATGCCCAACAGGTGATACCGGACTGTCCGCCACGTGCTTCTGGCACGTCTGAGAGGTGGTTCCAAAATGCCCGGCAGGTCATTTCGGAGAGTCGTCCAAGTGGTTCTGGCGTAGCCCGCAGGTGATTTTGGCGTGTCCGGCAGGTGGTTCCGCCGTGCTCAGCAGGTGGTTCAGGCATGGCCGTCACGTGGTTCCAGTCTGTCCAGGACGTGTTTCCAGCTTCTCCGGCAGGTGGTTCTGGTGCGTCTGAGAGCTGGTTCCGCCATGGCTGGCAGGTGATCCCGGACTGTCCCCCAGGTGGTTCTGGCATAGCCAGCAGTTGATATTGGTCTGTCCGGCAGGTGGTTCCAGCGAGTCGAACAGGTGGCCCCGGCGTGCTCGGCAGGTGGCTCCGGTCTGTCCGGTAGGTGATTCCGGCGTGTCCGGCACGTGCTTCCGGCACGTCTGAGAGGTGGTTCCGGCATGCGCGGCAGGTGATTCCGTAGTGTCCGCCAGGTGGTTCTGGCATACCCGGCAGGTGATTTTGGCGTGTCCGGCAGGTGTTTCTGGCGAGTCGAGCAGGTGGCTCCGGCATGCTCGGCAGGTGCTTCCGGCGTCTCCGGCACTTGGTTCTGGTGTGTCTGAGAGCTGGTTCCGGCATGTCCGGCAGATGATTCCGGAGTGTCCGCCAAGTGGTTCTGGCATACCCAGCAGGTGATTTTGGCGTTTCAGGGAGGTGGTACCGGTGAGTCGAGCAGGTGGTTCCGGCGTGCTCAGCAGGTGGTTCAGGCGGTTCTGGCAGGTGGTATCCGTCTGTTCGGGGTGTGGTTCCAGCATCTCATGAACACGTTTCTGGCACGTCTGAGATGTGGTTCCAGCCGGCCCGACAGGTGTTTCCGCAGTGTCCGCCAAGCGGTTCTGGCGTAGTTGGCAGGTGATTTTGGCATGACTGGCAGGTGGTTCCAGCAAGCCTGGCAGGTGATTCCAAAGTGTTCACCAACTGGTTGTGGCGTAGCCGGCAGGTGATTTTTGCGTGATCGGCAGGTGGTTCTGGTGAGTCGAGCAGGTGGTTCCGGCGTGCTCGGCTGGTGCTTCCGGGGTCATTGGCACGGGGTTCTGGCATGTCTGAGAGGTGGTTCCTGCATGCCCGGCAAGTGATTCCGGAGTGTTCACCAAGTGGTTCTGGCATAGTCGGCAGGTGATTTTGGCATGTCCGGCAGGTGGTTCAGGCGAGTTGAGCAGGTGGTTCCAACGTGCTTGGCAGGTGCTTCCGGCGTCTCCGGCACGTGTTTCTGGCACATCTGACAGGTGGTTCCGGCATGCCCGAAAGGTGATTCCGGTCTGTCTGGTAGGTGGTTCCAGCCTGCACGGCATGTGGTTCTGGTACGTCTCAGAGGTGGTTGCGCATGCCCAACAGGTGATTCCGGACTGTCCGCCACATGGTTCTGGCACGTCTGAGAGGTGGTTCCGGCATGCCCGGCAGGTCATCCCAGAGAGTCGTCCAAGTGTTTCTGGCATAACACGCAGGTGATTTTGGCGTGTCTGGCAGGTTGTTCCGTTGTGCTTGGCAGGTGGTTCAGGCTTGGCCGGCAGGTGGTTCCAGACTGTCCAGGACGTGTTTCCAGCTTCTCCGGCAGGTGGTTCTGGTACGTCTGAGAGGTGGTTCCGCCATGGCTGGCAGGTGATTCCGGACCGTCCCCCAGGTGGTTCTGGCATAGCCAGCAGTTGATATTGGCCTGTCCGGCAGGTGGTTCCAGCGAGTCGAACAGGTGGCTCCGGCGTGCTCGGCAGGTGGTTCCGGTCTGTCTGGTAGGCGATTCCGGCGTGTCCGGCACGTGCTTCCGGCACGTCTGAGAGGTGGTTCCGGCATGCGCGACATGTGGTTTCGGAGTGTCCGCCAGGTGGTTCTGGCGTACCCGGCAGGTGATTTTGGCGTGTCCGGCAGGTGTTTCTGGCGAGTCGAGCAGGTGGCTCCGGCATGCTGGGCAGGTGCTTCCGGCGGCTCCGGCACTTGGTTCTGGTGTGTCTGAGAGCTGGTTCCGGCATGTCCGGCAGATGATTCCGGAGTGTCCGCCAAGTGGTTCTGGCATACCCGGCTGGTGATTTGGGCATGTCAGGTAGGTGGTTCCGGCGAGTCGAGCAGGTGGCTCCGGCGTGCTCGGCAGGTTGTTCAGACGGGTCTGGCAGGTGTTTTACGTCTGTTCGGGGTGTGGTTCCAGCATCTCATGCACATGGTTCTGGCACGTCTGAGATGTGGTTCCGGCCGGCCCGACAGGTGTTTCCACAGTGTCCGCCAAGTGGTACTGGCGTAGTTGGCAGGTGATTTTGGCATGACCGGCATGTGGTTCCAGCAAGCCCGGCAGGTGATTCCGAAGTGTTCCCCAACTGGTTGTGGCGTAGCCGGCAGGTGATTTTTGCGTGTCCGGCAGGTGGTTCTGGCGAGTCGAGCAGGTGGTTCCGGCGTGCTCGGCAGGTGCTTCCGGGGTCATTGGCACGTGGTTCTGGCATATCTGAGAGGTGGTTCCGGCATGCCCGGCAGGTGATTCCGGAGTGTTCGCCAAGTGTTTCCGGCGTAGCCGGCAGGTGATTTTGCATGTCCAGCGGTCGTTCCGGCGGGTCGAGCCTGTGGTTCCGGCGTGTCCTGCAGGTGGTTCCGGTCTGTCCGGCAGGTGGTTCTGTGGTGTCCGGCACGAGGTTCAGTCTGAGAGGCTGTGCCGGCATGCCCCTCACGTGATTCCGGCTTGTCCCCGAAGTGGTGCTGGTGTAGCGGGCACGTGATTTTGGCGTGTCTGGCAGGTGGTTCAGGCGAGTAGAGCAGGTGGTTGCGACGTGCTCCGCAGTTGCTTCCGGCGTCTCTGGCACGTGTTTCTGGCACATCTGACTGGTGGTTCCGGCATGCCCAAAAGTTGATTCCGGTCTGTCCGGTAGGTGGTTCCGGCGTGCACGGCACGTGGTTCTGGTACGTCTCAGAGGTGGTTGCGTATGCCCAACAGGTGATTCCGGACTGTCCGCCACGTGCTTCTGGCACGTCTGAGAGGTGGTTCCAACATGCCTGGCAGGTCATTTCGGAGACTCCTGCAAGTGGTTCTGGCGTAGCCCGCAGGTGATTTTGGCGTGTCCGGCAGGTGGTTCCGCCGTGCTCGGCAGGTGGTTCAGGCATGGCCGTCACGTGGTTCCAGTCTGTCCAGGACGAGTTTCCACCTTCTGCGGCAGGTGGTTCTGGTACGTCTGAGAGGTGGTTCCGCCATGGCTGGCAGGTGATCCCGGACTGTCCCCCAGGTGGTTCTGGCATAGCCAGCAGTTGATATTGGTCTGTCCGGCAGGTGGTTCCAGCGAGTCGAACAGGTGGCTCCGGCGTGCTCGGCAGGTGGCTCCGGTCTGTCCGGTAGGTGATTCCGGCGTGTCCGGCACGTGCTTCCGGCACGTCTGAGAGGTGGTTCCGGCATGCGCGGCAGGTGATTCCGTAGTGTCCGCCAGGTGGTTCTGGCATACCCGGCAGGTGATTTTGGCGTGTCCGGCAGGTGTTTCTGGCGAGTCGAGCAGGTGGCTCCGGCATGCTCGGCAGGTGCTTCCGGCGTCTCCGGCACTTGGTTCTGGTGTGTCTGAGAGCTGGTTCCGGCATGTCCGGCAGATGATTCCGGAGTGTCCGCCAAGTGGTTCTGGCATACCCAGCAGGTGATTTTGGCGTGTCAGGGAGGTGGTACCGGTGAGTCGAGCAGGTGGTTCCGGCGTGCTCAGCAGGTGGTCCAGGCGGTTCTGGCAGGTGGTATCCGTCTGTTCGGGGTGTGGTTCCAGCATCTCATGAACACGTTTCTGGCACGTCTGAGATGTGGTTCCAGCCGGCCCGACAGGTGTTTCCGCAGTGTCCGCCAAGCGGTTCTGGCGTAGTTGGCAGGTGATTTTGGCATGACTGGCAGGTGGTTCCAGCAAGCCTGGCAGGTGATTCCAAAGTGTTCACCAACTGGTTGTGGCGTAGCCGGCAGGTGATTTTTGCGTGATCGGCAGGTGGTTCTGGCGAGTCGAGCAGGTCGTTCCGGCGTGCTCGGCTGGTGCTTCCGGGGTCATTGGCACGGGGTTCTGGCATGTCTGAGAGGTGGTTCCTGCATGCCCGGCAAGTGATTCCGGAGTGTTCACCAAGTGGTTCTGGCATAGTCGGCAGGTGATTTTGGCATGTCCGGCAGGTGGTTCAGGCGAGTTGAGCAGGTGGTTCCAACGTGCTTGGCAGGTGCTTCCGGCGTCTCCGGCACGTGTTTCTGGCACATCTGACAGGTGGTTCCGGCATGCCCGAAAGGTGATTCCGGTCTGTCTGGTAGGTGGTTCCAGCCTGCACGGCATGTGGTTCTGGTACGTCTCAGAGGTGGTTGCGCATGCCCAACAGGTGATTCCGGACTGTCCGCCACATGGTTCTGGCACGTCTGAGAGGTGGTTCCGGCATGCCCGGCAGGTCATCCCAGAGAGTCCTCCAAGCGGTTCTGGCATAACACGCAGGTGATTTTCTCGAGTCTGGCAGGTTGTTCCGTTGTGCTTGGCAGGTGTTTCAGGCTTGGCCGGCAGGTGGTTCCAGACTGTCCAGGACGTGTTTCCAGCTTCTCCGGCAGGTGGTTCTGGTACGTATGAGAGGTGGTTCCGCCATGGCTGGCAGGTGATTCCGGACCGTCCCCCAGGTGGTTCTGGCATAGCCAGCAGTTGATATTGGCCTGTCCGGCAGGTGGTTCCAGCGAGTCGAACAGGTGGCTCCGGCGTGCTCGTCAGGTGGTTCCGGTCTGTCTGGTAGGTGATTCCGGCGTGTCCGGCACGTGCTTCAGGCACTTCTGAGAGGTGGTTCCGGCATGCGCGACAGGTGGTTTCGGAGTGTCCGCCAGGTGGTTCTGGCGTACCCGGCAGGTGATTTTGGCGTCTCCGGCAGGTGTTTCTGGCGAGTCGAGCAGGTGGCTCCGGCATGCTCGGCAGGTGCTTCCAGCGTCTCCGGCACTTGGTTCTGGTGTGTCTGAGAGCTGGTTCCGGCATGTCCGGCAGATGATTCCGGAGTGTCCGCCAAGTGGTTCTGGCATACCCGGCTGGTGATTTGGGCATGTCAGGTAGGTGGTTCCGGCGAGTCGAGCAGGTGGCTCCGGCGTGCTCGGCACGTTGTTCAGACGGGTCTGGCAGGTGTTTTCCGTCTGTTCGGGGTGTGGTTCCAGCATCTCATGCACATGGTTCTGCCACGTCTGAGATGTGGTTCCGGCCGGCCCGACAGGTGTTTCCACAGTGTCCGCCAAGTGGTACTGGCGTAGTTGGCAGGTGATTTTGGCATGACCGGCAGGTGGTTCCAGCAAGCCCAGCAGGTGATTCCGAAGTGTTCCCCAACTGGTTGTGGCGTAGCCGGCAGGTGATTTTTGCGTGTCCGGCAGGTGGTTCTGGCGAGTCGAGCAGGTGGTTCCGGCGTGCTCGGCAGGTGCTTCCGGGGTCATTGGCACGTGGTTCTGGCATATCTGAGAGGTGGTTCCGGCATGCCCGGCAGGTGATTCCGGAGTGTTCGCCAAGTGTTTCCGGCGTAGCCGGCAGGTGATTTTGCATGTCCAGCGGTCGTTCCGGCGGGTCGAGCCGGTGGTTCCGGCGTTTCCGGCAGGTGGTTCCGGTCTGTCCGGCAGGTGGTTCTGTGGTGTCCGGCACGAGGTTCAGTCTGAGAGGCTGTGCCGGCATGCCCCTCACGTGATTCCGGCTTGCCCCCGAAGTGGTGCTGGTGTAGCGGGCAGGTGATTTTGGCGTGTCCGGCAGGTGGTTCTGGCGAGTTGAGCAGGTGGTTGCGACGTGCTCGGCAGGTGCTTCCGGCGTCTCCGGCACGTGTTTCTGGCACATCTGACTGGTGGTTCCGGCATGCCCAAGAGTTGATTCCGGTCTGTCCGTTATGTGGTTCCGGCGTGCACGGCACGTGGTTCTGGTACGGGTCAGAGGTGGTTGCGTATGCCCAACAGGTGATTCCGGACTGTCCGCCACGTGCTTCTGGCACGTCTGAGAGGTGGTTCCAACATGCCCGGCAGGTCATTTCGGAGAGTCGTCCAAGTGGTTCTGGCGTAGCCCGCAGGTGATTTTGGCGTGTCCGGCAGGTGGTTCCGCCGTGCTCGGCAGGTGGTTCAGGCATGGCCGTCACGTGGTTCCAGTCTGTCCAGGACGTGTTTCCAGCTTCTCCGGCAGGTGGTTCTGGTACGTCTGAGAGGTGGTTCCGCCATGGCTGGCAGGTGATCCCGGACTGTCCCCCAGGTGGTTCTGGCATAGCCAGCAGTTGATATTGGCCTGTCCGGCAGGTGGTTCCAGCGATTCGAACAGGTGGCTCCGGCGTTCTTGGCAGGTGGTTCCGGTCTGTCCGGTAGGTGGTTCCGGCGTGTCCGGCACGTGCTTCCGGCACGTCTGAGAGGTGGTTCCGGCATGCGCGGCAGGTGATTCCGTAGTGTCCGCCAGGTGGTTCTGGCGTACCCGGCAGGTGATTTTGGCGTGTCCGGCAGGTGTTTCTGGCGAGTCGAGCAGGTGGCTCCGGCATGCTCGGCAGGTGCTTCCGGCGTCTCCGGCACTTGTTTCTGGTGTGTCTGAGAGCTGGTTCCGGCATATCCGGCAGATGATTCCGGAGTGTCCGCCAAGTGGTTCTGGCATACCCAGCAGGTGATTTTGGCGTGTCAGGGAGGTGGTACCGGTGAGTCGAGCAGGTGGTTCCGGCGTGCTCAGCAGGTGGTTCAGGCGGTTCTGGCAGGTGGTATCCGTCTGTTCGGGGTGTGGTTCCAGCATCTCATGAACACGTTTCTGGCACGTCTGAGATGTGGTTCCAGCCGGCCCGACAGGTGTTTCCGCAGTTTCCGCCAAGCGGTTCTGGCGTAGTTGGCAGGTGATTTTGGCATGACTGGCAGGTGGTTCCAGCAAGCCTGGCAGGTGATTCCAAAGTGTTCACCAACTGGTTGTGGCGTAGCCGGCAGGTGATTTTTGCGTGATCGGCAGGTGGTTCTGGCGAGTCGAGCAGGTGGTTCCGGCGTGCTCGGCTGGTGCTTCCGGGGTCTTTGGCACGGGGTTCTGGCATGTCTGAGAGGTGGTTCCTGCATGCCCGGCAAGTGATTCCGGAGTGTTCGCCAAGTGGTTCTGGCATAGTCGGCAGGTGATTTTGGCATGTCCGGCAGGTGGTTCAGGCGAGTTGAACAGGTGGCTCCGGCGTGCTCGGCAGGTGGTTCCGGTCTGTCCGGCAGGTGGTTCCGCCGTGCTCAGCAGGTGGTTCACTCATGGCCGTCACGTGGTTCCAGTCTGTCCAGGACGTGTTTCCAGCTTCTCCGGCAGGTGGTTCTGGTACGTCTGAGAGCTGGTTCCGCCATGGCTGGCAGGTGATCCCGGACTGTCCCCCAGGTGGTTCTGGCATAGCCAGCAGTTGATATTGGTCTGTCCGGCAGGTGGTTCCAGCGAGTCGAACAGGTGGCCCCGGCGTGCTCGGCAGGTGGCTCCGGTCTGTCCGGTAGGTGATTCCGGCGTGTCCGGCACGTGCTTCCGGCACGTCTGAGAGGTGGTTCCGGCATGCGCGGCAGGTGATTCCGTAGTGTCCGCCAGGTGGTTCTGGCATACCCGGCAGGTGATTTTGGCGTGTCCGGCAGGTGTTTCTGGCGAGTCGAGCAGGTGGCTCTGGCATGCTCGGCAGGTGCTTCCGGCGTCTCCAGCACTTGGTTCTGGTGTGTCTGAGAGCTGGTTCCGGCATGTCCGGCAGATGATTCCGGAGTGTCCGCCAAGTGGTTCTGGCATACCCAGCAGGTGATTTTGGCGTGTCAGGGAGGTGGTACCGGTGAGTCGAGCAGGTGGTTCCGGCGTGCTCAGCAGGTGGTTCAGGCGGTTCTGTCAGGTGGTATCCGTCTGTTCGGGGTGTGGTTCCAGCATCTCATGAACACGTTTCTGACACGTCTGAGATGTGGTTCCAGCCGGCCCGACAGGTGTTTCCGCAGTGTCCGCCAAGCGGTTCTGGCGTAGTTGGCAGGTGATTTTGGCATGACTGGCAGGTGGTTCCAGCAAGCCTGGCAGGTGATTCCAAAGTGTTCACCAACTGGTTGTGGCGTAGCCGGCAGGTGATTTTTGCGTGATCGGCAGGTGGTTCTGGCGAGTCGAGCAGGTGGTTCCGGCGTGCTCGGCAGGTGCTTCCGGGGTCATTGGCACGTGGTTCTGGCATATCTGAGAGGTGGTTCCGGCATGCCCGGCAGGTGATTCCGGAGTGTTCGCCAAGTGTTTCCGGCGTAGCCGGCAGGTGATTTTGCATGTCCAGCGGTCGTTCCGGCGGGTCGAGCCGGTGGTTCCGGCGTGTCCGGCAGGTGGTTCCGGTCTGTCCGGCAGGTGGTTCTGTGGTGTCCGGCACGAGGTTCAGTCTGAGAGGCTGTGTCGGCATGCCCCTCACGTGATTCCGGCTTGTCCCCGAAGTGGTGCTGGTGTAGCGGGCAGGTGATTTTGGCGTGTCCGGCAGGTGGTTCAGGCGAGTTGAGCAGGTGGTTGCGACGTGCTTGGCAGGTGCTTCCGGCGTCTCCGGCACGTGTTTCTCTCACATCTGACTGGTGGTTCCGGCATGCCCAAAAGTTGATTCCGGTCTGTCCGGTAGGTAGTTCCGGCGTGCACGGCACGTGGTTCTGGTACGTCTCAGAGGTGGTTGCGTATGCCCAACAGGTGATACCGGACTGTCCGCCACGTGCTTCTGGCACGTCTGAGAGGTGGTTCCAACATGCCCGGCAGGTCATTTCGGAGAGTCGTCCAAGTGGTTCTGGCGTAGCCCGCAGGTGATTTTGGCGTGTCCGGCAGGTGGTTCCGCCGTGCTCAGCAGGTGGTTCAGGCATGGCCGTCACGTGGTTCCAGTCTGTCCAGGACGTGTTTCCAGCTTCTCCGGCAGGTGGTTCTGGTACGTCTGAGAGCTGGTTCCGCCATGGCTGGCAGGTGATCCCGGACTGTCCCCCAGGTGGTTCTGGCATAGCCAGCAGTTGATATTGGTCTGTCCGGCAGGTGGTTCCAGCGAGTCGAACAGGTGGCCCCGGCGTGCTCGGCAGGTGGCTCCGGTCTGTCCGGTAGGTGATTCCGGCGTGTCCGGCACGTGCTTCCGGCACGTCTGAGAGGTGGTTCCGGCATGCGTGGTAGGTGATTCCGTAGTGTCCGCCAGGTGGTTCTGGCATACCCGGCAGGTGATTTTGGCGTGTCCGGCAGGTGTTTCTGGCGAGTCGAGCAGGTGGCTCCGGCATGCTCGGCAGGTGCTTCCGGCGTCTCCAGCACTTGGTTCTGGTGTGTCTGAGAGCTGGTTCCGGCATGTCCGGCAGATGATTCCGGAGTGTCCGCCAAGTGGTTCTGGCATACCCAGCAGGTGATTTTGGCGTGTCAGGGAGGTGGTACCGGTGAGTCGAGCAGGTGGTTCCGGCGTGCTCAGCAGGTGGTTCAGGCGGTTCTGGCAGGTGGTATCCGTCTGTTCGGGGTGTGGTTCCAGCATCTCATGAACACGTTTCTGACACGTCTGAGATGTGGTTCCAGCCGGCCCGACAGGTGTTTCCGCAGTGTCCGCCAAGCGGTTCTGGTGTAGTTGGCAGGTGATTTTGGCATGACTGGCAGGTGGTTCCAGCAAGCCTGGCAGGTGATTCCAAAGTGTTCACCAACTGGTTGTGGCGTAGCCGGCAGGTGATTTTTGCGTGATCGGCAGGTGGTTCTGGCGAGTCGAGCAGGTGGTTCCGGCGTGCTCGGCTGGTGCTTCCGGGGTCATTGGCACGGGGTTCTGGCATGTCTGAGAGGTGGTTCCTGCATGCCCGGCAAGTGATTCCGGAGTGTTCACCAAGTGGTTCTGGCATAGTCGGCAGGTGATTTTGGCATGTCCGGCAGGTGGTTCAGGCGAGTTGAGCAGGTGGTTCCAACGTGCTTGGCAGGTGCTTCCGGCGTCTCCGGCACGTGTTTCTGGCACATCTGACAGGTGGTTCCGGCATGCCCGAAAGGTGATTCCGGTCTGTCCGGTAGGTGGTTCCAGCCTTCACCGCATGTGGTTCTGGTACGTCTCAGAGGTGGTTGCGCATGCCCAACAGGTGATTCCGGACTGTCCGCCACATGGTTCTGGCACGTCTGAGAGGTGGTTCCGGCATGCCCGGCAGGTCATCCCAGAGAGTCGTCCAAGTGTTTCTGGCATAACACGCAGGTGATTTTGGCGTGTCTGGCAGGTTGTTCCGTTGTGCTTGGCAGGTGGTTCAGGCTTGGCCGGCAGGTGGTTCCAGACTGTCCAGGACGTGTTTCCAGCTTCTCCGGCAGGTGGTTCTGGTACGTCTGAGAGGTGGTTCCGCCATGGCTGGCAGGTGATTCCGGACCGTCCCCCAGGTGGTTCTGGCATAGCCAGCAGTTGATATTGGCCTGTCCGGCAGGTGGTTCCAGCGAGTCGAACAGGTGGCTCCGGCGTGCTCGGCAGGTGGTTCCGGTCTGTCTGGTAGGTGATTCCGGCGTGTCCGGCACGTGCTTCCGGCACGTCTGAGAGGTGGTTCCGGCATGCGCGACATGTGGTTTCGGAGTGTCCGCCAGGTGGTTCTGGCGTACCCGGCAGGTGATTTTGGCGTCTCCGGCAGGTGTTTCTGGCGAGTCGAGCAGGTGGCTCCGGCATGCTCGGCAGGTGCTTCCGGCGGCTCCGGCACTTGGTTCTGGTGTGTCTGAGAGCTGGTTCCGGCATGTCCGGCAGATGATTCCGGAGTGTCCGCCAAGTGGTTCTGGCATACCCGGCTGGTGATTTGGGCATGTCAGGTAGGTGGTTCCGGCGAGTCGAGCAGGTGGCTCCGGCGTGCTCGGCACGTTGTTCAGACGGGTCTGGCAGGTGTTTTACGTCTGTTCGGGGTGTGGTTCCAGCATCTCATGCACATGGTTCTGGCACGTCTGAGATGTGGTTCCGGCCGGCCCGACAGGTGTTTCCACAGTGTCCGCCAAGTGGTACTGGCGTAGTTGGCAGGTGATTTTGGCATGACCGGCAGGTGGTTCCAGCAAGCCCGGCAGGTGATTCCGAAGTGTTCCCCAACTGGTTGTGGCGTAGCCGGCAGGTGATTTTTGCGTGTCCGGCAGGTGGTTCTGGCGAGTCGAGCAGGTGGTTCCGGCGTGCTCGGCAGGTGCTTCCGGGGTCATTGGCACGTGGTTCTGGCATATCTGAGAGGTGGTTCCGGCATGCCCGGCAGGTGATTCCGGAGTGTTCGCCAAGTGTTTCCGGCGTAGCCGGCAGGTGATTTTGCATGTCCAGCGGTCGTTCCGGCGGGTCGAGCCGGTGGTTCCGGCGTGTGCGGCAGGTGGTTCCGGTCTGTCCGGCAGGTGGTTCTGTGGTGTCCGGCACGAGGTTCAGTCTGAGAGGCTGTGCCGGCATGCCCCTCACGTGATTCCGGCTTGTCCCCGAAGTGGTGCTGGTGTAGCGGGCAGGTGATTTTGGCGTGTCCGGCAGGTGGTTCCGGCGAGTTGAGCAGGTGGTTGCGACGTGCTCGGCAGGTGCTTCCGGCGTCTCCGGCACGTGTTTCTGGCACATCTGACTGGTGGTTCCGGCATGCCCAAGAGTTGATTCCGGTCTGTCCGTTAGGTGGTTCCGGCGTGCATGGCACGTGGTTCTGGTACGGGTCAGAGGTGGTTGCGTATGCCCAACAGGTGATTCCGGACTGTCCGCCACGTGCTTCTGGCACGTCTGAGAGGTGGTTCCAACATGCCCGGCAGGTCATTTCGGAGAGTCGTCCAAGTGGTTCTGGCGTAGCCCGCAGGTGATTTTGGCGTGTCCGGCAGGTGGTTCCGCCGTGCTCGGCAGGTGGTTCAGGCATGGCCGTCACGTGGTTCCAGTCTGTCCAGGACGTGTTTCCAGCTTCTCCGGCAGGTGGTTCTGGTACGTCTGAGAGCTGGTTCCGCCATGGCTGGCAGGTGATCCCGGACTGTCCCCCAGGTGGTTCTGGCATAGCCAGCAGTTGATATTGGCCTGTCCGGCAGGTGGTTCCAGCGAGTCGAACAGGTGGCTCCGGCGTTCTTGGCAGGTGGTTCCGGTCTGTCCGGTAGGTGGTTCCGGCGTGTCCGGCACGTGCTTCCGGCACGTCTGAGAGGTGGTTCCGGCATGCGCGGCAGGTGATTCCGTAGTGTCCGCCAGGTGGTTCTGGCGTACCCGGCAGGTGATTTTGGCGTGTCCGGCAGGTGTTTCTGGCGAGTCGAGCAGGTGGCTCCGGCATGCTCGGCAGGTGCTTCCGGCGTGTCCGGCACTTGTTTCTGATGTGTCTGAGAGCTGGTTCCGGCATATCCGGCAGATGATTCCGGAGTGTCCGCCAAGTGGTTCTGGCATACCCAGCAGGTGATTTTGGCGTGTCAGGGAGGTGGTACCGGTGAGTCGAGCAGGTGGTTCCGGCGTGCTCAGCAGGTGGTTCAGGCGGTTCTGGCAGGTGGTATCCGTCTGTTCGGGGTGTGGTTCCAGCATCTCATGAACACGTTTCTGGCACGTCTGAGATGTGGTTCCAGCCGGCCCGACAGGTGTTTCCGCAGTTTCCGCCAAGCGGTTCTGGCGTAGTTGGCAGGTGATTTTGGCATGACTGGCAGGTGGTTCCAGCAAGCCTGGCAGGTGATTCCAAAGTGTTCACCAACTGGTTGTGGCGTAGCCGGCAGGTGATTTTTGCGTGATCGGCAGGTGGTTCTGGCGAGTCGAGCAGGTGGTTCCGGCGTGCTCGGCTGGTGCTTCCGGGGTCATTGGCACGGGGTTCTGGCATGTCTGAGAGGTGGTTCCTGCATGCCCGGCAAGTGATTCCGGAGTGTTCGCCAAGTGGTTCTGGCATAGTCGGCAGGTGATTTTGGCATGTCCGGCAGGTGGTTCAGGCGAGTTGAGCAGCTGGTTCCAACGTGCTTGGCAGGTGCTTCCGGCGTCTCCGGCACGTGTTTCTGGCACATCTGACAGGTGGTTCCGGCATGCCCGAAAGGTGATTCCGGTCTGTCCGGTAGGTGGTTCCAGCCTGCACGGCATGTGGTTCTGGTACGTCTCAGAGGTGGTTGCGCATGCCCAACAGGTGATTCCGGACTGTCCGCCACATGGTTCTGGCACGTCTGAGAGGTGGTTCCGGCATGCCCGGCAGGTCATCATAGAGAGTCCTCCAAGTGGTTCTGGCATAACACGCAGGTGATTTTGGCGTGTCTGGCAGGTTGTTCCGTTGTGCTTGGCAGGTGGTTCAGGCTTGGCCGGCAGGTGGTTCCAGACTGTCCAGGACGTGTTTCCAGCTTCTCCGGCAGGTGGTTCTGGTACGTCTGAGAGCTGGTTCCGCCATGGCTGGCAGGTGATTCCGGACCGTCCCCCAGGTGGTTCTGGCATAGCCAGCAGTTGATATTGGCCTGTCCAGCAGGTGGTTCCAGCGAGTCGAACAGGTGGCTCCGGCGTGCTCGGCAGGTGGTTCCGGTCTGTCCGGTAGGTGATTCCGGCGTGTCCGGCACGTGCTTCCGGCACGTCTGTGAGGTGGTTCCGGCATGCGCGACAGGTGGTTTCGGAGTGTCCGCCAGGTGGTTCTGGCGTACCCAGCAGGTGATTTTGGCGTGTCAGGCAGTGGTACCGGTGAGTCGAGCAGGTGGTTCCGGCGTGCTCAGCAGGTGGTTCAGGCGGTTCTGGCAGGTGGTATCCGTCTGTTCGGGGTGTGGTTCCAGCATCTCATGAACACGTTTCTGGCACGTCTGAGATGTGGTTCCAGCCGGCCCGACAGGTGTTTCCACAGTGTCCGCCAAGCGGTTCTGGCGTAGTTGGCAGGTGATTTTGGCATGACTGGCAGGTGGTTCCAGCAAGCCTGGCAGGTGGTTCCAAAGTGTTCACCAACTGGTTGTGGCGTAGCCGGCAGGTGATTTTTGCGTGATCGGCAGGTGGTTCTGGCGAGTCGAGCAGGTGGTTCCGGCGTGCTCGGCTGGTGCTTCCGGGGTCATTGGCACGGGGTTCTGGCATGTCTGAGAGGTGGTTCCTGCATGCCCGGCAAGTGATTCCGGAGTGTTCGCCAAGTGGTTCTGGCATAGTCGGCAGGTGATTTTGGCATGTCCGGCAGGTGGTTCAGGCGAGTTGAACAGGTGGCTCCGGCGTGCTCGGCAGGTGGTTCCGGTCTGTCCGGTAGGTGATTCCGGCGTGTCCGGCACGTGCTTCCGGCACGTCTGAGAGGTGGTTCCGGCATGCGCGACAGGTGGTTTCGGAGTGTCCGCCAGGTGGTTCTGGCGTACCGGCAGGTGATTTTGGCGTGTCCGGCAGGTGTTTCTGGCGAGTCGAGCAGGTGGCTCCGGCATGCTCGGCAGGTGCTTCCGGCGTCTCCGGCACGTGGTTCTGGTGTGTCTGAGAGCTGGTTCCGGCATGTCCGGCAGATGATTCCGGAGTGTCCGCCAAGTGGTTCTGGCATACCCGGCTGGTGATTTGGGCATGTCAGGTAGGTGGTTCCGGCGAGTCGAGCAGGTGGCTCCGGCGTGCTCGGCACGTTGTTCAGACGGGTCTAGCAGGTGTTTTCCGTCTGTTCGGGGTGTGGTTCCAGCATCTCATGCACATGGTTCTGCCACGTCTGAGATGTGGTTCCGGCCGGCCCGACAGGTGTTTCCACAGTGTCCGCCAAGTGGTACTGGCGTAGTTGGCAGGTGATTTTGGCATGACCGGCAGGTGGTTCCAGCAAGCCTGGCAGGTGATTCCGAAGTGTTCCCCAACTGGTTGTGGCGTAGCCGGCAGGTGATTTTTGCGTGTCCGGCAGGTGGTTCTGGCGAGTCGAGCAGGTGGTTCCGGCGTGCTCGGCAGGTGCTTCCGGGGTCATTGGCACGTGGTTCTGGCATATCTGAGAGGTGGTTCCGGCATGCCCGGCAGGTGATTCCGGAGTGTTCGCCAAGTATTTCCGGCATAGCCGGCAGGTGATTTTGCATGTCCAGCGGTCGTTCCGGCGGGTCGAGCCGGTGGTTCCGGCGTGTCCGGCAGGTGGTTCCGGTCTGTCCGGCAGGTGGTTCTGTGGTGTCCGGCACGAGGTTCAGTCTGAGAGGCTGTGTCGGCATGCCCCTCACGTGATTCCGGCTTGTCCCCGAAGTGGTGCTGGTGTAGCGGGCACGTGATCTTGGCGTGTCCGGCAGGTGGTTCAGGCGAGTTGAGCAGGTGGTTGCGACGTGCTTGGCAGGTGCTTCCGGCGTCTCCGGCACGTGTTTCTCTCACATCTGACTGGTGGTTCCGGCATGCCCAAAAGTTGATTCCGGTCTGTCCGGTAGGTAGTTCCGGCGTGCACGGCACGTGGTTCTGGTACGTGTCAGAGGTGGTTGCGTATGCCCAACAGGTGATTCCGGACTGTCCGCCACGTGCTTCTGGCACGTCTGAGAGGTGGTTCCAACATGCCCGGCAGGTCATTTCGGAGAGTCGTCCAAGTGGTTCTGGCATAGCCCGCAGGTGATTTTGGCGTGTCCGGCACGTGGTTCTGCCGTGCTCGGCAGGCGGTTCAGGCATGGCCGTCACGTGGTTCCAGTCTGTCCAGGACGTGTTTCCAGCTTCTCCGGCAGGTGGTTCTGGTACGTCTGAGAGGTGGTTCCGCCATGGCTGGCAGGTGATCCCGGACTGTCCCCCAGGTGGTTCTGGCATAGCCAGCAGTTGATATTCGTCTTTCCGGCAGGTGGTTCCAGCGAGTCGAACAGGTGGCCCCGGCGTGCTCGGCAGGTGGCTCCGGTCTGTCCGGTAGGTGATTCCGGCGTGTCCGGCACGTGCTTCCGGCACGTCTGAGAGGTGGTTCCGGCATGCGCGGCAGGTGATTCCGTAGTTTCCGCCAGGTGGTTCTGGCATACCCGGCAGGTGATTTTGGCGTGTCCGGCAGGTGTTTCTGGCGAGTCGAGCAGGTGGCTCCGGCATGCTCGGCAGGTGCTTCCGGCGGCTCCGGCACTTGGTTCTGGTGTGTCTGAGAGCTGGTTCCGGCATGTCCGGCAGATGATTCCGGAGTGTCCGCCAAGTGGTTCTGGCATACCCAGCAGGTGATTTTGGCGTGTCAGGGAGGTGGTACCGGTGAGTCGAGCAGGTGGTTCCGGCGTGCTCAGCAGGTGGTTCAGGCGGTTCTGGCAGGTGGTATCCGTCTGTTCGGGGTGTGGTTCCAGCATCTCATGAACACGTTTCTGGCACGTCTGAGATGTGGTTCCAGCCGGCCCGACAGGTGTTTCCGCAGTGTCCGCCAAGCGGTTCTGGCGTAGTTGGCAGGTGATTTTGGCATGACTGGCAGGTGGTTCCAGCAAGCCTGGCAGGTGATTAAAAAGTGTTCACCAACTGGTTGTGGCGTAGCCGGCAGGTGATTTTTGCGTGATCGGCAGGTGGTTCTGGCGAGTCGAGCAGGTGGTTCCGGCGTGCTCGGCTGGTGCTTCCGGGGTCATTGGCACGGGGTTCTGGCATGTCTGAGAGGTGGTTCCTGCATGCCCGGCAAGTGATTCCGGAGTGTTCACCAAGTGGTTCTGGCATAGTCGGCAGGTGATTTTGGCATGTCCGGCAGGTGGTTCAGGCGAGTTGAGCAGGTGGTTCCAACGTGCTTGGCAGGTGCTTCCGGCGTCTCCGGCACGTGTTTCTGGCACATCTGACAGGTGGTTCCGGCATGCCCGAAAGGTGATTCCGGTCTGTCCGGTATGTGGTTCCAGCCTGCACCGCATGTGGTTCTGGTACGTCTCAGAGGTGGTTGCGCATGCCCAACAGGTGATTCCGGACTGTCCGCCACATGGTTCTGGCACGTCTGAGAGGTGGTTCCGGCATGCCCGGCAGGTCATCCCAGAGAGTCGTCCAAGTGTTTCTGGCATAACACGCAGGTGATTTTGGCGTGTCTGGCAGGTTGTTCCGTTGTGCTTGGCAGGTGGTTCAGGCTTGGCCGGCAGGTGGTTCCAGACTGTCCAGGACGTGTTTCCAGCTTCTCCGGCAGGTGGTTCTGGTACGAGTGAGAGGTGGTTCCGCCATGGCTGGCAGGTGATTCCGGACCGTCCCCCAGGTGGTTCTGGCATAGCCAGCAGTTGATATTGGCCTGTCCGGCAGGTGGTTCCAGCGAGTCGAACAGGTGGCTCCGGCGTGCTCGGCAGGTGGTTCCGGTCTGTCTGGTAGGCGATTCCGGCGTGTCCGGCACGTGCTTCCGGCACGTCTGAGAGGTGGTTCCGGCATGCGCGACAGGTGGTTTCGGAGTGTCCGCCAGGTGGTTCTGGCGTACCCGGCAGGTGATTTTGGCGTGTCCGGCAGGTGTTTCTGGCGAGTCGAGCAGGTGGCTCCGGCATGCTCGGCAGGTGCTTCCGGCGGGTCCGGCACTTGGTTCTGGTGTGTCTGAGAGCTGGTTCCGGCATGTCCGGCAGATGATTCCGGAGTGTCGGCCAAGTGGTTCTGGCATACCCGGCTGGTGATTTGGGCATGTCAGGTAGGTGGTTCTGGCGAGTCGAGCAGGTGGCTCCGGCGTGATCGGCACGTTGTCCAGACGGGTCTGGCAGGTGTTTTCCGTCTGTTCGGGGTGTGGTTCCAGCATCTCATGCACATGGTTCTGGCACGTCTGAGATGTGGTTCCGGCCGGCCCGACAGGTGTTTCCACAGTGTCCGCCAAGTGGTACTGGCGTAGTTGGCAGGTGATTTTGGCATGACCGGCAGGTGGTTCCAGCAAGCCCGGCAGGTGATTCCGAAGTGTTCCCCAACTGGTTGTGGCGTAGCCGGCAGGTGATTTTTGCGTGTCCGGCAGGTGGTTCTGGCGAGTCGAGCAGGTGGTTCCGGCGTGCTCGGCAGGTGCTTCCGGGGTCATTGGCACGTGGTTCTGGCATATCTGAGAGGTGGTTCCGGCATGCCCGGCAGGTGATTCCGGAGTGTTTGCCAAGTGTTTCCGGCGTAGCCGGCAGGTGATTTTGCATGTCCAGCGGTCGTTCCGGCGGGTCGAGCCGGTGGTTCCGGCGTTTCCGGCAGGTGGTTCCGGTCTGTCCGGCAGGTGGTTCTGTGGTGTCCGGCACGAGGTTCAGTCTGAGAGGCTGTGCCGGCATGCCCCTCACGTGATTCCGGCTTGTCCCCGAAGTGGTGCTGGTGTAGCGGGCAGGTGATTTTGGCGTGTCCGGCAGGTGGTTCAGGCGAGTTGAGCAGGTGGTTGCGACGTGCTCGGCAGTTGCTTCCGGCGTCTCTGGCACGTGTTTCTGGCACATCTGACTGGTGGTTCCGGAATGCCCAAAAGTTGATTCCGGTCTGTCCGGTAGGTGGTTCCGGCGTGCACGGCACGTGGTTCTGGTACGTCTCAGAGGTGGTTGCGTATGCCCAACAGGTGATTCCGTACTGTCCGCCACGTGCTTCTGGCACGTCTGAGAGGTGGTTCCAACATGCCTGGCAGGTCATTTCGGAAAGTCGTCCAAGTGGTTCTGGCGTATCCCGCAGGTGATTTTGGCGTGTCCGGCAGGTGGTTCCGCCGTGCTCAGCAGGTGGTTCAGTCATGGCCGTCACGTGGTTCCAGTCTGTCCAGGACGTGTTTCCAGCTTCTCCGGCAGGTGGTTCTGGTACGTCTGAGAGGTGGTTCCGCCATGGCTGGCAGGTGATCCCGGACTGTCCCCCAGGTGGTTCTGGCATAGCCAGCAGTTGATATTGGCCTGTCCGGCAGGTGGTTCCAGCGAGTCGAACAGGTGGCTCCGGCGTTCTTGGCAGGTGGTTCCGGTCTGTCCGGTAGGTGTTTCCGGCGTGTCTGACACGTGCTTCCGGCACGTCTGAGAGGTGGTTCCGGCATGCGCGACAGGTGGTTTCGGAGTGTCCGCCAGGTGGTTCTGGCGTACCGGCAGGTGATTTTGGCGTGTCCGGCAGGTGTTTCTGGCGAGTCGAGCAGGTGGCTCCGGCATGCTCGGCAGGTGCTTCCGGCGTCTCCGGCACGTGGTTCTGGTGTGTCTGAGAGCTGGTTCCGGCATGTCCGGCAGATGATTCCGGAGTGTCCGCCAAGTGGTTCTGGCATACCCGGCTGGTGATTTGGGCATGTCAGGTAGGTGGTTCCGGCGAGTCGAGCAGGTGGCTCCGGCGTGCTCGGCACGTTGTTCAGACGGGTCTAGCAGGTGTTTTCCGTCTGTTCGGGGTGTGGTTCCAGCATCTCATGCACATGGTTCTGCCACGTCTGAGATGTGGTTCCGGCCGGCCCGACAGGTGTTTCCACAGTGTCCGCCAAGTGGTACTGGCGTAGTTGGCAGGTGATTTTGGCATGACCGGCAGGTGGTTCCAGCAAGCCTGGCAGGTGATTCCGAAGTGTTCCCCAACTGGTTGTGGCGTAGCCGGCAGGTGATTTTTGCGTGTCCGGCAGGTGGTTCTGGCGAGTCGAGCAGGTGGTTCCGGCGTGCTCGGCAGGTGCTTCCGGGGTCATTGGCACGTGGTTCTGGCATATCTGAGAGGTGGTTCCGGCATGCCCGGCAGGTGATTCCGGAGTGTTCGCCAAGTATTTCCGGCATAGCCGGCAGGTGATTTTGCATGTCCAGCGGTCGTTCCGGCGGGTCGAGCCGGTGGTTCCGGCGTGTCCGGCAGGTGGTTCCGGTCTGTCCGGCAGGTGGTTCTGTGGTGTCCGGCACGAGGTTCAGTCTGAGAGGCTGTGTCGGCATGCCCCTCACGTGATTCCGGCTTGTCCCCGAAGTGGTGCTGGTGTAGCGGGCACGTGATCTTGGCGTGTCCGGCAGGTGGTTCAGGCGAGTTGAGCAGGTGGTTGCGACGTGCTTGGCAGGTGCTTCCGGCGTCTCCGGCACGTGTTTCTCTCACATCTGACTGGTGGTTCCGGCATGCCCAAAAGTTGATTCCGGTCTGTCCGGTAGGTAGTTCCGGCGTGCACGGCACGTGGTTCTGGTACGTGTCAGAGGTGGTTGCGTATGCCCAACAGGTGATTCCGGACTGTCCGCCACGTGCTTCTGGCACGTCTGAGAGGTGGTTCCAACATGCCCGGCAGGTCATTTCGGAGAGTCGTCCAAGTGGTTCTGGCATAGCCCGCAGGTGATTTTGGCGTGTCCGGCACGTGGTTCTGCCGTGCTCGGCAGGCGGTTCAGGCATGGCCGTCACGTGGTTCCAGTCTGTCCAGGACGTGTTTCCAGCTTCTCCGGCAGGTGGTTCTGGTACGTCTGAGAGGTGGTTCCGCCATGGCTGGCAGGTGATCCCGGACTGTCCCCCAGGTGGTTCTGGCATAGCCAGCAGTTGATATTCGTCTTTCCGGCAGGTGGTTCCAGCGAGTCGAACAGGTGGCCCCGGCGTGCTCGGCAGGTGGCTCCGGTCTGTCCGGTAGGTGATTCCGGCGTGTCCGGCACGTGCTTCCGGCACGTCTGAGAGGTGGTTCCGGCATGCGCGGCAGGTGATTCCGTAGTGTCCGCCAGGTGGTTCTGGCATACCCGGCAGGTGATTTTGGCGTGTCCGGCAGGTGTTTCTGGCGAGTCGAGCAGGTGGCTCCGGCATGCTCGGCAGGTGCTTCCGGCGGCTCCGGCACTTGGTTCTGGTGTGTCTGAGAGCTGGTTCCGGCATGTCCGGCAGATGATTCCGGAGTGTCCGCCAAGTGGTTCTGGCATACCCAGCAGGTGATTTTGGCGTGTCAGGGAGGTGGTACCGGTGAGTCGAGCAGGTGGTTCCGGCGTGCTCAGCAGGTGGTTCAGGCGGTTCTGGCAGGTGGTATCCGTCTGTTCGGGGTGTGGTTCCAGCATCTCATGAACACGTTTCTGGCACGTCTGAGATGTGGTTCCAGCCGGCCCGACAGGTGTTTCCGCAGTGTCCGCCAAGCGGTTCTGGCGTAGTTGGCAGGTGATTTTGGCATGACTGGCAGGTGGTTCCAGCAAGCCTGGCAGGTGATTAAAAAGTGTTCACCAACTGGTTGTGGCGTAGCCGGCAGGTGATTTTTGCGTGATCGGCAGGTGGTTCTGGCGAGTCGAGCAGGTGGTTCCGGCGTGCTCGGCTGGTGCTTCCGGGGTCATTGGCACGGGGTTCTGGCATGTCTGAGAGGTGGTTCCTGCATGCCCGGCAAGTGATTCCGGAGTGTTCACCAAGTGGTTCTGGCATAGTCGGCAGGTGATTTTGGCATGTCCGGCAGGTGGTTCAGGCGAGTTGAGCAGGTGGTTCCAACGTGCTTGGCAGGTGCTTCCGGCGTCTCCGGCACGTGTTTCTGGCACATCTGACAGGTGGTTCCGGCATGCCCGAAAGGTGATTCCGGTCTGTCCGGTATGTGGTTCCAGCCTGCACCGCATGTGGTTCTGGTACGTCTCAGAGGTGGTTGCGCATGCCCAACAGGTGATTCCGGACTGTCCGCCACATGGTTCTGGCACGTCTGAGAGGTGGTTCCGGCATGCCCGGCAGGTCATCCCAGAGAGTCGTCCAAGTGTTTCTGGCATAACACGCAGGTGATTTTGGCGTGTCTGGCAGGTTGTTCCGTTGTGCTTGGCAGGTGGTTCAGGCTTGGCCGGCAGGTGGTTCCAGACTGTCCAGGACGTGTTTCCAGCTTCTCCGGCAGGTGGTTCTGGTACGAGTGAGAGGTGGTTCCGCCATGGCTGGCAGGTGATTCCGGACCGTCCCCCAGGTGGTTCTGGCATAGCCAGCAGTTGATATTGGCCTGTCCGGCAGGTGGTTCCAGCGAGTCGAACAGGTGGCTCCGGCGTGCTCGGCAGGTGGTTCCGGTCTGTCTGGTAGGCGATTCCGGCGTGTCCGGCACGTGCTTCCGGCACGTCTGAGAGGTGGTTCCGGCATGCGCGACAGGTGGTTTCGGAGTGTCCGCCAGGTGGTTCTGGCGTACCCGGCAGGTGATTTTGGCGTGTCCGGCAGGTGTTTCTGGCGAGTCGAGCAGGTGGCTCCGGCATGCTCGGCAGGTGCTTCCGGCGGGTCCGGCACTTGGTTCTGGTGTGTCTGAGAGCTGGTTCCGGCATGTCCGGCAGATGATTCCGGAGTGTCGGCCAAGTGGTTCTGGCATACCCGGCTGGTGATTTGGGCATGTCAGGTAGGTGGTTCTGGCGAGTCGAGCAGGTGGCTCCGGCGTGATCGGCACGTTGTCCAGACGGGTCTGGCAGGTGTTTTCCGTCTGTTCGGGGTGTGGTTCCAGCATCTCATGCACATGGTTCTGGCACGTCTGAGATGTGGTTCCGGCCGGCCCGACAGGTGTTTCCACAGTGTCCGCCAAGTGGTACTGGCGTAGTTGGCAGGTGATTTTGGCATGACCGGCAGGTGGTTCCAGCAAGCCCGGCAGGTGATTCCGAAGTGTTCCCCAACTGGTTGTGGCGTAGCCGGCAGGTGATTTTTGCGTGTCCGGCAGGTGGTTCTGGCGAGTCGAGCAGGTGGTTCCGGCGTGCTCGGCAGGTGCTTCCGGGGTCATTGGCACGTGGTTCTGGCATATCTGAGAGGTGGTTCCGGCATGCCCGGCAGGTGATTCCGGAGTGTTCGCCAAGTGTTTCCGGCGTAGCCGGCAGGTGATTTTGCATGTCCAGCGGTCGTTCCGGCGGGTCGAGCCGGTGGTTCCGGCGTGTCCGGCAGGTGGTTCCGGTCTGTCCGGCAGGTGGTTCTGTGGTGTCCGGCACGAGGTTCAGTCTGAGAGGCTGTGCCGGCATGCCCCTCACGTGATTCCGGCTTGTCCCCGAAGTGGTGCTGGTGTAGCGGGCAGGTGATTTTGGCGTGTCCGGCAGGTGGTTCAGGCGAGTTGAGCAGGTGGTTGCGACGTGCTCGGCAGTTGCTTCCGGCGTCTCTGGCACGTGTTTCTGGCACATCTGACTGGTGGTTCCGGAATGCCCAAAAGTTGATTCCGGTCTGTCCGGTAGGTGGTTCCGGCGTGCACGGCACGTGGTTCTGGTACGTCTCAGAGGTGGTTGCGTATGCCCAACAGGTGATTCCGTACTGTCCGCCACGTGCTTCTGGCACGTCTGAGAGGTGGTTCCAACATGCCTGGCAGGTCATTTCGGAAAGTCGTCCAAGTGGTTCTGGCGTATCCCGCAGGTGATTTTGGCGTGTCCGGCAGGTGGTTCCGCCGTGCTCAGCAGGTGGTTCAGTCATGGCCGTCACGTGGTTCCAGTCTGTCCAGGACGTGTTTCCAGCTTCTCCGGCAGGTGGTTCTGGTACGTCTGAGAGGTGGTTCCGCCATGGCTGGCAGGTGATCCCGGACTGTCCCCCAGGTGGTTCTGGCATAGCCAGCAGTTGATATTGGCCTGTCCGGCAGGTGGTTCCAGCGAGTCGAACAGGTGGCTCCGGCGTTCTTGGCAGGTGGTTCCGGTCTGTCCGGTAGGTGTTTCCGGCGTGTCTGACACGTGCTTCCGGCACGTCTGAGAGGTGGTTCCGGCATGCGCGGCAGGTGATTCCGTAGTGTCCGCCAGGTGGTTCTGGCATACCCGGCAGGTGATTTTGGCGTGTCCGGCAGGTGTTTCTGGCGAGTCGAGCAGGTGGCTCCGGCATGCTTGGCAGCTGCTTCCGGCGTCTCCGGCACTTGGTTCTGGTGTGTCTGAGAGCTGGTTCCGGCATGTCCGGCAGATGATTCCGGAGTGTCCGCCCAGTGGTTCTGGCATACCCAGCAGGTGATTTTGGCGTGTCAGGGAGGTGGTACCGGTGAGTCGAGCAGGTGGTTCCGGCGTGCTCAGCAGGTGGTTCAGGCGGTTCTGGCAGGTGGTATCCGTCTGTTCGGGGTGTGGTTCCAGCATCTCATGAACACGTTTCTGGCACGTCTGAGATGTGGTTCCGGCCGGCCCGACAGGTCTTTCCGCAGTGTCCGCCAAGCGGTTCTGGCGTAGTTGGCAGGTGATTTTGGCATGACCGGCAGGTGGTTCCAGCAAGCCTGGCAGGTGATTCCAAAGTGTTCACCAACTGGTTGTGGCGTAGCCGGCAGGTGATTTCTGCGTGATCGGCAGGTGGTTCTGGCGAGTCGAGCAGGTGGTTCCGGCGTGCTCGGCTGGTGCTTCCGGGGTCATTGGCACGGGGTTCTGGCATGTCTGAGAGGTGGTTCCTGCATGCCCGGCAAGTGATTCCGGAGTGTTCGCCAAGTGGTTCTGGCATAGTCGGCAGGTGATTTTGGCATGTCCGGCAGGTGGTTCAGGCGAGTTGAGCAGGTGGTTCCAACGTGCTTGGCAGGTGCTTACAGCGTCTCCGGCACGTGTTTCTGGCACATCTGACAGGTGGTTCCGGCATGCCCGAAAGGTGATTCCGGTCTGTCCGGTAGGTGGTTCCAGCCTGCACGGCATGTGGTTCTGGTACGTCTCAGAGGTGGTTGCGCATGCCCAACAGGTGATTCCGGACTGTCCGCCACATGGTTCTGGCACGTCTGAGAGGTGGTTCCGGCATGCCCGGCAGGTCATCCCAGAGAGTCCTCCAAGTGGTTCTGGCATAACACGCAGGTGATTTTGGCGTGTCTGGCAGGTTGTTCAGGTGGGCTTGGCAGGTGGGTCAGGCTTGGCCGGCAGGTGGTTCCAGACTGTCCAGGACGTGTTTCCAGCTTCTCCGGCAGGTGGTTCTGGTACGTCTGAGAGGTGGTTCCGCCATGGCTGGCAGGCGATTCCGGACCGTCCCCCAGGTGGTTCTGGCATAGCCAGCAGTTGATATTGGCCTGTCCGGCAGGTGGTTCCAGCGAGTCGAACAGGTGGCTCCGGCGTGCTCGGCAGGTGGTTCCGGTCTGTCCGGTAGGTGATTCCGGCGTGGCCGGCACGTGCTTCCGGCACGTCTGAGAGGTGGCTCCGGCATGCGCGGCAGGTGATTTCGGAGTGTCCGCCAGGTGGATCTGGCGTACCCGGCAGGTGATTTTGGCGTGTCCGGCAGGTGTTTCTGGCGAGTCGAGCAGGTGGCTCCGGCATGCTCGGCAGGTGCTTCCGGCGTCTCCGGCACGTGGTTCTGGTGTGTCTGAGAGCTGGTTCCGGCATGTCCGGCAGATGATTCCGGAGTGTCCGCCAAGTGGTTCTGGCATACCCGGCTGGTGATTTGGGCATGTCAGGTAGGTGGTTCCGGCGAGTCGAGCAGGTGGCTCCGGCGTGCTCGGCAGGTTGTTCAGACGGGTCTGGCAGGTGTTTTCCGTCTGTTCGGGGTGTGGTTCCAGCATCTCATGCACATGGTTCTGGCACGTGTGAGATGTGGTTCCGGCCGGCCCGACAGGTGTTTCCACAGTGTCCGCCAAGTGGTACTGGCGTAGTTGGCAGGTGATTTTGGCATGACCGGCAGGTGGTTCCAGCAAGCCCGGCAGGTGATTCCGAAGTGTTCCCCAACTGGTTGTGGCGTAGCCGGCAGGTGATTTTTGCGTGTCCGGCAGGTGGTTCTGGCGAGTCGAGCAGGTGGTTCCGGCGTGCTCGGCAGGTGCTTCCGGGGTCATTGGCACGTGGTTCTGGCATATCTGAGAGGTGGTTCCGGCATGCCCGGCAGGTGATTCCGGAGTGCTCGCCAAGTGTTTCCGGCGTAGCCGGCAGGTGATTTTGCATGTCCAGCGGTCGTTCCGGCGGGTCGAGCCGGTGGTTCCGGCGTGTCCGGCAGGTGGTTCCGGTCTGTCCGGCAGGTGGTTCTGTGGTGTCCGGCACGAGGTTCAGTCTGAGAGGCTGTGCCGGCATGCCCCTCACGTGATTCCGGCTTGTCCCCGAAGTGGTGCTGGTGTAGCGGGCAGGTGATTTTGGCGTGTCCGGCAGGTGGTTCAGGCGAGTTGAGCAGGTGGTTGCGACGTGCTCGGCAGGTGCTTCCGGCGTCTCCGGCACGTGTTTCTGGCACATCTGACTGGTGGTTCCAGCATGCCCAAAATTGATTCCGGTCAGTCCGGTAGGTGGTTCCGGCGTGCACGGCACGTGGTTCTGGTACGTCTCAGAGGTGGTTGCGTATGCCCAACAGGTGATTCCGGACTGTCCGCCACGTGCTTCTGGCACGTCTGAGAGGTGGTTCCAACATGCCCGGCAGGTCATTTCGGAGAGTCGTCCAAGTGGTTCTGGCGTAGCCCGCAGGTTATTTTGGCATGTCCGGCAGGTGGTTCCGCCGTGCTCGGCAGGTGGTTCAGGCATGGCCGTCACGTGGTTCCAGTCTGTCCAGGACGTGTTTCCAGCTTCTCCGGCAGGTGGTTCTGGTACGTCTGAGAGGTGGTTCCGCCATGGCTGGCAGGTGATCCCGGACTGTCACCCAGGTAGTTCTGGCATAGCCAGCAGTTAATATTGGCCTGTCCGGCAGGTGGTTCCAGCGAGTCGAACAGGTGGCTCCGGCGTGCTCGGCAGGTGGTTCCGGTCTGTCCGGTAGGTGATTCCGGCGTGTCCGGCACGTGCTTCCGGCACGTCTGAGAGGTGGTTCCGGCATGCGCGACAGGTGATTTCCGAGTGTCCGCCAGGTGGTTCTGGCGTACCCGGCAGGTGATTTTGGCGTGTCCGGCAGGTGTTTCTGGCGAGTCGAGCAGGTGGCTCCGGCATGCTCGGCAGGTGCTTCCGGCGTCTCCGGCACGTGGTTCTGGTGTGTCTGAGAGCTGGTTCCGGCATGTCCGGCAGATGATTCCGGAGTGTCCGCCAAGTGGTTCTGGCATACCCAGATGGTGATTTTGGCATGTCAGGTAGGTGGTTCCGGCGAGTCGAGCAGGTGGCTCCGGCGTGCTCGGCAGGTTGTTCAGACGGGTCTGGCAGGTGTTTTCCGTCTGTTCGGGGTGTGGTTCCAGCATCTCATGCACATGGTTCTGGCACGTCTGAGATGTGGTTCCGGCCGGCCCGACAGGTGTTTCCACAGTGTCCGCCAAGTAGTACTGGCGTAGTTGGCAGGTGATTTTGGCATGACCGGCAGGTGGTTCCAGCAAGCCCGGCAGGTGATTCCGAAGTGTTCCACAAGTGGTTGTGGCATAGCCGGCACCTGATTTTTGCGTGTCCGGCAGGTGGTTCTGGCGAGTCGAGCAGGTGGTTCCGGCGTGCTCGGCAGGTGCTTCCGGGGTCATGGGCACGTGGTTCTGGCATACCTGAGAGGTGGTTCCGGCATGCCCGGCAGGTGATTCCGGAGTGTTCGCCAAGCGTTTGCGGCGTAGCCGGCAGGTGATTTTGCATGTCCAGCGGTCGTTCCGGCGGGTCGAGCCGGTGGTTCCGGCGTGTCCGGCAGGTGTTTCCGGTCTGTCCGGCAGGTGGTTCTGTGGTGTCCGGCACGAGGTTCAGTCTGAGAGGCTGTGCCGGCATGCCCCTCACGTGATTCCGGCTTGTCCTCGAAGTGGTGCTGGTGTAGCGGGCAGGTGATTTTGGCGTGTCCGGCAGGTGGTTCAGGCGTGTTGAGCAGGTGGTTGCGACGTGCTCGGCAGGTGCTTCCGGCGTCTCCGGCACGTGTTTCTGGCACATCTGACTGGTGGTTCCGGCATGCCCAAAAGTTGATTCCGGTCTGTCCGGTAGGTGGTTCCGGCGTGCACAGCACGTGGTTCTGGTACGTCTCAGAGGTGGTTGCGTATGCCCAACAGGTGATTCCGGACTGTCCGCCACGTGCTTCTGGCACGTCTGAGAGGAGGTTCCAACATGCCCGGCAGGTCATTTCGGAGAGTCGTCCAAGTGGTTCTGGTGTAGCCCGCAGGTGATTTTGGCGTGTCCGGCAGGTGGTTCCGCCGTGCTCGGCTGGTGGTTCAGGCATGGCCGTCACGTGGTTCCAGTCTGTCCAGGACGTGTTTCCAGCTTCTCCGGCAGGTGGTTCTGGTACGTCTGAGAGGTGGTTCCGCCATGGCTGGCAGGTGATCCCGGACTGTCCCCCAGGTGGTTCTGTCATAGCCAGCAGTTGATATTGGCCTGTCCGGCAGGTGGTTCCAGCGAGTCGAACAGGTGGCTCCGGCATGCTCGGCAGGTGCTTCCGGCGTCTCCGGCACTTGGTTCTGGTGTGTCTGAGAGCTGGTTCCGGCATGTCTGGCAGATGATTCCGGAGTTTCCGCCAAGTGGTTCTGACATACCCAGCAGGTGATTTTGGCGTGTCAGGGAGGTGGTACCGGTGAGTCGAGCAGGTGGTTCCGGCGTGCTCAGCAGGTGGTTCAGGCGGTTCTGGCAGGTGGTATCCGTCTGTTCGGGGTGTGGTTCCAGCATCTCATGAACACGTTTCTGGCACGTCTGAGATGTGGTTACAGCCGGCCCGACAGGTCTTTCCGCAGTGTCCGCCAAGCGGTTCTGGCATAGTTGGCAGCTGATTTTGGCATGACTAGCAGGTGGTTCCAGCAAGCCTGGCAGGTGATTCCAAAGTGTTCACCAACTGGTTGTGGCGTAGCCGGCAGGTGATTTTGGCGTGATCGGCAGGTGGTTCTGGCGAGTCGAGCAGGTGTTTCCTGCATGCTCGGCTGGTGCTTCCGGGGTCATTGGCACGTGGTTCTGGCATGTCTGAGAGGTGGTTCCTGCATGCCCGGCAAGTGATTCCGGAGTGTTCGCCAAGTGGTTCTGGTATAGTCGGCAGGTGATTTTGGCATGTCCGGCAGGTGGTTCAGGCGAGTTGAGCAGGTGGTTAAAACGTGCTTGGCAGGTGCTTCCGGCGTCTCCGGCACGTGTTTCTGGCACATCTGACAGGTGGTTCCGGCATGCCCGAAAGGTGATTCCGGTCTGTCCGGTAGGTGGTTCCAGCCTGCACGGCATGTGGTTCTGGTACGTCTCAGAGGTGGTTGCGCATGCCCAACAGGTGATTCCGGACTGTCCGCCACATGGTTCTGGCACGTCTGAGAGGTGGTTCCGGCATGCCCGGCAGGTCATCCCAGAGAGTCCTCCAAGTGGTTCTGGCATAACACGCAGGTGATTTTGGCGTGTCTGGCAGGTTGTTCCGTTGTGCTTGGCAGGTGGTTCAGGCTTGGCCGGCAGGTGGTTCCAGACTGTCCAGGACGTGTTTCCAGCTTCTCCTGCAGGTGGTTCTGGTACGTCTGAGAGGTGGTTCCGCCATGGCTGGCAGGTGATTCCGGACCGTCCCCCAGGTGGTTCTGGCATAGCCAGCATTTCATATTGGCCTGTCAGGCAGGTGGCTCCAGCGAGTCGAACAGGTGGCTCCGGCGTGCTCGGCAGGTGGTTCCGGTCTGTCCGGTAGGTGATTCCGGCGTGTCCGGCACGTGCTTCCGGCACGTCTGAGAGGTGGTTCCGGCATGCGCGACAGGTGGTTTCGGAGTGTCCGCCAGGTGCTTCTGGCGTGCCTGGCAGGTGATTTTGGCGTGTCCGGCAGGTGTTTCTGGCGAGTCGAGCAGGTGGCTCCGGCATGCTCGGCAGGTGCTTCCGGCGTCTCCGGCACGTGGTTCTGGTGTGTCTGAGAGCTGGTTCCGGCATGTCCGGCAGATGATTCCGGAGTGTCCGCCAAGTGGTTCTGGCATACCCGGCTGGTGATTTGGGCATGTCAGGTAGGTGGTTCCGGCCAGTCGAGCAGGTGGCTCCGGCGTGCTCGGCACGTTGTTCAGACGGGTCTGGCAGGTGTTTTCCGTCTGTTCGGGGTGTGGTTCCAGCATCTCATGCACATGGTTCTGGCACGTCTGAGATGTGGTTCCGGCCGGCCCGACAGGTGTTTCCACAGTGTCCGCCAAGTGGTACTGGCGTAGTTGGCAGGTGATTTTGGCATGACCGGCAGGTGGTTCCAGCAAGCCCGGCAGGTGATTCCAAAGTGTTCCCCAACTGGTTGTGGCGTAGCCGGCAGGTGATTTTTGCGTGATCGGCAGGTGGTTCTGGCGAGTCGAGCAGGTGGTTCCGGCGTGCTCGGCAGGTGCTTCCGGGGTCATTGGCACGTGGTTCTGGCATATCTGAGAGGTGGTTCCGGCATGCCCGGCAGGTGATTCCGGAGTGTTCGCCAAGTGTTTGCAGCGTAGCCGGCAGGTGATTTTGCATGTCCAGCGGTCGTTCCGGCGGGTCGAGCCGGTGGTTCCGGCGTGTCCGGCAGGTGGTTCCGGTCTGTCCGGCAGGTGGTTCTGTGGTGTCCGGCACGAGGTTCAGTCTGAGAGGCTGTGCCGGCATGCCCCTCACGTGATTCCGGCTTGTCCCCGAAGTGGTGCTGGTGTAGCGGGCAGGTGATTTTGGCGTGTCCGGCAGGTGGTTCAGGCGAGTTGAGCAGGTGGTTGCGACGTGCTCGGCAGGTGCTTCCGGCGTCTCCGGCACGTGTTTCTGGCACATCTGACTGGTGGTTCCGGCATGCCCAAAAGTGGATTCCGGTCTGGCCGGTAGGTGGTTCCGGCGTGCAAGGCACGTGGTTCTGGTACGTCTCAGAGGTGGTTGCGTAGACCCAACAGGTGATTCCGGACTGTCCGCCACCTGCTTCTGGCACGTCTGAGATGTGGTTCCAACATGCCCGGCAGGTCATTTCGGAGAGTCGTCCAAGTGGTTCTGGCGTAGCCCGCAGGTGATTTTGGCGTGTCCGGCAGGTGGTTCCGCCGTGCTCGGCAGGTGGTTCAGGCATGGCCGTCACGTGGTTCCAGTCTGTCCAGGACGTGTTTCCAGCTTCTCCGGCAGGTGGTTCAGGTACGTCTGAGAGGTGGTTCCGCCATGGCTGGCAGGTGATCCCGGACTGTCCCCCAGGTGGTTCTGGCATAGCCAGCAGTTGATATTGGCCTGTCCGGCAGGTGGTTCCAGCGAGTCGAACAGGTGGCTCCGGCGTTCTTGGCAGGTGGTTCCGGTCTGTCCGGTAGGTGTTTCCGGCGTGTCTGGCACGTGCTTCCGGCACGTCTGAGAGGTGGTTCTGGCACACCCGGCAGGTGATTTTGGCGTGTCCGGCAGGTGTTTATGGCGAGTCGAGCAGGTGGCTCCGGCATGCTCGGCAGGTGCTTCCGGCGTCTCCGGCACGTGTTTCTGGCACATCTGAGAGGTGGTTCCGGCATGCCCGGCAGGTGATTCCGGAGTGTTCGCCAAGTGTTTCCGTCGTAGCCGGCAGGTGATTTTGCATGTCCAGCGGTCGTTCCGGCGGGTCGAGCCGGTGGTTCCGGTGTGTCCGGCAGGTGGTTCCGGTCTGTCCGGCAGGTGGTTCTGTGGTGTCCGGCACGAGATTCAGTCTGAGAGGCTGTGCCGGCATGCCCCTCACGTGATTCTGGCTTGTCCACGAAGTGGTGCTGGTGCAGCGGGCAGGTGATTTTGGCGTGTCCGGCAGGTGGTTCAGGAGAGTTGAGCAGGTGGTTGCGACGTGCTCGGCAGGTGCTTCCGGCGTCTCCGGCACGTGTTTCTGGCACATCTGACTGGTGGTTCCGGCATGCCCGAAAGGTGATTCCGGTCTGTCCGGTAGGTGGTTCCAGCCTGCACGGCATGTGGTTCTGGTACGTCTCAGAGGTGGTTGCGCATGCCCAACAGGTGATTCCTGACTGTCCGCCACATGGTTCTGGAAAGTCTGAGAGGTGGTTCCGGCGTGCCCGGCAGGTCATCCCAGAGAGTCCTCCAAGTGGTTCTGGCATAACACGCCGGCGATTTTGGCGTGTCTGGCAGGTTGTTCCGTTGTGCTTGGCAGGTGGTTCAGGCTTGGCCGGCAGGTGGTTCCAGACTGTCCAGGACGTGTTTCCAGCTTCTCCGGCAGGTGGTTCTGGTACGTCTGAGAGGTGGTTCCGCCATGGCTGGCAGGTGATTCCGGACCGTCCCCCAGGTGGTTCCGGCATAGCCAGCAGTTGATATTGGCCTGTCCGGCAAGTGGTTCCAGCGAGTCGAACAGGTGGCTCCGGCGTGCTCGGAAGGTGGTTCCGGTCTGTCCGGTAGGTGATTCCGGAATGTCCGGCACTTGCTTCCGGCACGTCTGAGTGGTGGTTCCGGCATGCGCGACAGGTGATTTCGGAGTGTCCGCCAGGTGGTTCTGGCGTACCCGGCAGGTGATTTTGGCGTGTCCGGCAGGTGGTTCTGGCGAGTCGATCATGTGGCTCCGGCATGCTCGGCAGGTGCTTCCGGCGTCTCCGGCACGTGGTTCTGGTGTGTCTGTGAGCTGGTTCCGGCATGTCCGGCGGATGATTCCGGAGTGTCCGCCAAGTGGTTCTGGCATACCTGGCTGGTGATTTTGGCATGTCAGGTATGTGGTTCCGGCGAGTCGAGCAGGTGGCTCCGGCGTGCTCGGCACGTTGTTCATACGGGTCTGGCAGGTGTTTTCCGTCTGTTCGGGGTGTGGTTCCAGCATCTCATGCACATGGTTCTGGTACGTCTGAGATGTGGTTCCGGCCGGCCCGACAGGTCTTTCCACAGTGTCCACCAAGTGGTACTGGCGTAGTTGGCAGGTGATTTTGGCATGACCGGCAGGTGGTTCCAGCAAGCCCGGCAGGTGATTCCGAAGTGTTCCCCAACTGGTTGTGGCGTAGCCGGCAGGTGATTTTTGCGTGTCCGGCAGGTGGTTCTGGCGAGTCGAGCAGGTGGTTCCGGCGTGCTCGGCAGGTGCTTCCGGGGTCATTGGCACGTGGTTCTGGCATATCTGAGAGGTGGTTCCGGCATGCCCGGCAGGTGATTCCGGAGTGTTCGCCAAGTGTTTCCGGCGTAGCCGGCAGGTGATTTTGCATGTCCAGCGGTCGTTCCGGCGGGTCGAGCCGGTGGTTCCGGCGTGTCCGGCAGGTGGTTCCGGTCTGTCCGGCAGGTGGTTCTGTGGTGTCCGGCACGAGGTTCAGTCTGAGAGGCTGTGCCGGCATGCCCCTCACGTGATTCCGGCTTGTCCCCGAAGTGGTGCTGGTGTAGCGGGCAGGTGATTTTGGCGTTTCCGGCAGGTGGTTCAGGCGAGTTGAGCAGGTGGTTGCGACGTGCTCGGCAGGTGCTTCCGGCGTCTCCGGCACGTGTTTCTGGCACATCTGACTGGTGGTTCCGGCATGCCTGAAAGGTGATTCCGGTCTGTCCGGTAGGTGGTTCCAGCCTGCACGGCATGTGGTTCTGGTACGTCTCAGAGGTGGTTGCGCATGCCCAACAGGTTATTCCGGACTGTCCGCCACATGGTTCTGGCACGTCTGAGAGGTGGTTCCGGCATGCCCGGCTGGTCATCCCAGAGAGTCCTCCAAGTGGTTCTGGCATAACACGCCGGCGATTTTGGCGTGTCTGGCAGGTTGTTCCGTTGTGCTTGGCAGGTGGTTCAGGCTTGGCCGGCAGGTGGTTCCAGACTGTCCAGGACGTGTTTCCAGCTTCTCCGGCAGGTGGTTCTGGTACGTCTGAGAGGTGGTTCCGCCATGGCTGGCAGGTGATTCCGGACCGTCCCCCAGGTGGTTCCGGCATAGCCAGCAGTTGATATTGGCCTGTCCGGCAGGTGGTTCCAGCCAGTCGAACACGTGGCTCCGGCGTGCTCGGCAGGTGGTTCCGGTCTGTCCGGTAGGTGATTCCGGCATGTCCGGCACGTGCTTCCGGCACGTCTGAGAGGTGGTTCCGGCATGCGCGACAGGTGATTTCGGAGTGTCCGCCAGGTGGTTCTGGCGTACCCGGCAGGTGATTTTGGCGTGTCCGGCAGGTGTTTCTGGCGAGTCGAGCAGGTGGCTCCGGCATGCTCGGCAGGTGCTTCCGGCGTCTCCGGCACGTGGTTCTGGTGTGTCTGAGAGCTGGTTCCGGCATGTCCGGCAGATGATTCCGGAGTGTCCGCCAAGTGGTTCTGGCATACCCAGCAGGTGATTTTGGCGTGTCAGGGAGGTGGTACCCGTGAGTCGAGCAGGTGGTTCCGGCGTGCTCAGCAGGTGGTTCAGGCGGTTCTGGCAGGTGGTATCCGTCTGTTCGGGGTGTGGTTCCAGCATCTCATGAACACGTTTCTGGCACGTCTGAGATGTGGTTCCAGCCGGCCCGACAGGTGTTTCCGCAGTGTCCGCCAAGCGGTTCTGGCGTAGTTGGCAGGTGATTTTGGCATGACTGGCAGGTGGTTCCAGCAAGCCTGGCAGGTGATTCCAAAGTGTTCACCAACTGGTTGTGGCGTAGCCGGCAGGTGATTTTTGCGTGATCGGCAGGTGGTTCTGGCGAGTCGAGCAGGTGGTTCCGGCGTGCTCGCCTGGTGCTTCCGGGGTCATTGGCACGTGGTTCTGGCATATCTGAGAGGTGGTTCCTGCATGCCCGGCAGGTGATTCCGGAGTGTTCGCCAAGTGTTTCCGGCATAGCCGGCAGGTGATTTTGCATGTCCAGCGGTCGTTCCGGCGGGTCGAGCCGGTGGTTCCGGCGTGTCCGGCAGGTGGTTCCGGTCTGTCCGGCAGGTGGTTCTGTGGTGTCCGGCACGAGGTTCAGTCTGAGAGGCTGTGTCGGCATGCCCCTCACGTGATTCCGGCTTGTCCCCGAAGTGGTGCTGGTGTAGCGGGCACGTGATTTTCGCGTGTCCGGCAGGTGGTTCAGGCGAGTTGAGCAGGTGGTTGCGACGTGCTTGGCAGGTGCTTCCGGCGTCTCCGGCACGTGTTTCTCTCACATCTGACTGGTGGTTCCGGCATGCCCAAAAGTTGATTCCGGTCTGTCCGGTAGGTAGTTCCGGCGTGCACGGTCGTGGTTCTGGTACGTGTCAGAGGTGGTTGCATATGCCCAACAGGTGATTCCGGACTGTCCGCCACGTGCTTCTGGCACGTCTGAGAGGTGGTTCCAACATGCCCGGCAGGTCATTTCGGAGAGTCGTCCAAGTGGTTCTGGCGTAGCCCGCAGGTGATTTTGGCGTGTCCGGCAGGTGGTTCCGCCGTGCTCGGCAGGTGGTTAAGGCATGGCCGTCACGTGGTTCCAGTCTGTCCAGGACGTGTTTCCAGCTTCTCCGGGAGGTGGTTCTGGTACGTCTGAGAGGTGGTTCCGCCATGGCTGGCAGGTGATCCCGGAATGTCCCCCAGGTGGTTCTGGCATAGCCAGCAGTTGATATTGGCCTGTCCGGCAGGTGGTTCCAGCGAGTCGAACAGGTGGCTCCGGCGTTCTTGGCAGGTGGTTCCGGTCTGTCCGGTAGGTGATTCCGGCGTGTCTGGCATGTGCTTCCGGCACGTCTGAGAGGTGGTTCCGGCATGCGCGGCAGGTGATTCCGTAGTGTCCGCCAGGTGGTTCTGGCATACCCGGCAGGTGATTTTGGCGTGTCCGGCAGGTGTTTCTGGCGAGTCGAGCAGGTGGCTCCGGCATGCTCGGCAGGTGCTTCCGGCGTCTCCGGCACTTGGTTCTGGTGTGTCTGAGAGCTGGTTCCGGCATGTCCGGCAGATGATTCCGGAGTGTCCGCCAAGTGGTTCTGGCATACCCAGCAGGTGATTTTGGCGTGTCAGGGAGGTGGTACCGGTGAGTCGAGCAGGTGGTTCCGGCGTGCTCAGCAGGTGGTTCAGGCGGTTCTGGCAGGTGGTATCCGTCTGTTCGGGGTGTGGTTCCAGCATCTCATGAACACGTTTCTGGCACGTCTGAGATGTGGTTCCAGCCGGCCCGACAGGTGTTTCCGCAGTTTCCGCCAAGCGGTTCTGGCGTAGTTGGCAGGTGATTTTGGCATGACTGGCAGGTGGTTCCAGCAAGCCTGGCAGGTGATTCCAAAGTGTTCACCAACTGGTTGTGGCGTAGCCGGCAGGTGATTTTTGCGTGATCGGCAGGTGGTTCTGGCGAGTCGAGCAGGTGGTTCCGGCGTGCTCGGCTGGTGCTTCCGGGGTCATTGGCACGGGGTTCTGGCATGTCTGAGAGGTGGTTCCTGCATGCCCGGCAAGTGATTCCGGAGTGTTCGCCAAGTGGTTCTGGCATAGTCGGCAGGTGATTTTGGCATGTCCGGCAGGTGGTTCAGGCGAGTTGAGCAGGTGGTTCCAACGTGCTTGGCAGGTGCTTCCGGCGTCTCCGGCACGTGTTTCTGGCACATCTGACAGGTGGTTCCGGCATGCCCGAAAGGTGATTCCGGTCTGTCCGGTAGGTGGTTCCAGCCGGCACAGCATGTGGTTCTGGTACGTCTCAGAGGTGGTTGCGCATGCCCAACAGGTGATTCCGGACTGTCCGCCACATGGTTCTGGCCCGTCTGAGAGGTGGTTCCGGCATTCCCGGCAGGTCATCCCAGAGAGTCCTCCACGTGGTTCTGGCATAACACGCAGGTGATTTTGGCGTGTCTGGCAGGTTGTTCCGTTGTGCTTGGCAGGTGGTTCAGGCTTGGCCGGCAGGTGGTTCCAGACTGTCCAGGACGTGTTTCCAGCTTCTCCGGCAGGTGGTTCTGGTACGTCTGAGAGGTGGTTCCGCCATGGCTGGCAGGTGATTCCGGACCGTCCCCCAGGTGGTTCTGGCATAGCCAGCAGTTGATATTGGCCTGTCCGGCAGGTGGTTCCAGCGAGTCGAACAGGTGGCTCCGGCGTGCTCGGCAGGTGGTTCCGGTCTGTCTGGTAGGTGATTCCATCGTGTCCGGCACGTGCTTCCGGCACGTCTGAGAGGTGGTTCCGGCATGCGCGACAGGTGGTTTCGGAGTGTCCGCCAGGTGGTTCTGGCGTACCCGGCAGGTGATTTTGGCGTGTCCGGCAGGTGTTTCTGGCGAGTCGAGCAGGTGGCTCCGGCATGCTCGGCAGGTGCTTCCGGCGTCTCCGGCACGTGGTTCTGGTGTGTCTGAGAGCTGGTTCCGGCATGTCCGGCAGATGATTCCGGAGTGTCCGCCAAGTGGTTCTGGCATACCCGGCTGGTGATTTGGGCATGTCAGGTAGGTGGTTCCGGCTATCTGAGCAGGTGGCTCTGGCGTGCTCGGCAGGTTGTTCAGACGTGTCTGACAGGTGTTTTCCGTCTGTTCGGGGTGTGGTTCCAGCATCTCATGCACATGGTTCTGGCACGTCTGAGATGTGGTTCCGGCCGGCCCGACAGGTCATTCCAAAGTGTCCGCCAAGTGGTACTGGCGTAGTTGGCAGGTGATTTTGGCATGACCGGCAGGTGGTTCCAGCAAGCCCGGCAGGTGATTCCGATGTGTTCCCCAACTGGTTGTGGCATAGCCCGCAGGTGATTTTGGCGTGTCCGGCAGGTGGTTCCGCCGTGCTCGGCAGGTGGTTCAGGCATGGCCGTCACATGGTTCCAGTCTGTCCAGGACGTGTTTCCAGCTTCTCCGGCAGGTGGTTCTGGTACGTCTGAGAGGTGGTTCCGCCATGGCTGGCAGGTGATCCCGGACTGTCCCCCAGGTGGTTCTGGCATAGCCAGCAGTTGATATTGGCCTGTCCGGCAGGTGGTTCCAGCGAGTCGAACAGGTGGCTCTGGCGTTCTTGGCAGGTGGTTCCGGTCTGTCCGGTAGGTGTTTCCGGCGTGTCCGGCACGTGCTTCCGGCACGTCTGAGAGGTGGTTCCGGCATGCGCGGCAGGTGATTCCGTAGTGTCCGCCAGGTGGTTCTGGCATACCCAGCAGGTGATTTTGGCGTGTCCGGCAGGTGTTTCTGGTGAGTCGAGCAGGTGGCTCCGGCATGCTCGGCAGGTGCTTCCGGCGTCTCCGGCACTTGGTTCTGGTGTGTCTGAGAGCTGGTTCCGGCATGTCCGGCAGATGATTCCGGAGTGTCCGCCAAGTGGTTCTGGCATACCCAGCAGGTGATTTTGGCGTGTCAGGGAGGTGGTAGTGGTGAGTCGAGCAGGTGGTTCCGGCGTGCTCAGCAGGTGGTTCAGGCGGTTCTGGCAGGTGGTATCCGTCTGTTCGGGGTGTGGTTCCAGCATCTCATGAACACGTTTCTGGCACGTCTGAGATGTGGTTCCAGCCGGCCCGACAGGTGTTTCCGCAGTGTCCGCCAAGCGGTTCTGGCGTAGTTGGCAGGTGATTTTGGCATGACTGGCAGGTGGTTCCAGCAAGCCTGGCAGGTGATTCCAAAGTGTTCACCAACTGGTTGTGGCGTAGCCGGCAGGTGATTTTTGCGTGATCGGCAGGTGGTTCTGGCGAGTCGAGCAGGTGGTTCCGGCGTGCTCGGCTGGTGCTTCCGGGGTCATTGGCACGGGGTTCTGGCATGTCTGAGAGGTGGTTCCTGCATGCCCGGCAAGTGATTCCGGAGTGTTCGCCAAGTGGTTCTGGCATAGTCGGCAGGTGATTTTGGCATGTCCGGCAGGTGGTTCAGGCGAGTTGAGCAGGTGGTTCCAACGTGCTTGGCAGGTGCTTCCGGCGTCTCCGGCACGTGTTTCTGGCACATCTGACAGGTGGTTCCGGCATGCCCGAAAGGTGATTCCGGTCTGTCCGGTAGGTGGTTCCAGCCTGCACGGCATGTGGTTCTGGTACGTCTCAGAGGTGGTTGCGCATGCCCAACAGGTGATTCCGGACTGTCCGCCACATGGTTCTGGCACGTCTGAGAGGTGGTTCCGGCATGCGCAACAGGTGGTTTCGGAGTGTCCGCCAGGTGGTTCTGGCGTACCCGGCAGGTGATTCTGGCGAGTCGAGCAGTTGGCTCCGGCATGCTCGGCAGGTGCTTCCGGCGTCTCCGGCACGTGGTTCTGGTGTGTCTGAGAGCTGGTTCCGGCATGTCCGGCTGATGATTCCGGAGTGTCCGCCAAGTGGTTCTGGCATACCCGTCTGGTGATTTGGGCATGTCAGGCGGGTGGTTCCGGCGAGTCGAGCAGGTGGCTCGGCGTGCTCGGCAGGTTGTTCAGACGGGTCTGGCAGGTGTTTTCCGTCTGTTCGGGGTGTGGTTCCAGCATCTCATGCACATGGTTCTGGCACGTCTGAGATGTGGTTCCGGCCGGCCCGACAGGTGTTTCCACAGTGTCCGCCAAGTGGTACTGGCGTATTTGGTAGGTGATTTTGGCATGACCGGCAGGTGGTTCCAGCAAGCCCGGCAGGGGATTCCCAAGTGTTCCACAACTGGTTGTGGCGTAGCCAGCAGGTGATTTTTGCGTGTCCGGCAGGTGGTTCTGGCGAGTCGAGCAGGTGGTTCCGGCGTGCTCGGCTGGAGCTTCCGGGATCATTGGCAAGTGGTTCTGGCATATCTGAGAGGTGGTTCAAGCATGCCCGGCAGGTGATTCCGGAGTGTTCGCCAAGTGTTTCCGGCATAGCCGGCAGGTGATTTTGCATGTCCAGCGGTCGTTCCGGCGGGTCGAGCCGGTGGTTCCGGCGTGTCCGGCAGGTGGTTCCGGTCTGTCTGGCAGGTGGTTCTGTGGGGTCCGGCACGAGGTTCAGTCTGAGAGGCTCTGCCGGCATGCCCCTCACGTGATTCCGGCTTGTCCCCGAAGTGGTGCTGGTGTAGCGGGCAGGTGATTTTGGCGTGTCAGGGAGGTGGTACCGGTGAGTCGAGCAGGTGGTTCCGGCGTGCTCAGCAGGTGGTTCAGGCGGTTCTGGCAGGTGGTATCCGTCTGTTCGGGGTGTGGTTCCAGCATCTCATGAACACGTTTCTGGCACGTCTGAGATGTGGTTCCAGCCGGCCCGACAGGTGTTTCCGCAGTGTCCGCCAAGCGGTTCTGGCGTAGTTGGCAGGTGATTTTGGCATGACTGGCAGGTGGTTCCAGCAAGCCTGGCAGGTGATTCCAAAGTGTTCACCAACTGGTTGTGGCGTAGCCGGCAGGTGATTTTTGCGTGATCGGCAGGTGGTTCTGGCGAGTCGAGCAGGTGGTTCCGGCGTGCTCGGCTGGTGCTTCCGGGGTCATTGGCACGGGGTTCTGGCATGTCTGAGAGGTGGTTCCTGCATGCCCGGCAAGTGATTCCGGAGTGTTCGCCAAGTGGTTCTGGCATAGTCGGCAGGTGATTTTGGCATGTCCGGCAGGTGGTTCAGGCGAGTTGAGCAGGTGGTTCCAACGTGCTTGGCAGGTGCTTCCGGCGTCTCCGGCACGTGTTTCTGGCACATCTGACAGGTGGTTCCGGCATGCCCGCAAGGTGATTCCGGTCTGTCCGGTAGGTGGTTCCACCCTGCACGGCATGTGGTTCTGGTACGTCTCAGAGGTGGTTGCGCATGCCCAACAGGTGATTCCGGACTGTCCGCCACATGGTTCTGGCACGTCTGATAGGTGGTTCCGGCATGCGCGACAGGTGATTTCGGAGTGTCCGCCAGGTGGTTCTGGCGTACCCGGCAGGTGATTTTGGCGTGTCCGGCAGGTGGTTCTGGCGAGTCGAGCAGGTGGTTCCGGCGTGCTCGGCAGGTGCTTCCGGGGTCATTGGCACGTGGTTCTGGCATATCTGAGAGGTGGTTCCGGCATGCCCGGCAGGTGATTCCGGAGTGTTCGCCAAGTGTTTCCGGCGTAGCCGGCAGGTGATTTTGCATGTCCAGCGGTCGTTCCTGCGGGTCGAGCCGGTGGTTCCGGCGTGTCCGGCAGGTGGTTCCGGTCTGTCCGGCAGGTGGTTCTGTGGTGTCCGGCACGAGGTTCAGTCTGAGAGGCTGTGTCGGCATGCCCCTCATGTGATTCCGGCTTGTCCCCGAAGTGGTGCTGGTGTAGCGGGCACGTGATTTTGGCGTGTCCGGCAGGTGGTTCAGGCGAGTTGAGCAGGTGGTTGCGACGTGCTTGGCAGGTGCTTCCGGCGTCTCCGGCACGTGTTTCTCTCACATCTGACTGGTGGTTCCGGCATGCCCAAAAGTTGATTCCGGTCTGTCCGTTAGGTGGTTCCGGCGTGCACGGCACGTGGTTCTGGTACGTGTCAGAGGTGGTTGCGTATGCCCAACAGGTGATACCGGACTGTCCGCCACGTGCTTCTGGCACGTCTGAGAGGTGGTTCCAACATGCCCGGCAGGTCATTTCGGAGAGTCGTCCAAGTGGTTCTGGCGTAGCCCGCAGGTGATTTTGGCGTGTCCGGCAGGTGGTTCCGCCGTGCTCGGCAGGTGGTTCAGGCATGGCCGTCACGTGGTTCCAGTCTGTCCAGGACGTGTTTCCAGCTTCTCCGGCAGGTGGTTCTGGTACGTCTGAGAGGTGGTTCCGCCATGGCTGGCAGGTGATCCCGGACTGTCTCCCAGGTGGTTCTGGCATAGCCAGCAGTTGATATTGGTCTGTCCGGCAGGTGGTTCCAGCGAGTCGAACAGGTGGCCCCGGCGTGCTCGGCAGGTGGTTCCGGTCTGTCCGGTAGGTGATTCCGGCGTGTCCGGCACGTGCTTCTGGCACGTCTGAGAGGTGGTTCCGGCATGCGCGGCAGGTGATTCCGTAGTGTCCGCCAGGTGGTTCTGGCGTACCCGGCAGGTGATTTTGGCGTGTCCGGCAGGTGTTTCTGGCGAGTCGAGCAGGTGGCTCCGGCATGCTCGGCAGGTGCTTCCGGCGTCTCCGGCACTTGGTTCTGGTGTGTCTGAGAGCTGGTTCCGGCATGTCCGGCAGATGATTCCGGAGTGTCCGCCAAGTGGTTCTGGCATACCCAGCAGGTGATTTTGGCGTGTCAGGGAGGTGGTACCGGTGAGTCGAGCAGGTGGTTCCGGCGTGCTCAGCAGGTGGTTCAGGCGGTTCTGGCAGGTGGTATCCGTCTGTTCGGGGTGTGGTTCCAGCATCTCATGAACACGTTTCTGGCACGTCTGAGATGTGGTTCCAGCCGGCCCGACAGGTGTTTCCGCAGTTTCCGCCAAGCGGTTCTGGCGTAGTTGGCAGGTGATTTTGGCATGACTGGCAGGTGGTTCCAGCAAGCCCGGCAGGTGATTCCCAAGTGTTCCCCAACTGGTTGTGGCGTAGCCGGCAGGTGATTTTTGCGTGATCGGCAGGTGGTTCTGGCGAGTCGAGCAGGTGGTTCCGGCGTGCTCGGCTGGTGCTTCCGGGGTCATTGGCACGGGGTTCTGGCATGTCTGAGAGGTGGTTCCTGCATGCCCGGCAAGTGATTCCGGAGTGTTCGCCAAGTGGTTCTGGCATAGTCGGCAGGTGATTTTGGCATGTCCGGCAGGTGGTTCAGGCGAGTTGAGCAGGTGGTTCCAACGTGCTTGGCAGGTGCTTCCGGCGTCTCCGGCACGTGTTTCTGGCACATCTGACAGGTGGTTCCGGCATGCCCGAAAGGTGATTCCGGTCTGTCCGGTATGTGGTTCCAGCCTGCACGGCATGTGGTTCTGGTACGTCTCAGAGGTGGTTGCGCATGCCCAACAGGTGATTCCGGACTGTCCGCCACATGGTTCTGGCACGTCTGAGAGGTGGTTCCGGCATGCCCGGCAGGTCATCATAGAGAGTCCTCCAAGTGGTTCTGGCATAACACGCAGGTGATTTTGGCGTGTCTGGCAGGTTGTTCCGTTGTGCTTGGCAGGTGGTTCAGGCTTGGCCGGCAGGTGGTTCCAGACTGTCCAGGACGTGTTTCCAGCTTCTCCGGCAGGTGGTTCTGGTACGTCTGAGAGGTGGTTCCGCCATGGCTGGCAGGTGATTCCGGACCGTCCCCCAGGTGGTTCTGGCATAGCCAGCAGTTGATATTGGCCTGTCCGGCAGGTGGTTCCAGCGAGTCGAACAGGTGGCTCCGGCGTGCTCGGCAGGTGGTTCCGGTCTGTCCGGTAGGTGATTCTGGCGTGTCCGGCACGTGCTTCCGGCACGTCTGAGAGGTGGTTCCGGCATGCGCGACAGGTGGTTTCGGAGTGTCCGCCAGGTGGTTCTGGCGTACCCAGCAGGTGATTTTGGCGTGTCAGGCAGTGGTACCGGTGAGTCGAGCAGGTGGTTCCGGCGTGCTCAGCGGGTGGTTCAGGCGGTTCTGGCAGGTGGTATCCGTCTGTTCGGGGTGTGGTTCCAGCATCTCATGAACACGTTTCTGGCACGTCTGAGATGTGGTTCCAGCCGGCCCGACAGGTGTTTCCACAGTGTCCGCCAAGCGGTTCTGGCGTAGTTGGCAGGTGATTTTGGCATGACTGGCAGGTGGTTCCAGCAAGCCTGGCAGGTGGTTCCAAAGTGTTCACCAACTGGTTGTGGCGTAGCCGGCAGGTGATTTTTGCGTGATCGGCAGGTGGTTCTGGCGAGTCGAGCAGGTGGTTCCGGCGTGCTCGGCTGGTGCTTCCGGGGTCATTGGCACGGGGTTCTGGCATGTCTGAGAGGTGGTTCCTGCATGCCCGGCAAGTGATTCCGGAGTGTTCGCCAAGTGGTTCTGGCATAGTCGGCAGGTGATTTTGGCATGTCCGGCAGGTGGTTCAGGCGAGTTGAACAGGTGGCTCCGGCGTGCTCGGCAGGTGGTTCCGGTCTGTCCGGTAGGTGATTCCGGCGTGTCCGGCACGTGCTTCCGGCACGTCTGAGAGGTGGTTCCGGCATGCGCGACAGGTGGTTTCGGAGTGTCCGCCAGGTGGTTCTGGCGTACCCGGCAGGTGATTTTGGCGTGTCCGGCAGGTGTTTCTGGCGAGTCGAGCAGGTGGCTCCGGCATGCTCGGCAGGTGCTTCCGGCGTCTCCGGCACGTGGTTCTGGTGTTTCTGAGAGCTGGTTCCGGCATGTCCGGCAGATGATTCCGGAGTGTCCGCCAAGTGGTTCTGGCATACCCGGCTGTTGATTTTGGCATGTCAGGTAGGTGGTTCCGGCGAGTCGAGCAGGTGGCTCCGGCGTGCTCGGCACGTTGTTCAGACGGGTCTAGCAGGTGTTTTCCGTCTGTTCGGGGTGTGGTTCCAGCATCTCATGCACATGGTTCTGGCACGTGTGAGATGTGGTTCCGGCCGGCCCGACAGGTGTTTCCACAGTGTCCGCCAAGTGGTACTGGCGTAGTTGGCAGGTGATTTTGGCATGACCGGCAGGTGGTTCCAGCAAGCCTGGCAGGTGATTCCGAAGTGTTCCCCAACTGGTTGTGGTGTAGCCGGCAGGTGATTTTTGCGTGTCCGGCACGTGGTTCTGGCGAGTCGAGCAGGTGGTTCCGGCGTGCTCGGCAGGTGCTTCCGGGGTCATTGGCACGTGGTTCTGGCATATCTGAGAGGTGGTTCCGGCATGCTCGGCAGGTGATTCCGGAGTGTTCGCCAAGTGTTTCCGGCGTAGCCGGCAGGTGATTTTGCATGTCCAGCGGTCGTTCCGGCGGGTCGAGCCGGTGGTTCCGGCGTGTCCGGCAGGTGGTTCCGGTCTGTCCGGCAGGTGGTTCTGTGGTGTCCGGCACGAGGTTCAGTCTGAGAGGCTGTGTCGGCATGCCCCTCATGTGATTCCGGCTTGTCCCCGAAGTGGTGCTGGTGTAGCGGGCACGTGATTTTGGCGTGTCCGGCAGGTGGTTCAGGCGAGTTGAGCAGGTGGTTGCGACGTGCTTGGCAGGTGCTTCCGGCGTCTCCGGCACGTGTTTCTCTCACATCTGACTGGTGGTTCCGGCATGCCCAAAAGTTGATTCCGGTCTGTCCGGTAGGTAGTTCCGGCGTGCACGGCACGTGGTTCTGGTACGTGTCAGAGGTGGTTGCGTATGCCCAACAGGTGATACCGGACTGTCCGCCACGTGCTTCTGGCACGTCTGAGAGGTGGTTCCAACATGCCCGGCAGGTCATTTCGGAGAGTCGTCCAAGTGGTTCTGGCGTAGCCCGCAGGTGATTTTGGCGTGTCCGGCAGGTGGTTCCGCCGTGCTCGGCAGGTGGTTCAGGCATGGCCGTCACGTGGTTCCAGTCTGTCCAGGACGTGTTTCCAGCTTCTCCGGCAGGTGGTTCTGGTACGTCTGAGAGGTGGTTCCGCCATGGCTGGCAGGTGATCCCGGACTGTCTCCCAGGTGGTTCTGGCATAGCCAGCAGTTGATATTGGTCTGTCCGGCAGGTGGTTCCAGCGAGTCGAACAGGTGGCCCCGGCGTGCTCGGCAGGTGGTTCCGGTCTGTCCGGTAGGTGATTCCGGCGTGTCCGGCACGTGCTTCTGGCACGTCTGAGAGGTGGTTCCGGCATGCGCGGCAGGTGATTCCGTAGTGTCCGCCAGGTGGTTCTGGCATACCCGGCAGGTGATTTTGGCGTGTCCGGCAGGTGTTTCTGGCGAGTCGAGCAGGTGGCTCCGGCATGCTCGGCAGGTGCTTCCGGCGTCTCCGGCACTTGGTTCTGGTGTGTCTGAGAGCTGGTTCCGGCATGTCCGGCAGATGATTCCGGAGTGTCCGCCAAGTGGTTCTGGCATACCCAGCAGGTGATTTTGGCGTGTCAGGGAGGTGGTACCGGTGAGTCGAGCAGGTGGTTCCGGCGTGCTCAGCAGGTGGTTCAGGCGGTTCTGGCAGGTGGTATCCGTCTGTTCGGGGTGTGGTTCCAGCATCTCATGAACACGTTTCTGGCACGTCTGAGATGTGGTTCCAGCCGGCCCGACAGGTGTTTCCGCAGTGTCCGCCAAGCGGTTCTGGCGTAGTTGGCAGGTGATTTTGGCATGACTGGCAGGTGGTTCCAGCAAGCCTGGCAGGTGATTCCAAAGTGTTCACCAACTGGTTGTGGCGTAGCCGGCAGGTGATTTTTGCGTGATCGGCAGGTGGTTCTGGCGAGTCGAGCAGGTGGTTCCGGCGTGCTCGGCTGGTGCTTCCGGGGTCATTGGCACGGGGTTCTGGCATGTCTGAGAGGTGGTTCCTGCATGCCCGGCAAGTGATTCCGGAGTGTTCACCAAGTCGTTCTGGCATAGTCGGCAGGTGATTTTGGCATGTCCGGCAGGTGGTTCAGGCGAGTTGAGCAGGTGGTTGCAACGTGCTTGGCAGGTGCTTCCGGCGTCTCCGGCACGTGTTTCTGGCACATCTGACAGGTGGTTCCGGCATGCCCGAAAGGTGATTCCGGTCTGTCCGGTATGTGGTTCCAGCCTGCACCGCATGTGGTTCTGGTACGTCTCAGAGGTGGTTGCGCATGCCCAACAGGTGATTCCGGACTGTCCGCCACATGGTTCTGGCACGTCTGAGAGGTGGTTCCGGCATGCCCGGCAGGTCATCCCAGAGAGTCCTCCAAGTGGTTCTGGCATAACACGCAGGTGATTTTGGCGTGTCTGGCAGGTTGTTCCGTTGTGCTTGGCAGGTGGTTCAGGCTTGGCCGGCAGGTGGTTCCAGACTGTCCAGGACGTGTTTCCAGCTTCTCCGGCAGGTGGTTCTGGTACGTCTGAGAGGTGGTTCCGCCATGGCTGGCAGGTGATTCCGGACCGTCCCCCAGGTGGTTCTGGCATAGCCAGCAGTTGATATTGGCCTGTCCGGCAGGTGGTTCCAGCGAGTCGAACAGGTGGCTCCGGCGTGCTCGGCAGGTGGTTCCGGTCTGTTCGGTAGGTGATTCCGGCGTGTCCGGCACGTGCTTCCGGCACGTCTGAGAGGTGGTTCCGGCATGCGCGGCAGGTGATTCCGTAGTGTCCGCCAGGTGGTTCTGGCATACCCGGCAGGTGATTTTGGCGTGTCGGGCAGGTGTTTCTGGCGAGTCGAACAGGTGGTTCCGGCATGCTCGGCAGGTGCTTCCGGCGTCTCCGGCACTTGGTTCTGGTGTGTCTGAGAGCTGGTTCCGGCATGTCCGGCAGATGATTCCGGAGTGTCCGCCAAGTGGTTCTGGCATACCCAGGAGGTGATTTTGGCGTGTCAGGGAGGTGGTACCGGTGAGTCGAGCAGGTGGTTCCGGCGTGCTCAGCAGGTGGTTCAGGCGGTTCTGGCAGGTGTTTTCCGTCTGTTCGGGGTGTGGTTCCAGCATCTCATGCACATGGTTCTGGCACGTCTGAGATGTGGTTCCGGCCGGCCCGACAGGTGTTTCCACAGTGTCCGCCAAGTGGTACTGGCGTAGTTGGCAGGTGATTTTGGCATGACCGGCAGGTGGTTCCAGCAAGCCCAGCAGGTGATTCCGAAGTGTTCCCCAACTGGTTGTGGCGTAGCCGGCAGGTGATTTTTGCGTGTCCGGCAGGTGGTTCTGGCGAGTCGAGCAGGTGGTTCCGGCGTGCTCGGCAGGTGCTTCCGGGGTCATTGGCACGTGGTTCTGGCATATCTGAGAGGTGGTTCCGGCATGCCCGGCAGGTGATTCCGGAGTGTTCGCCAAGTGTTTCCGGCGTAGCCGGCAGGTGATTTTGCATGTCCAGCGGTCGTTCCGGCGGGTCGAGCCGGTGGTTCCGGCGTTTCCGGCAGGTGGTTCCGGTCTGTCCGGCAGGTGGTTCTGTGGTGTCCGGCACGAGGTTCAGTCTGAGAGGCTGTGCCGGCATGCCCCTCACGTGATTCCGGCTTGTCCCCGAAGTGGTGCTGGTGTAGCGGGCAGGTGATTTTGGCGTGTCCGGCAGGTGGTTCCGGCGAGTTGAGCAGGTGGTTGCGACGTGCTCGGCAGGTGCTTCCGGCGTCTCCGGCACGTGTTTCTGGCACATCTGACTGGTGGTTCCGGCATGCCCAAGAGTTGATTCCGGTCTGTCGTTAGGTGGTTCCGGCGTGCACGGCACGTGGTTCTGGTACGGGTCAGAGGTGGTTGCGTATGCCCAACAGGTGATTCCGGACTGTCCGCCACGTGCTTCTGGCACGTCTGAGAGGTGGTTCCAACATGCCCGGCAGGTCATTTCGGAGAGTCGTCCAAGTGGTTCTGGCGTAGCCCGCAGGTGATTTTGGCGTGTCCGGCAGGTGGTTCCGCCGTGCTCGGCAGGTGGTTCAGGCATGGCCGTCACGTGGTTCCAGTCTGTCCAGGACGTGTTTCCAGCTTCTCCGGCAGGTGGTTCTGGTACGTCTGAGAGGTGGTTCCGCCATGGCTGGCAGGTGATCCCGGACCGTCCCCCAGGTGGTTCTGGCATAGCCAGCAGTTGATATTGGCCTGTCCGGCAGGTGGTTCCAGCGAGTCGAACAGGTGGCTCCGGCGTTCTTGGCAGGTGGTTCCGGTCTGTCCGGTAGGTGGTTCCGGCGTGTCCGGCACGTGCTTCTGGCACGTCTGAGAGGTGGTTCCGGCATGCGCGGCAGGTGATTCCGTAGTGTCCGCCAGGTGGTTCTGGCGTACCCGGCAGGTGATTTTGGCGTGTCCGGCAGGTGTTTCTGGCGAGTCGAGCAGGTGGCTCCGGCATGCTCGGCAGGTGCTTCCGGCGTCTCCGGCACTTGTTTCTGGTGTGTCTGAGAGCTGGTTCCGGCATATCCGGCAGATGATTCCGGAGTGTCCGCCAAGTGGTTCTGGCATACCCAGCAGGTGATTTTGGCGTGTCAGGGAGGTGGTACCAGTGAGTCGAGCAGGTGGTTCCGCCGTGCTCGGCAGGTGGTTCAGGCATGGCCGTCACGTGGTTCCAGTCTGTCCAGGACGTGTTTCCAGCTTCTCCGGCAGGTGGTTCTGGTACGTCTGAGAGGTGGTTCCGCCATGGCTGGCAGGTGATCCCGGACTGTCCCCCAGGTGGTTCTGGCATAGCCAGCAGTTGATATTGGCCTGTCCGGCAGGTGGTTCCAGCGAGTCGAACAGGTGGCTCCGGCATTCTTGGCAGGTGCTTCCGGTCTGTCCGGTAGGTGTTTCCGGCGTGTCCGGCACGTGCTTCCGGCACGTCTGAGAGGTGGCTCCGGCATGCGCGGCAAGTGCTTCCGTCGTCTCCGGCACTTGGTTCTGGTGTGTCTGAGAGCTGGTTCCGGCATGTCCGGCAGATGATTCCGGAGTGCCCGCCAAGTGGTTCTGGCATACCCAGCAGGTGATTTTTTCATGTCAGGGAGGTGGTACCGGTGAGTCGAGCAGGTGGTTCCGGCGTGCTCAGCAGGTGGTTCAGGCGGTTCTGGCAGGTGTTTTCCGTCTGTTCGGGGTGTGGTTCCAGCATCTCGTGAACACGTTTGTGACACGTCTGAGATGTGATTCCAGCCGGCCCGACAGGTGTTTCCGCAGTGTCCGCCAAGCGGTTCTGGCGTAGTTGGCAGGTGATTTTGGCATGACTGGCAGGTGGTTCCAGCAAGCCTGGCAGGTGATTCCAAAGTGTTCACCAACTGGTTGTGGCATAGCCGGCAGGTGATTTTTGCGTGTCCGGCAGGTGGTTCTGGAGAGTCGAGCAGGTGGTTCCGGCGTGCTCTGCTGGTGCTTCGGGCGTCTCCGGCACGTGTTTCTGGCACATCTGACAGGTGGTTCCGGCATGCCCGAAATGTGATTCCGGTCTGTCCGGTAGGTGGTTCCAGCCTGCACGGCATTTGGTTCTGGTACGTCTCAGAGGTGGTTGCGCATGCCCAACAGGTGATTCCGGACTGTCCGCCACATGGTTCTGGCACGTCTGACAGGTGGTTCCGGCATGCCCGGCAGGTCATCCCAGAGAGTCCTCCAAGTGGTTCTGGCATAACACGCAGGTGATTTTGGCGTGTCTGGCAGGTTGTTCCGTTGTGCTTGGCAGGTGGTTCAGGCTTGGCCGGCAGGTGGTTCCAGACTGTCCAGGACGTGTTTCCAGCTTCTCCGGCAGGTGGTTCTGGTACGTCTGAGAGGTGGTTCCGCCATGGCTGGCAGGTGATTCCGGACTGTCCCCCAGGTGGTTCTGGCATAGCCAGCAGTTGATATTGGCCTGTCCGGCAGGTGGTTCCAGCCAGTCGTACAGGTGGCTCCGGCGTGCTCGGCAGGTGGTTCCGGTGTGTCCGGTAGGTGATTCCGGCGTGTCCGACACGTGCTTCCGGCACGTCTGAGAGGTGGTTCCGGCATGCGCGACAGGTGATTTCGGAGTGTCCGCCAGGTGGTTCTGGCGTACCCGGCTGGTGATTTTGGCGTGTCCGCAGATGTTTCTGGCGAGTCGAGCAGGTGGCTCCGGCATGCTCGGCAGGTGCTTCCGGCGTCTCCGGCACGTGGTTCTGGTGTGTCTGAGAGCTGGTTCCGGCATGTCCGGCAGATGATTCCGGAGTGTCCGCCAAGTGGTTCTGGCATACCCGGCTGGTGATTTTGTCATGTCAGGTAGGTGGTTCCGGCGAGTCGAGCAGGTGGCTCCAGCGTGCTCAGCAGGTGGTTCAGGCGGTTCTGGCAGATGGTATCCGTCTGTTCGGGATGTGGTTCCAGCATCTCATGAACACGTTTCTGGCACGTCTGAGATGTGGTTCCAGCCGGCCCGACAGGTGTTTCCGCAGTGTCCGCCAAGCGGTTCTGGCGTAGTTGGCAGGTGATTTTGGCATGACTAGCAGGTGGTTCCAGCAAGCCTGGCAGGTGATTCCAAAGTGTTCATCAACTGGTTGTGGCGTAGCCGGCAGGTGATTTTTGCGTGATCGGCAGGTGGTTCTGGCGAGTCGAGCAGGTGGTTCCGGCGTGCTCGGCTGGTGCTTCCGGGCTCATTGGCACGGGGTTCTGGCATGTCTGAGAGGTGGTTCCTGCATGCCCGGCAAGTGATTCCGGAGTGTTCGCAAAGTGGTTCTGGCATAGTCGGCAGGTGATTTTGGCATGTCCGGCAGGTGGTTCAGGCGAGTTGAGCAGGTGGTTCCAACGTGCTTGGCAGGTTGTTCAGACGGGTCTGGCTGGTGTTTTCCGTCTGTTCGGGGTGTGGTTCCAGCATCTCATGCACATGGTTCAGGCACGTCTGAGATGTGGTTCCGGCCGGCCCGACAGGTGTTTCCACAGTGTCCGCCAAGTGGTACCGGCGTAGTTGGCAGGTGATTTTGGCATGACCGGCAGGTGGTTCCAGCAAGCCCGGCAGGTGATTCCGAAGTGTTCCCCAACTGGTTGTGTCGTAGCCGGCAGGTGATTTTTGAGTGTCCGGCAGGTGGTTCTGGCGAGTCGAGCAGGTGGTTCCGGCGTGCTCGGCAGGTGCTTCCGGGGTCATTGGCACGTGGTTCTGGCATATCTGAGAGGTGGTTCTGGCATGCCCGGCAGGTGATTCCGGAGTGTTCGCCAAGTGTTTCTGGCGTAGCCGGCAGGTGATTTTGCATGTCCAGCGGTCGTTCCGGCGGGTCGAGCCGGTGGTTCCGGCGTGTCCGGCAGGTGGTTCCGGTCTGTCCGGCAGGTGGTTCTGTGGTGTCCGGCACGAGGTTCAGTCTGAGAGGCTGTGCCGGCATGCCCCTCACGTGATTCCGGCTTGTCCCCGAAGTGGTGCTGGTGTAGCGGGCAGGTGATTTTGGCGTGTCCGGCAGGTGGTTCACGCGAGTTGAGCAGGTGGTTGCGACGTGCTCGGCAGGTGCTTCCGGCGTCTCCGGCACGTGTTTCTGGCACATCTGACTGGTGGTTCCGGCATGCCCAAAAGTGGATTCCGGTCTGTCCGGTAGGTGGTTCCGGCGTGCACGGCACGTGGTTCTGGTACGTCTCAGAGGTGGTTGCGTATGCCCAACAGGTGATTCCGGACTGTCCGCCACGTGCTTCTGGCACGTCTGAGAGGTGGTTCCAACATGCCCGGCAGGTCATTTCGGAGAGTCGTCCAAGTGGTTCTGGCGTAGCCCGCAGGTGATTTTGAGGTGTCTGGCAGGTGGTTCCGCCATGCTCAGCAGGTGGTTCAGGCATGGCCGTCACGTGGTTCCAGTCTGTCCAGGACGTGTTTCAAGGTTCTCCGGCAGGTGGTTCCGGAACGTCTGAGAGGTGGTTCCGCCATGGCTGGCAGGTGATCCCGGACTGTCCCCCAGGTGGTTCTGGCATAGCCAGCAGTTGATATTGGCCTGTCCGGCAGGTGGTTCCAGCCAGTCGAACAGGTGGCTCTGGCGTTCTTGGCAGGTGGTTCCGGTCTGTCCGGTAGGTGTTTCCGGCGTGTCTGGCACGTGCTTCCGGCACGTCTGAGAGGTGGTTCCGTCATGCGCGACAGGTGATTCCGTAGTGTCCGCCAGGTGGTTCTGGCATACCCGGCAGGTGATTTTGGCGTGTCCGGCAGGTGTTTCTGGCGAGTCGAGCAGGTGGCTCCGGCATGCTCGGCAGGTGCTTCCGGCGTCTCCGGCACTTGGTTCTGGTGTGTCTGAGAGCTGGTTCCGGAATGTCCAGCAGATGATTCCGGAGTGCCCGCCAAGTGGTTCTGGCATACCCAGCAGGTGATTTTTTCATGTCAGGGAGGTGGTACCGGTGAGTCGAGCAGGTGGTTCCAACGTGCTTGGCAGGTTGTTCAGACGGGTCTGGCAGGTGTTTTCCGTCTGTTCGGGGTGTGGTTCCAGCATCTCATGCACATGGTTCTGGCACGTCTGAGATGTGGTTCCGGCCGGCCCGACAGGTGTTTCCACAGTGTCCGCCAAGTGGTACCGGCGTAGTTGGCAGGTGATTTTGGCATGACCGGCAGGTGGTTCCAGCAAGCCCGGCAGGTGATTCCGAAGTGTTCCCCAACTGGTTGTGGCGTAGCCGGCAGGTGATTTTTGCGTGTCCGGCAGGTGGTTCTGGCGAGTCGAGCAGGTGGTTCCGGCGTGCTCGGCTGGTGCTTCCGGGCTCATTGGCACGGGGTTCTGGCATGTCTGAGAGGTGGTTCCTGCATGCCCGGCAAGTGATTCCGGAGTGTTCGCCAAGTGGTTCTGGCATAGTCGGCAGGTGATTTTGGCATGTCTGGCAGGTGGTTCAGGCGAGTTGAGCAGGTGGTTCCAACGTGCTTGGCAGGTGCTTCCGGCGTCTCCGGCACGTGTTTCTGGCACATCTGACAGGTGGTTCCGGCATGCCCGAAAGGTGATTCCGGTCTGTCCGGTAGGTGGTTCCAGCCTGCACGGCATGTGGTTCTGGTACGTCTCAGAGGTGGTTGCGCATGCCCAACAGGTGATTCCGGACTGTCCGCCACATGGTTCTGGCACGTCTGAGAGGTGGTTCCGGCATGCCCGGCAGGTCATCCCAGAGAGTCCTCCAAGTGGTTCTGGCATAACACGCAGGTGATTTTGGCGTGTCTGGCAGGTTGTTCCGTTGTGCTTGGCAGGTGGTTCAGGCTTGGCCGGCAGGTGGTTCCAGACTGTCCAGGACGTGTTTCCAGCTTCTCCGGCAGGTGGTTCTGGTACGTGTGAGAGGTGGTTCCGCCATGGCTGGCAGGTGATTCCGGAGAGTCCCACAGGTGGTTCTGGCATAGCCAGCAGTTAATATTGGCCTGTCCGGCAGGTGGTTCCAGCCAGTCGAACAGGTGGCTCCGGCGTGCTCGGCTGGTGGTTCCGGTGTGTCCGGTAGGTGATTCCGGCGTGTCCAGCACATGCTTCCGGCACGTCTGAGAGGTGGTTCCGGCATGCGCGACAGGTGATTTCGGAGTGTCCGCCAGGTGGTTCTGGCGTACCCGGCAGGTGATTTTGGCGTGTCCGCAGGTGTTTGTGGCGAGTCGAGCAGGTGGCTCCGGCATGCTCGGCAGGTGCTACCGGCGTCTCCGGCACTTGGTTCTGGTGTGTCTGAGAGCTGGTTCCGGCATGTCCGGCAGATGATTCCGGAGTGTCCGCCAAGTGGTTCTGGCATACCCGGCAGGAGATTTTTGCGTGATCGGCAGGTGGTTCTGGCGAGTCGAGCAGGTGGTTCCGGAGTGCTCGGCTGGTGCTTCCGGGCTCATTGGCACGGGGTTCTGGCATGTCTGAGAGGTGGTTCCTGCATGCCCGGCAAGTGATTCCGGAGTGTTCGCCAAGTGGTTCTGGCATAGTCGGCAGGTGATTTTGGCATGTCCGGCAGGTGGTTCAGGCGAGTTGAGCAGGTGGTTCCAACGTGCTTGGCAGGTTGTTCAGACGGGTCTGGCAGGTGTTTTCCGTCTGTTCGGGGTGTGGTTCCAGCATCTCATGCACATGGTTCTGGCACGTATGAGATGTGGTTCCGGCCGGCCCGACAGGTGTTTCCACAGTGTCCGCCAAGTGGTACTGGCGTAGTTGGCAGGTGATTTTGGCATGACCGGCAGGTGGTTCCAGCAAGCCCGGCAGGTGATTCCGAAGTGTTCCCCAACTGGTTGTGGCCTAGCCGGCAGGTGATTTTTGCGTGTCCGGCAGGTGGTTCTGGCGAGTCGAGCAGGTGGTTCCGGCGTGCTCGGCAGGTGCTTCCGGGGTCATTGGCACGTGGTTCTGGCATATCTGAGAGGTGGTTCCGGCATGCCCGGCAGGTGATTCCGGAGTGTTCGCCAAGTGTTTCCGGCGTAGCCGGCAGGTGATTTTGCATGTCCAGCGGTCGTTCCGGCGGGTCGAGCCGGTGGTTCCGGCGTGTGCGGCAGGTGGTTCCGGTCTGTCCGGCAGGTGGTTCTGTGGTGTCCGGCACGAGGTTCAGTCTGAGAGGCTGTGCCGGCATGCCCCTCACGTGATTCCGGCTTGTCCCCGAAGTGGTGCTGGTGTAGCGGGCAGGTGATTTTGGCGTGTCCGGCAGGTGGTTCAGGCGAGTTGAGCAGGTGGTTGCGACGTGCTCGGCAGGTGCTTCCGGCGTCTCCGGCACGTGTTTCTGGCACATCTGACTGGTGGTTCCGGCATGCCCAAAAGTGGATTCCGGTCTGTCCAGTAGGTGGTTCCGGCGTGCACGGCACGTGGTTCTGGTACGTCTCAGAGGTGGTTGCGTATGCCCAACAGGTGATTCCGGACTGTCCGCCACGTGCTTCTGGCACGTCTGAGAGGTGGTTCCAACATGCCCGGCAGGTCATTTCGGAGAGTCGTCCAAGTGGTTCTGGCGTAGCCCGCAGGTGATTTTCGCGTGTCCGGCAGGTGGTTCCGCCGTGCTCGGCAGGTGGTTCAGGCACGGCCGTCACGTGGTTCCAGTCTGTCCGGGACGTGTTTCAAGCTTCTCCGGCAGGTGGTTCTGGAACGTCTGAGAGGTGGTTCCGCCCTGGCTGGCAGGTGATCCCGGACTGTCCCCCAGGTGGTTCTGGCATAGCCAGCAGTTGATATTGGCCTGTCCGGCATGTGGATCCAGCGAGTCGAACAGGTGGCTCCGGCATTCTTGGCAGGTGGTTCCGGTCTGTCCGGTAGGTGTTTCCGGCGTGTCTGGCACGTGCTTCCGGCACGTCTGAGAGGTGGTTCCGGCATGCGCGACAGGTGATTTCGGAGTGTCCGCCAGGTGGTTCTGGCGTACCCGGCAGGTGATTTTGGCGTGTCCGGCAGGTTTTTCTGGCGAGTCGAGCAGGTGGCTCCGGCATGCTCGGCAGGTGCTTCCGGCGTCTCCGGCACGTGGTTCGGGTGTGTCTGAGAGCTGGTTCCGGCATGTCCGGCAGATGATTCCGGAGTGTCCGCCAAGTGGTTCTGGCATACCCAGCAGGTGATTTTGGCGTGTCAGGTAGGTGGTACCGGTGAGTCGAGCAGGTGGTTCCGGCGTGCTCAGCAGGTGGTTCAGGCGGTTCTGGCAGGTGTTTTCCGTCTGTTCGGGGTGTGGTTCTAGCATCTCATGCACATGGTTCTGGCACGTCTGAGATGAGGTCCAGCCGGCCCGACAGGTGTTTCCGCAGTGTCCGCCAAGCGGTTCTGGCGTAGTTGGCAGGTGATTTTGGCATGACTGGCCTGTGGTTCCAGCAAGCCTGGCAGGTGATTCCAAAGTGTTCGCCAACTGGTTCTGGCGTAGCCGGCAGGTGATTGTTGCGTGATCAGCAGGTGGTTGTGGCGAGTCGAACAGGTGGTTCCGGCGTGCTCGGCTGGTGCTTCCGGGGTCATTGGCACGGGGTTCTGGCATGTCTGAGAGGTGGTTCCTGCATGCCCGGCAAGTGATTCCGGAGTGTTCGCCAAGTGGTTCTGGCATAGTCGGCAGGTGATTTTGGCATGTCCGGCAGGTGGTTCAGGCGAGTTGAGCAGGTGGTTCCAACGTGCTTCTCAGGTGCTTCCGGCGTCTCTGGCACGTGTTTCTGGCACATCTGACAGGTGGTTCCGGCATGCCCGAAAGGTGATTCCGGTCTGTCCGGTAAGTGGTTCCAGCCTGCACGGCATGTGGTTCTGGTACGTCTCAGAGGTGGTTGCGTATGCCCAACAGGTGATTCCGGACTGTCCGCCACATGGTTCTGGCACGTCTGAGAGGTGGTTCCGGAATGCCCGGCAGGTCATCCCGGAGAGTCCTCCAAGTGGTTCTGGCATAACACGCAGGTGATTTTGGCGTGTCTGGCAGGTTGTTCCGTTGTGCTTGGCAGGTGGTTCAGGCTTGGCCGGCTGGTGGTTCCAGACTGTCCAGGACGTGTTTCCAGCTTCTCCGGCAGGTGGTTCTGGTACGTGTGAGAGGTGGTTCCGCCATGGCTGGCAGGTGATTCCGGACTGTCCGCCAGGTGGTTCTGGCATAGCCAGCAGTTAATATTGGCCTGTCCGGCAGGTGGTTCCAGCGAGTCGAACAGGTGGCTCCGGCGTGCTCGGCAGGTGGTTCCGGTCTGCCCGGTAGGTGATTCCGGCGTGTCCGGCACGTGCTTCTGGCACGTCTGAGAGGTGGTTCCGGCATGCGCGACAGGTGATTTCGGAGTGTCCGCCAGGTGGTTCTGGCGTACCCGGCAGGTGATTTTGGCGTGTCCGGCAGGTGTTTCTGGCGAGTCGAGCAGGTGGCTCCGGCATGCTCGGCAGGTGCTTCCGGCGTCTCCGGCACGTGGTTCTGGTGTGTCTGAGAGCTGGTTCCGGCATGTCCGGCAGATGATTCCGGAGTGTCCGCCAAGTGGTTCTGGCATACCCGGCTGGTGATTTGGGCATGTCAGGTAGGTGGTTCCGGCGAGTCGAGCAGGTGGCTCCGGCGTGCTCGGCACGTTGTTCAGACGTGTCTGGCAGGTGTTTTCCGTCTGTTCGGGGTGTGGTTCCAGCATCTCATGCACATGGTTCTGTCACTTCTGAGATGTGGTTCCGGCAGGCCCGACAGGTGTTTCCACAGTGTCCGCCAAGTGGTACTGGCGTAGTTGGCAGGTGATTTTGGCATGACCGGCAGGTGGTTCCAGCAAGCCCGGCAGGTGATTCCGAAGTGTTCCCCAACTGGTTGTGGCGTAGCCGGCAGGTGATTTTTGCGTGTCCGGCAGGTGGTTCTGGCGAGTCGAGCAGGTGGTTCCGGCGTGCTCGGCAGGTGCTTCTGGGGTCATTGGCACGTGGTTCTGGCATATCTGAGAGGTGGTTCCGGCATGCCCGGCAGGTGATTCTGGAGTGTACGCCAAGTGTTTCCGGCGTAGCCGGCAGGTGATTTTGCATGTCCAGCGGTCATTCCGGCGGGTCGAGCCGGTGGTTCCGGTCTGTCCGGCAGGTGGTTCTGTGGTGTCCGGGACGAGGTTCCGTCTGAGAGGCTGTGCCGGCATGCCCCTCACGTGATTCCGGCTTGTCCCCGAAGTGGTGCTGGTGTAGCGGGCAGGTGATTTTGGCGTGTCCGGCAGGTGGTTCAGGCGAGTTGAGCAGGTGGTTGCGACGTGCTCGGCAGGTGCTTCCGGCGTCTCCGGCACGTGTTTCTGGCACATCCGACTGGTGGTTCCGGCATGCCCAAAAGTGGATTCCGGTCTGTCCGGTAGGTGGTTCCGGCGTGCACGGCACGTGGTTCTGGTACGTCTCAGAGGTGGTTGCGTATGCCCAACAGGTGATTCCGGACTGTCCGCCACGTGCTTCTGGCACGTCTGAGAGGTGGTTCCAACATGCCCGGCAGGTCACTTCGGAGAGTCGTCCAGGTGGTTCTGGCGTAGCCCGCAGGTGATTTTGTCGTGTCCGGCAGGTGGTTCCGCCGTGCTCGGCAGGTGGTTCAGGCATGGCCGTCACGTGGTTCCAGTCTGTCCAGGACGTGTTTCCAGCTTCTCCGGGAGGTGGTTCTGGTACGTCTGAGAGGTGGTTCCGCCATGGCTGGCAGGTGATCCCGGACTGTCCCCCAGGTGGTTCTGGCATAGCCAGCAGTTGATATTGGCCTGTCCGGCAGGTGGTTCCAGCGAGTCGAACAGGTGGCTCCGGCGTTCTTGGCAGGTGGTTCCGGTCTGTCCGGTAAGTGTTTCCGGCGTGTCTGGCACGTGCTTCCGGAACGTCTGAGAGGTGGTTCCGTCATGCGCGGCAGGTGATTCGGTAGTGTCCGCCAGGTGGTTCTGGCATACCCGGCACGTGATTTTGGCATGTCTGGCAGGTGTTTCTGGCGAGTCGAGCAGGTGGCTCCGGCATGCTCAGCAGGTTCTTCAGGCGTCTCCGGCACTTGGTTCTGGTGTGTCTGAGAGCTGGTTCCGGCATGTCCGGCAGATGATTCCGGAGTGTCCGCCAAGTGGTTCTGGCATACCCAGCAGGTGATTTTGGCGTGTCAGGGAGGTGGTACCGGTGAGTCGAGCAGGTGGTTCCGGTGTGCTCAGCAGGTGGTTCAGGCGGTTCTGGCAGGTGGTATCCGTCTGTTCGGGGTGTGGTTCCAGCATCTCATGAACACGTTTCTGGCACGTCTGAGATGTGGTTCCGGCCGGCCCGACAGGTGTTTCCGCAGTGTCCGCCAAGCGGTTCTGGCGTAGTTGGCAGGTGATTTTGGCATGACTGGCAGGTGGTTCCAGCAAGCCTGGCAGGTGATTCCAAAGTGTTCACCAACTGGTTGTGGCATAGCCGGCAGGTGATTTTTGCGTGATCGGCAGGTGGTTCTGGCGAGTTGAGCAGGTGGTTCCAACGTGCTCGGCAGGTGCTTCCGGCGTCTCCGGCACGTGTTTCTGGCACATCTGACAGGTGGTTCCGGCATGCCCGAAAGGTGATTCCGGTCTGTCCGGTAGGTGGTTCCAGCCTGCACGGCATGTGGTTCTGGTACGTCTCAGAGGTGGTTGCGCATGCCCAACAGGTGATTCCGGACTGTCCGCCACAGGGTTCTGGCACGTCTGAGAGGTGGTTCCGGCATGCCCGGCAGGTCATCCCAGAGAGTCCTCCAAGTGGTTCTGGCATAACACGCAGGTGATTTTGGCGTGTCTGGCAGGTTGTTCCGTTGTGCTTGGCAGGTGGTTCAGGCTTGGCCTGCAGGTGGTTCCAGACTGTGCAGGATGTGTTTCCAGCTTATCCGGCAGGTGGTTCTGGTACGTCTGAGTGGTGGTTCCGCCATGGCTGGCAGGTGATTCCGGACCGTCCCCCAGGTGGTTCTGGCACAGCCAGCAGTTGATGTTGGCCTTTCCGGCAGGTGGTTCCAGCGAGTTGAACAGGTGGCTCCGGCGTGCTCGGCAGGTGGTTCCGGTGTGTCCGGTAGGTGATTCCGGCGTGTCCGGCACGTGCTTCCGGCACGTCTGAGAGGTGGTTCCGGCATGCGCGACAGGTGGTTTCGGAGTGTCCGCCAGGTGGTTCTGGCGTACCCGGCAGGTGATTTTGGCGTGTCCGGCAGTTGTTTCTGGCGAGTCAAGCAGGTGGCTCCGGCATGCTCGGCAGGTGCTTCCGGCGTCTCCGGCACGTGGTTCTGGTGTGTCTGAGAGCTGGTTCCGGCATGTCCGGCAGATGATTCCGGAGTGTCCGCCAAGTGGTTCTGGCATACCCGGCTGGTGATTTGGGCATGTCAGGTAGGTGGTTCCGGCGAGTCGAGCAGGTGGCTCCGGCGTGCTCGGCAGGTTGTTCAGACGGGTCTGGCAGGTGTTTTCCGTCTGTTCGGGGTGTGGTTCCAGCATCTCATGCACATGGTTCTGGCACGTCTGAGATGTGGTTCCGGCCGGCCCGACAGGTGTTTCCACAGTGTCCGCCAAGTGGTACCGGCGTAGTTGGCAGGTGATTTTGGCATGACCGGCAGGTGGTTCCAGCAAGCCCGGCAGGTGATTCCGAAGTGTTCCCCAACTGGTTGTGGCCTAGCCGGCAGGTGATTTTTGCGTGTCCGGCAGGTGGTTCTGGCGAGTCGAGCAGGTGGTTCCGGCGTGCTCGGCAGGTGCTTCCGGGGTCATTGGCACGTGGTTCTGGCATATCTGAGAGGTGGTTCCGGCATGCCCGGCAGGTGATTCCGGAGTGTTCGCCAAGTGTTTCCGGCGTAGCCGGCAGGTGATTTTGCATGTCCAGCGGTCGTTCCGGCGGGTCGAGCCGGTGGTTCCGGCGTGTCCGGCAGGTGGTTCCGGTCTGTCCGGCAGGTGGTTCTGTGGTGTCCGGCACGAGGTTCAGTCTGAGAGGCTGTGCCGGCATGCCCCTCACGTGATTCCGGCTTGTCCCCGAAGTGGTGCTGGTGTAGCGGGCAGGTGATTTTGGCGTGTCCGGCAGGTGGTTCAGGCGAGTTGAGCAGGTGGTTGCGACGTGCTCGGCAGGTGCTTCCGGCGTCTCCGGCACGTGTTTCTGGCACATCTGACTGGTGGTTCCGGCACGCCCAATAGTTGATTCCAGTCTGTCCGGTAGGTGGTTCCGGCGTGCACGGCACGTGGTTCTGGTACGTCTCAGAGGTGGTTGCGTATGCCCAACAGGTGATTCCGGACTGTCCGCCACGTGCTTCTGGCACGTCTGAGAGGTGGTTCCAACATGCCCGGCAGGTCATTTCGGAGAGTCGTCCAAGTGGTTCTGGCGTAGCCCGCAGGTGATTTTCGCGTGTCCGGCAGGTGGTTCCGCCGTGCTCGGCAGGTGGTTCAGGCACGGCCGTCACGTGGTTCCAGTCTGTCCGGGACGTGTTTCAAGCTTCTCCGGCAGGTGGTTCTGGAACGTCTGAGAGGTGGTTCCGCCCTGGCTGGCAGGTGATCCCGGACTGTCCCCCAGGTGGTTCTGGCATAGCCAGCAGTTGATATTGGCCTGTCCGGCAGGTGGTTCCAGCGAGTCGAACAGGTGGCTCCGGCGTGCTCGGCAGGTGGTTCCGGTGTGTCAGGTAGGTGATTCCGGCGTGTCCGGCACGTGCTTCCGGCACGTCTGAGAGGTGGTTCCGGCATGCGCGACAGGTGATTTCGGAGTGTCCGCCAGGTGGTTCTGGCGTACCCGGCAGGTGATTTTGGCGTGTCCGGCAGGTGTTTCTGGCGAGTCGAGCAGGTGGCTCCGGCATGCTCGGCAGGTGCTTCCGGCGTCTCCGGCACGTGGTTCGGGTGTGTCTGAGAGCTGGTTCCGGCATGTCCGGCAGATGATTCCGGAGTGTCCGCCAAGTGGTTCTGGCATACCCGGCTGGTGATTTTGGCATGTCAGGTGTGTGGTTCCGGCGAGTTGAGCAGGTGGCTCTGGCGTGCTCGGCAGGTTGTTCAGACGGGTCTGGCAGGTGTTTTCCGTCTGTTCGGGGTGTGGTTCCAGCATCTCATGCACATGGTTCTGGCACGTCTGAGATTTTGGCATGACCGGCAGGTGGTTCCAGCAAGCCTGGCAGGTGATTCCGAAGTGTTCCCCAACTGGTTGTGGCGTAGCCGGCAGGTGATTTTTGCGTGTCCGGCAGGTGGTTCTGGCGAGTCGAGCAGGTGGTTCCGGCGTGCTCGGCAGGTGCTTCCGGGGTCATTGGCACGTGGTTCTGGCATATCTGAGAGGTGGTTCCGGCATGCCCGGCAGGTGATTCCGGAGTATTCGCCAGGTGGTTCTGGCATAGTCGGCAGGTGATTTTGGCATGTCCGGCACGTGGTTCCGGCGAGTTGAGCAGGTGGTTCCAACGTGCTTGGCAGGTGCTTCCGGCGTCTCCGGCACTTGGTTCTGGTGTGTCTGAGAGCTGGTTCCGGCATGTCCGGCAGATGATTCCGGAGTGTCCGCCAAGTGGTTCTGGCATACCCAGCAGGTGATTTTGGCGTGTCAGGTAGGTGGTACCGGTGAGTCGAGCAGGTGGTTCCGGCGTGCTCAGCAGGTGGTTCAGGCGGTTCTGGCAGGTGTTTTCCGTCTGTTCGGGGTGTGGTTCTAGCATCTCATGCACATGGTTCTGGCACGTCTGAGATGAGGTCCAGCCGGCTCGACAGGTGTTTCCGCAGTGTCCGCCAAGCGGTTCTGGCGTAGTTGGCAGGTGATTTTGGCATGACTGGCCTGTGGTTCCAGCAAGCCTGGCAGGTGATTCCAAAGTGTTCGCCAACTGGTTCTGGCGTAGCCGGCAGGTGATTGTTGCGTGATCGGCAGGTGGTTGTGGCGAGTCGAACAGGTGGTTCCGGCGTGCTCGGCTGGTGCTTCCGGGGTCATTGGCACGGGGTTCTGGCATGTCTGAGAGGTGGTTCCTGCATGCCCGGCAAGTGATTCCGGAGTGTTCGCCAAGTGGTTCTGTCATAGTCGGCAGGTGATTTTGGCATGTCCGGCAGGTGGTTCAGGCGAGTTGAGCAGGTGGTTCCAACGTGCTTCTCAGGTGCTTCCGGCGTCTCTGGCACGTGTTTCTGGCACATCTGACAGGTGGTTCCAGCATGCCCGAAAGGTGATTCCGGTCTGTCCGGTAGGTGGTTCCAGCCTGCACGGCATGTGGTTCTGGTACGTCTCAGAGGTGGTTGCGTATGCCCAACAGGTGATTCCGGACTGTCCGCCACATGGTTCTGGCACGTCTGAGAGGTGGTTCCGGAATGCCCGGCAGGTCATCCCGGAGAGTCCTCCAAGTGGTTCTGGCATAACACGCAGGTGATTTTGGCGTGTCTGGCAGGTTGTTCCGTTGTGCTTGGCAGGTGGTTCAGGCTTGGCCGGCTGGTGGTTCCAGACTGTCCAGGACGTGTTTCCAGCTTCTCCGGCAGGTGGTTCTGGTACGTGTGAGAGGTGGTTCCGCCATGGCTGGCAGGTGATTCCGGACTGTCCGCCAGGTGGTTCTGGCATAGCCAGCAGTTAATATTGGCCTGTCCGGCAGGTGGTTCCAGCGAGTCAAACAGGTGGCTCCGGCGTGCTCGGCAGGTGGTTCCGGTCTGCCCGGTAGGTGATTCCGGCGTGTCCGGCACGTGCTTTGGCACGTCTGAGAGGTGGTTCCGGCATGCGCGACAGGTGATTTCGGAGTGTCCGCCAGGTGGTTCTGGCGTACCCGGCAGGTGATTTTGGCGTGTCCGGCAGGTGTTTCTGGCGAGTCGAGCAGGTGGCTCCGGCATGCTCGGCAGGTGCTTCCGGCGTCTCCGGCACGTGGTTCTGGTGTGTCTGAGAGCTGGTTCCGGCATGTCCGGCAGATGATTCCGGAGTGTCCGCCAAGTGGTTCTGGCATACCCGGCTGGTGATTTGGGCATGTCAGGTAGGTGGTTCCGGCGAGTCGAGCAGGTGGCTCCGGCGTGCTCGGCACGTTGTTCAGACGTGTCTGGCAGGTGTTTTCCGTCTGTTCGGGGTGTGGTTCCAGCATCTCATGCACATGGTTCTGTCACTTCTGAGATGTGGTTCCGGCAGGCCCGACAGGTGTTTCCACAGTGTCCGCCAAGTGGTACTGGCGTAGTTGGCAGGTGATTTTGGCATGACCGGCAGGTGGTTCCAGCAAGCCCGGCTGGTGATTTGAAGTGTTCCCCAACTGGTTGTGGCGTAGCCGGCAGGTGATTTTTGCGTGTCCGGCAGGTGGTTCTGGCGAGTCGAGCAGGTGGTTCCGGCGTGCTCGGCAGGTGCTTCCGGGGTCATTGGCACGTGGTTCTGGCATATCTGAGAGGTGGTTCCGGCATTCCCGGCAGGTGATTCTGGAGTGTACGCCAAGTGTTTCCGGCGTAGCCGGCAGGTGATTTTGCATGTCCAGCGGTCATTCCGGCGGGTCGAGCCGGTGGTTCCGGTCTGTCCGGCAGGTGGTTCTGTGGTGTCCGGGACGAGGTTCCGTCTGAGAGGCTGTGCCGGCATGCCCCTCACGTGATTCCGGCTTGTCCCCGAAGTGGTGCTGGTGTAGCGGGCAGGTGATTTTGGCATGTCCGGCAGGTGGTTCAGGCGAGTTGAGCAGGTGGTTGCGACGTGCTCGGCAGGTGCTTCCGGCGTCTCCGGCACGTGTTTCTGGCACATCCGACTGGTGGTTCCGGCATGCCCAAAAGTGGATTCCGGTCTGTCCGGTAGGTGGTTCCGGCGTGCACGGCACGTGGTTCTGGTACGTCTCAGAGGTGGTTGCGTATGCCCAACAGGTGATTCCGGACTGTCCGCCACGTGCTTCTGGCACGTCTGAGAGGTGGTTCCAACATGCCCGGCAGGTCATTTCGGAGAGTCGTCCAGGTGGTTCTGGCGTAGCCCGCAGGTGATTTTGTCGTGTCCGGCAGGTGGTTCCGCCGTGCTCGGCAGGTGGTTCAGGCATGGCCGTCACGTGGTTCCAGTCTGTCCAGGACGTGTTTCCAGCTTCTCCGGGAGGTGGTTCTGGTACGTCTGAGAGGTGGTTCCGCCATGGCTGGCAGGTGATCCCGGACTGTCCCCCAGGTGGTTCTGGCATAGCCAGCAGTTGATATTGGCCTGTCCGGCAGGTGGTTCCAGCGAGTCGAACAGGTGGCTCCGGCGTTCTTGGCAGGTGGTTCCGGTCTGTCCGGTAAGTGTTTCCGGCGTGTCTGGCACGTGCTTCCGGAACGTCTGAGAGGTGGTTCCGTCATGCGCGGCAGGTGATTCGGTAGTGTCCGCCAGGTGGTTCTGGCATACCCGGCACGTGATTTTGGCATGTCTGGCAGGTGTTTCTGGCGAGTCGAGCAGGTGGCTCCGGCATGCTCAGCAGGTTCTTCAGGCGTCTCCGGCACTTGGTTCTGGTGTGTCTGAGAGCTGGTTCCGGCATGTCCGGCAGATGATTCCGGAGTGTCCGCCAAGTGGTTCTGGCATACCCAGCAGGTGATTTTGGCGTGTCAGGGAGGTGGTACCGGTGAGTCGAGCAGGTGGTTCCGGTGTGCTCAGCAGGTGGTTCAGGCGGTTCTGGCAGGTGGTATCCGTCTGTTCGGGGTGTGGTTCCAGCATCTCATGAACACGTTTCTGGCACGTCTGAGATGTGGTTCCAGCCGGCCCGACAGGTGTTTCCGCAGTGTCCGCCAAGCGGTTCTGGCGTAGTTGGCAGGTGATTTTGGCATGACTGGCAGGTGGTTCCAGCAAGCCAGGCAGGTGATTCCAAAGTGTTCACCAACTGGTTGTGGCGTAGCCGGCAGGTGATTTTTGCGTGATCGGCAGGTGGTTCTGGCGAGTCGAGCAGGTGGTTCCGGCGTGCTCGGCTGGTGCTTCCGGGGTCATTGGCACGGGGTTCTGGCATGTCTGAGAGGTGGTTCCTGCATGCCCGGCAAGTGATTCCAGAGTGTTCGCCAAGTGGTTCTGGCATAGTCGGCAGGTGATTTTGGCATGTCCGGCAGGTGGTTCAGGCGAGTTGAGCAGGTGGTTCCAACGTGCTTGGCAGGTTGTTCAGACGGGTCTGGCAGGTGTTTTCCGTCTGTTCGGGGTGTGGTTCCAGCATCTCATGCACATGGTTCTGGCACGTCTGAGATGTGGTTCCGGCCGGCCCGACAGGTGTTTCCACAGTGTCCGCCAAGTGGTACCGGCGTAGTTGGCAGGTGATTTTGGCATGACCGGCAGGTGGTTCCAGCAAGCCCGGCAGGTGATTCCGAAGTGTTCCCCAACTGGTTGTGGCCTAGCCGGCAGGTGATTTTTGCGTGTCCGGCAGGTGGTTCTGGCGAGTCGAGCAGGTGGTTCCGGCGTGCTCGGCAGGTGCTTCCGGGGTCATTGGCACGTGGTTCTGGCATATCTGAGAGGTGGTTCCGGCATGCCCGGCAGGTGATTCCGGAGTGTTCGCCAAGTGTTTCCGGCGTAGCCGGCAGGTGATTTTGCATGTCCAGCGGTCGTTCCGGCGGGTCGAGCCGGTGGTTCCGGCGTGTCCGGCATGTGGTTCCGGTCTGTCCGGCAGGTGGTTCTGTGGTGTCCGGCACGAGGTTCAGTCTGAGAGGCTGTGCCGGCATGCCCCTCACGTGATTCCGGCTTGTCCCCGAAGTGGTGCTGGTGTAGCGGGCAGGTGATTTTGGCGTGTCCGGCAGGTGGTTCAGGCGAGTTGAGCAGGTGGTTGCGACGTGCTCGGCAGGTGCTTCCGGCGTCTCCGGCACGTGTTTCTGGCACATCCGACTGGTGGTTCCGGCATGCCCAAAAGTGGATTCCGGTCTGTCCGGTAGGTGGTTCCGGCGTGCACGGCACGTGGTTCTGGTACGTCTCAGAGGTGGTTGCGTATGCCCAACAGGTGATTCCGGACTGTCCGCCACGTGCTTCTGGCACGTCTGAGAGGTGGTTCCAACATGCCCGGCAGGTCATTTCGGAGAGTCGTCCAGGTGGTTCTGGCGTAGCCCGCAGGTGATTTTGTCGTGTCCGGCAGGTGGTTCCGCCGTGCTCGGCAGGTGGTTCAGGCATGGCCGTCACGTGGTTCCAGTCTGTCCAGGACGTGTTTCCAGCTTCTCCGGGAGGTGGTTCTGGTACGTCTGAGAGGTGGTTCCGCCATGGCTGGCAGGTGATCCCGGACTGTCCCCCAGGTGGTTCTGGCATAGCCAGCAGTTGATATTGGCCTGTCCGGCAGGTGGTTCCAGCGAGTCGAACAGGTGGCTCCGGCGTTCTTGGCAGGTGGTTCCGGTCTGTCCGGTAAGTGTTTCCGGCGTGTCTGGCACGTGCTTCCGGAACGTCTGAGAGGTGGTTCCGTCATGCGCGGCAGGTGATTCGGTAGTGTCCGCCAGGTGGTTCTGGCATACCCGGCACGTGATTTTGGCATGTCTGGCAGGTGTTTCTGGCGAGTCGAGCAGGTGGCTCCGGCATGCTCAGCAGGTTCTTCAGGCGTCTCCGGCACTTGGTTCTGGTGTGTCTGAGAGCTGGTTCCGGCATGTCCGGCAGATGATTCCGGAGTGTCCGCCAAGTGGTTCTGGCATACCCAGCAGGTGATTTTGGCGTGTCAGGGAGGTGGTACCGGTGAGTCGAGCAGGTGGTTCCGGTGTGCTCAGCAGGTGGTTCAGGCGGTTCTGGCAGGTGGTATCCGTCTGTTCGGGGTGTGGTTCCAGCATCTCATGAACACGTTTCTGGCACGTCTGAGATGTGGTTCCGGCCGGCCCGACAGGTGTTTCCGCAGTGTCCGCCAAGCGGTTCTGGCGTAGTTGGCAGGTGATTTTGGCATGACTGGCAGGTGGTTCCAGCAAGCCTGGCAGGTGATTCCAAAGTGTTCACCAACTGGTTGTGGCATAGCCGGCAGGTGATTTTTGCGTGATCGGCAGGTGGTTCTGGCGAGTTGAGCAGGTGGTTCCAACGTGCTCGGCAGGTGCTTCCGGCGTCTCCGGCACGTGTTTCTGGCACATCTGACAGGTGGTTCCGGCATGCCCGAAAGGTGATTCCGGTCTGTCCGGTAGGTGGTTCCAGCCTGCACGGCATGTGGTTCTGGTACGTCTCAGAGGTGGTTGCGCATGCCCAACAGGTGATTCCGGACTGTCCGCCACAGGGTTCTGGCACGTCTGAGAGGTGGTTCCGGCATGCCCGGCAGGTCATCCCAGAGAGTCCTCCAAGTGGTTCTGGCATAACACGCAGGTGATTTTGGCGTGTCTGGCAGGTTGTTCCGTTGTGCTTGGCAGGTGGTTCAGGCTTGGCCTGCAGGTGGTTCCAGACTGTGCAGGATGTGTTTCCAGCTTCTCCGGCAGGTGGTTCTGGTACGTCTGAGTGGTGGTTCCGCCATGGCTGGCAGGTGATTCCGGACCGTCCCCCAGGTGGTTCTGGCACAGCCAGCAGTTGATGTTGGCCTTTCCGGCAGGTGGTTCCAGCGAGTTGAACAGGTGGCTCCGGCGTGCTCGGCAGGTGGTTCCGGTGTGTCCGGTAGGTGATTCCGGCGTGTCCGGCACGTGCTTCCGGCACGTCTGGATGTGGTTCCGGCATGCGCGACAGGTGGTTTCGGAGTGTCCGCCAGGTGCTTCTGGCGTACCCGGCAGGTGATTTTGGCGTGTCCGGCAGTTGTTTCTGGCGAGTCAAGCAGGTGGCTCCGGCATGCTCGGCAGGTGCTTCCGGCGTCTCCGGCACGTGGTTCTGGTGTGTCTGAGAGCTGGTTCCGGCATGTCCGGCAGATGATTCCGGAGTGTTCGCCAAGTGGTTCTGGCATAGTCGGCAGGTGATTTTGGCATGTCCGGCAGGTGGTTCAGGCGAGTTGAGCAGGTGGTTCCAACGTGCTTGGCAGGTTGTTCAGACGGGTCTGGCAGGTGTTTTCCGTCTGTTCGGGGTGTGGTTCCAGCATCTCATGCACATGGTTCTGGACTGTCTGAGATGTGGTTCCGGCCGGCCCGACAGGTGTTTCCACAGTGTCCGCCAAGTGGTACCGGCGTAGTTGGCAGGTGATTTTGGCATGACCGGCAGGTGGTTCCAGCAAGCCCGGCAGGTGATTCCGAAGTGTTCCCCAACTGGTTGTGGCCTAGCCGGCAGGTGATTTTTGCGTGTCCGGCAGGTGGTTCTGGCGAGTCGAGCAGGTGGTTCCGGCGTGCTCGGCAGGTGCTTCCGGGGTCATTGGCACGTGGTTCTGGCATATCTGAGAGGTGGTTCCGGCATGCCCGGCAGGTGATTCCGGAGTGTTCGCCAAGTGTTTCCGGCGTAGCGGGCAGGTGATTTTGCATGTCCAGCGGTCGTTCCGGCGGGTCGAGCCGGTGGTTCCGGCGTGTGCTCGGCAGGTGGTTCCGGTCTGTCCGGCAGGTGGTTCTGTGGTGTCCGGCACGAGGTTCAGTCTGAGAGGCTGTGCCGGCATGCCCCTCACGTGATTCCGGCTTGTCCCCGAAGTGGTGCTGGTGTAGCGGGCAGGTGATTTTGGCGTGTCCGGCAGGTGGTTCAGGCGAGTTGAGCAGGTGGTTGCGACGTGCTCGGCAGGTGCTTCCGGCGTCTCCGGCACGTGTTTCTGGCACATCCGACTGGTGGTTCCGGCATGCCCAAAAGTGGATTCCGGTCTGTCCGGTAGGTGGTTCCGGCGTGCACGGCACGTGGTTCTGGTACGTCTCAGAGGTGGTTGCGTATGCCCAACAGGTGATTCCGGACTGTCCGCCACGTGCTTCTGGCACGTCTGAGAGGTGGTTCCAACATGCCCGGCAGGTCATTTCGGAGAGTCGTCCAGGTGGTTCTGGCGTAGCCCGCAGGTGATTTTGTCGTGTCCGGCAGGTGGTTCCGCCGTGCTCGGCAGGTGGTTCAGGCATGGCCGTCACGTGGTTCCAGTCTGTCCAGGACGTGTTTCCAGCTTCTCCGGGAGGTGGTTCTGGTACGTCTGAGAGGTGGTTCCGCCATGGCTGGCAGGTGATCCCGGACTGTCCCCCAGGTGGTTCTGGCATAGCCAGCAGTTGATATTGGCCTGTCCGGCAGGTGGTTCCAGCGAGTCGAACAGGTGGCTCCGGCGTTCTTGGCAGGTGGTTCCGGTCTGTCCGGTAAGTGTTTCCGGCGTGTCTGGCACGTGCTTCCGGAACGTCTGAGAGGTGGTTCCGTCATGCGCGGCAGGTGATTCGGTAGTGTCCGCCAGGTGGTTCTGGCATACCCGGCACGTGATTTTGGCATGGGGATATAATAGAGGACAAAACAGAATTCCTTACATTCATGAAACTCCCATTATGATAAGTAATTGTAGCTATGTCTTGGGGGAGAAATTTCCTATTTCCCTAAATTTTTAATGAAATATCAAACAGAAGATAGTAAAAATGATTAAGAAAAATCAACCCATAAAGGAAGTGATGTGTGCAGCTATGCATCTGGATTCACGCAGAGGAAAATGATCATTTTTCGTTTATGATTAATACTGTTCCTTTTTAATGGAGACAATTTTTTTTCTTTTTGAGGAAAGTTAGCCCTGAGCTAACTACCGCCAATACTCCTCTTTTTGCTGAGGAAGACTGGCTCTGAGCTAACATCCATGTCCATCTTCCTCTACTTTTACACGTGGGACGCCTACCACAGCATGGCTTTTGCCAAGCAGTGCCATGTCCGCAGCCAGGATCTGAACCAGCAAACCCTGGGCCACCAAGAAGTGGAACGTGCAATCTTAACCACTGTGGCATCTGGCCAGTCCCCTGGAGAGAATTTTTTGTAATACCTAATCTTTTCCAAATATCATCAGGATTACAATTATAATTAGTAAAGGAAAACCTCCAAATGACTGATTTCATTGTGAAAGCTAATGACTATGCTCATTTTCCCTATGGAGTTCACGTGAATTTATCCTGACTCACAGAGACTCCTCATAACCATAGAAGACGAAGAGTTAAACTTAGCTGAGATCATCAATAAAACCTGCCAGGGAGAAAATTTTGATCTTCTAGACCCTGTTTCTAAAACTTTCTTTTCTAAGTATGATAGACAGAGTTGGAGGTCAAAACAAAAGCCCAAGGGTGTTAAACTCCTTTATTTGTTCAAAAGAAAACAGATTTTGAGAAAATCTTCAGGATTCAGGCATAGATTTTTAAGATTAGGCATAGGTTTAGGCAAACATAATTTTAAGACATGATGCCAAAAGCATAATCCCTAAAAGGAAAAATTTGTAAATTTAACCTCACCAAAATTAAATGTTTTGGCTCTGTCAAAGACCCCTAAGTTAATAAAAAGACAACCTACAGACAAGGAGGAAAATATCTGCAACCATATAGCTGACAAAGGGCTTGTATAAAGAATATATAAAGAATTCTCAAAACTCTACAGTAAAAAAAAAAAATACAATTAGAAAATCAGAAAAAGACATTTCACTGAAGAAGACACACTGGTGGCAGATAAAGACATGAAAAGATGTCCAACGTCATTAGGTAAACATTCAAAACCACTATAAAATATTACTATAAATCTATCAGAATGGCTAAAATAAAAAATAATGACAACGCCAAATGCTGGTCATGATGTAGAAAAATTGGATCACTCATAAATTGCTAGTGGGAATGTTAAATGTTACAATTACCCTGGAAAACAGTTTGGTAGTTCCTTACAAAACTAAGCACGTGATTACCCAGCAATTGCACTCTTGGGCATATATCCCAGATCAAGGAAAACTATACACAAATGTTCATAGCAACTCTACTTATTATAGTCAAAAACTGAAATCAACCCATGTATCCGTCAATAGATGAAAGGTTAAGCAAACTGTATACATCTATCCATACCATCAAATACTATTTAGCAATAAAGAAGAATGAACCATTGATACATGAACAACCCAGATAAATATCAAAATTATGCTAAGTGAAAAAAGCCAATCCTCAAATGGTATATACTCTGTCATTCAATTTATAGAATATTAATGTAATGAAATAATTATAAAGACAGAGAGCACATTTGTGGCTGTCAGAGTTTAAGGATGGGAATGAAGTTTAAGGATGGAGATGGATGTGATTATAGAAAGACAACACGAGGGATCTTTACCGTAATCAAACTGTCCTGTATATTGACTGCAATGGTGACTACATAAACCTATACAGGAGATAAAATTGTATAGAACTAAATACACACACATACACAAATGAGTAAAACTGGGGAAATCTGAATAAAATCAATGGATTGTATCAGTGTCAATATCCTGGTTGTGATATTATACTATGGTCTCAAGATGTTACCAATGGGGAAAGCTGAAGAGCATACATGGGATGTTTCTGCATTATTTCCTACAATTGCATGTGAATCTACAATTAAAAGCAAAAGTTTAATTTCGAAAAAAGATAAAGAATGTAGGCTTTTGTCTCTGAAACAGAGAGGTTAAGGCATTTAAGGAGTTTTTTGTAATTATATTCTCCTTGAAACTGAAATCTTAAGATTTACCCATTTAGGGTGATTTCTTATTTTGAATTTAATTCTAGATGAATAGTTTCAATGTAATCAACACTTTACATACTAGAACAGGTTTCTTAAACTTTGGTGTGTCTCTAATACATAATGCTATGGGGCATCCTATGTGCATATACTCCTTACTATATAAATTTCTCCCAATAATAGAGCCACCCAACATACCAAGGGATTCCCAACATTTAAAATGGGCCCTCTAGAAGTGTGTGTGTTAAATGCTTGTTTTGCCCCACATCACTTTAGATTGATGAAAATAAACTTACACTTAAGCAACTTAGACTCAATATTCAGAACCAATTCTTGACCATATATCCCTAATCCCTATGCATTTGTCTAACTCATTCTCCTTAAATGTATGAGGTTTCCCATGCCCAACAAAGCCGAAATACATCTATCTTCCCTACCCTCTTTCACTATTTCTGCTTCAGATATCTTTTTAAATTATCTTACATTTGGAAGGTATCTTGAACTACCCTTCCAGAAACCTCTCTTCAATCCTCTCCATTCCCAAAAGCATTCACACTCTTTCTTTCCAGCGAACATTCATTTGATTGAGACCTCTGCCAGCTTTATAGCAACAAAAGCTTCGTACAATCCCAAGCATAAAGGAAAAAAAGAAGACCAATGCTTCAAAATGCTCAGTTTCTGGGCTCCCTAAGGGTCTAGGAACTCCATAATCTATATAAGAAAAATATATATATGTGTGTGTGTGTGTATTATTTATATATATATACACACATATACAGAACTTCGAAATACTACATATTTTATATATATATATATATATATATATATATATATATGGAACTTGGAAACAATTATACACACATATTTTTTAACATGATATGCAAAATATGTTTTTAATCTATGATTCACTTGGACTTTTATTATTGTTGCTGTTGTTTTTTAGATTGAGCCTACAATTTCATCTAAAACTCATTAAAGATTGTCTTATTTACCAAAGCTGGTAAAATCAATACTTATTTAACAGAAGTCCAGATAAGCCAGGGAGATTCTTAATGTCTGATGAAGTGGTAGGCTCCATTAATTCACGGTGAGGGGCCGGCCAGTGGCACAGCGGTTAAGTGAGCATGTTCTGCTTTGGCGGCCCGGGTTCACCAGTTCGGATCCTGAGTGCAGACATGGCACTACTTGGCAAGGCATGCTGTGGTAGGCGTCCCACATAGAAAGTAGAGGAAGATGGGCGTGGATGTTAGCCCAGGGCCAGTCTTCCTCGGCGAAAAGAGGAGAATTGGCAGCAGTTAGCTCAGGGCTAATATTCCTAAGAAAAAAAAAAATTCATGGTGAGATGATCTGTTTTGCATCCATATTTATTTGTTGGGATAGATGCTCCATAAGAACTGGGACCGTATCTGCATAGGTCGGGGCTATATCCCCAGTGCCAGATACAGGGCCCAGTACCTCTTAGGGGCTCGGTTAAATGTTTCTTATGTGGATATGTGAAAAAGACAAAAAGCAATTAAAGTGGCCAGCATCCAGAAAGCAGCAGATGTGTGTGGGAGGTGGGAAATGAAAGACAAAGGAAATGGAATTCTGTGTCCTATCTGGTAACAGAGCCTCAGAAAATGTGTCTGTACTATGGACTGTTCTCTGAACTCTGGTAACAGAGGGCAGCATGCAAATCTGACAGAAAGTCGGGAGCAAAAGCAGCCATTCTCTTCCTCGCTGAGCAGTACATCCTCTGATTGTGAAGGAGGGGCAGTTGCAGGAGAGGGTCAGCGGAGGCCTGGACAGATAGCGTGCTGCCCGTGAGGTGACTGGTTCCTGAGCACAAGCAGATCCTTCTGGAGACTCCTGGAAATTCTTAAGGGAATTTCACAGGAGTTGAATTCTTGCATTAGCTGGTGAAAGCACAAGTGGACAAAAATCTATTTTAATGAATCATTAGTGGTGTTAAAATCTTAGAATGACAAGTCTAGTGCAACCACCCCCATCCCTGGTGAAAAACCTTTTAAGATAGCTCTGGCAGATTATCATTCTGCTTCTGCGTAGATATTTCCAGCCATGGCCACTTGGAGGAAGGGCCATCTCCAGCTCCTCAGATTATAGATATCATGGATCTGACAAAAATACTTTTCCCAGACTCTATTGAGCGGATATCAATCACCTGGAAAACCCACAAACCCCTTTAAAATTGCAAATAAGTAAAACAATAATTGTTTTTAATTCACAAAATATTAAGTTCCTATGAGAGAGAAGGATTATAATGCAAAACTACATGACACTCTTGCCCTCTGGAAATTAACTAACTTTGAGGGGAGGGAAATCTTGCAATCACGTTGCTAGTAAAGGACCAGTACATACAGCATTTTGAAATACCTATATTTGTTTCACAAAAAGCTGTCTTGTAGGGGCTGGCCCCGTGGCCGAGTGGTTAAGTTCGCGCGCTCCGCTGCAGGCGGCCCAGTGTTTCGTTGGTTCGAATCCTGGTCGCGGACATGGCACTGCTCGTCAAGCCACGCTGAGGCGGCGTCCCACATGCCACAACTAGAAGGACCCACAACGAATATACAACTAAGTACTGGGGGGCTTTGGGGAGAAAAAGGAAAAAAATAAAATCTTTTAAAAAAAAAGTTGTCTTGTAAATTTTAATTACTCTAGTTATAAAATTCTTAATGTGATTTTTAAATACAACAATAAATAAGTAAGCAAGCCAGGTCAATTCAAGAATGGAGAACATAACTCACAAGGGAAACTTTAATTACTGAGCCAAGCAGTTCACTTAAACTACCACCAGGTTGTGCTGGTGACTCAGTAACCTAGTTTAAAGGAAAAAGAAAAAAAAAAGAATTTTGCTTAAGATTTGCATTTTTCATCTTTCTTAGGCCACTATATTGTATAGTCATCGATTTTACATAACTCCTTATATAAAAATTTTAACTCGTTATTAAATCATAAACTTTAAAAAAAGTTGTTCTTTAGAGCAAAATGTAAATCAAACAGGTTGAATGTATTCAGTTTGCAAAACTTATTTGGCACTTACTATGTTGTGTAGTGAGGAAAGAATGGATAAGATATGCAATCATAATATAAATAATATACACAAATGTAAACAAATGATTCCAATATAAAAACCAGTAGAATGTTAGCTTTAAGTATTTTTTGTTGTTTTGTTTATTGCTCTATCCCCTACACCTAGAATATAGTAGGAGCACAGTAAAGATTTGATAAATTCATGATTATATAATAGATGTTTGTAGAAAGTGCTATGAACCTAAAATTTAGTTTTTATGTTCTCTAGTTTTAAATGCTTACCAATATAACCTATAGTCTAAATTTATTCCTATAAAACAATGTTCTCAACCATCTTAAACCATTTGATGAAAATTTAAATTTTACAAATCCAAAGACTCTGATATATACTTGAAAGGAATAGCCTTAATTGCCATTCTTTAGAATAACTTGTGTCAAAAAGATAAATTCTATCTTTTCCATATTCTTGCCAGAATATTTTATATCACTAAATTTCATTAGGAAATTATTTTTACTTATTTTACTTTGAATAAAAAAATCATATGACAACAAATTTTTTTAACTATACACGACATCCCTAAAGATTCTGACATATTCCAAGAATGAGATTGACACATCCCTCACTCTTGTGAGAGTTACTGTTGAAAACAAACCAAAATAAAATGTTTCTTTGTAGCTGACTTACTTCATCCAGCCCCAGAGACAAACATTTTAAGAATAGGAGCAAGTGTCCACTTTGCAATCTAAACTGCACAGACTGTATCTGACTTTTAGGGTTCAGGACACCACCGCTGTGCCTACTCTGTCTTCTATTATGATTTGCAACCATTTCTCCAGATTGTCACTTTCTTCTCTCCTCTCATATTTCTTTCCTTCATATTTCTGACTCTTTCCATTCCTTCCTAGAAGGTGATGTATATTAGTGCAAAAAAGCATACGAGTTGGATCCAGATAAAGTGGGATTTACAAATAGTATCTGCCGCATTCTGGTGACCTTCAGCAGAATTCTTTAATTCTAAAACTCAGTTTACTCCTCTGTAAAAGATAATAGCCAGAGAAAACGCATTATTTCTACCTGCTAAGAAGCTGAAGACAGGTGGGAGTTGCATGGAAACGTATTCAGTTCACTCTTAGGAAGCTTCTCTGCCACATTTCTCTCCTTTCCCAAGGAGAAATAAAAGAAATTCACTTGCACTAGGAAGTTATTTTTGCAGTTAAGAAAACAAAGAAACTTCATGCTGTGGATAGCTTTTTGGTCCTTAACTAAGAACAGTATGCTGTAGTTTTTACTCTTATAATTAAGGAGCCCGGAATATTTGTCCAGGACTTGGAAACAGCTAGAAAATAAAAGGAGCTGTAAATACAAATGAACAAGTCAGTGAAAATGTTACATTTTACCTAATACAGCACGAGTTACTCAAGGTCAGAAAATTTGACAGATGAAATGTCTCTGTGGATTTTGTCCAAAGAGGGCAGGCAGTTTGATGAACACCAGATATTGCTAGAAATAATAGTAAACAGAAAGGAGCCAATAGGGTTTTTAATTCTAGCTCAAAAAGAGAGAGAGAGGGAAATCCAAACGTGAAACCATTTGGAATCAGTAATGTTTTTAACTACAACTCTTTGATAACTCTATTTATTCTATGGAACTGGACCCTCTAGATTTTCTATATGCTCCAGTATTAGTTTTATTAAATTATGTTTTCCCAGAAAATTGTCTGTTTCATCCAAGCTTTCTAATTCATTTGAATAGAGCTGAACAGAGCAGTTTGTTTTCAGGTTTTTTTATTTCCTCTATTTCTATTCCCCCCTTATTTCTTAATTTTTATATTTGTTCTCCCTCCTTTTTCTTCTGAATTAGAATAGATAGTAATTGGTCTATTTTATCAATTTTGCAAAGAACCAACTGTTGAATTTATTTATTAATTCCACTATTTTCTGTTTTCTAATTCAATAATTCCTTATTTTAACTTTAATTCCTACCCTTCATTTTTATTTAGTTAATTTTATTGTGTTTCTTTTCCTGACGTATTGACTGAATAACTCATTTATTTTCATCGTTCTGTTTATTCACACAATATTTAAAGTTGTGAGTTGTCTGCTTTAGCTATAGATATATCCCATAAATTGTGAAATATTGCATTTTAATATCCCTTATCTATATTTTTTGCAATTTTGAATTTTTCTCTCACCTATAAGTAGCTTTAAATAGAGTGCTAATATCTAGGTAATAGAGGACTTTGTTTTCTTAATTACTGATGTAATTAAGTTTTAGTTTAACTACACAGTGATCAAAGAACATTTTACTAATATACAACATTTATTGAGGCTTGCTTTTATGACTTAATATCCATTCAAATTATGTGCCTGTCTCAACCTCTTAATAAGAAGGTGTATTTCTAATGTGTATCACACAGAACTACAAACACACACATACACATATATATTAAATTTATATATATAATGTAAATGCTATTATATAAATTAGGTTTATTTAACTAATTATCTTATTTAGACATAGGATTTTCTATCATTTGTCTTTCTCTTTTTCTATAACCTTGTTTTATCATGGACTGAGAAAGGTAATTTAAAATTTCCTTCCACTGGTGTGTTTATTTCTTCTTATAATTCGTTATAACTTCTTACTTATAACTTATAACTAACTTCTTATAACTATTTGGTGTATAGAGAGTCACAACAATTGCATACACATTGGAAATTTTACCCTATAATATTATAAAGTTTTCTTATCTAACAGTTTTTGGCCTTATTTCCATTCTGGCTTATACCCATGTTGTTTGTTTATTTGTTTGTTTGTTTGCATTTACTTGGTATATCTTTGGCCACCATTTTATTTTCAGTCTTTCTGAATCACTTGGTTTCAGATATGTTTTGTGTGTTGCATGGACTTATATTTTTCTTTGTGATCTAGCCTGATTATTTTTCAGTTACAAAGAAGTTGACATTTACAATTTTTTTATATAGTATATGTTTGCTTTAGTGCTATCATATTATTTTATGTTATGGCTTCTCATTTTATATTCATTGTTGTTAGCGCAGTCAAGTCGATTCTGACTCCTAGCGACCCTGTGCACAACAGAGCAGAACTCTGTCTGGGCTTTTTGCACCGCCTCTCACTTTCCAACGCTATACCAGACAGTGCTCCACTGATATCCACATGGTTTTCATGGCCAATTTTTTCAGAAGTGGGTAGCCAGGTCCTTCCTCCTACTCTGTCTTAGTCAGGAAGCTCCACCAAAACCTTGAAACCTGTCCATTATGGGTGACCCTGCTGGTATTTGAAATACCAGTGGCATATCTTTCACCATTACAGCTATAAGCTGCCACCACAGTATGACAACCAACAGATGGGTGATGCAGTTCTCTGAACAGGAAACAAACCCGGGGCCTTGGCAGTGAGAGTGCTGAATCATAACCACTAGACCACCAGGGCTGGCCATTTTATATTTACATTATTTTAAATCATTCACTAGGTGGTTTGTTTTTTTCCTCTTCATGTGCATGAAATTGTGATACTTAGAAAGATTTGTATTTTTGTACTACTGGTTGCTTTTATAATTATAACTTTATGTGATTCTCTTACTTTTTTTTTTTTTTGAGGAAGATCAGCCCTGAGCTAACTACTGCCAATCTTCCTCTTTTTGCTGAGAAAGACTGGCTCTGAACTAACATCCATGCCCACCTTCCTCTACTTTATATGTGAGATGCCTGACACAGGATGGCATGCCACGCAGTGCCATGTCTGCACCCGGGATCCAAACCAGTGAACCCTGGGCCACCAAAGCAGAACGTGTGCACTTAGCCACTGTGCCACCGGGCCGGCCCCTGTGATACTCTTACTATATCTATAACTTCCCTACTAATACATTTTCTTTTCCTATCCCTTCTGTTCCCTCTTCCCCACCACTCAGTTTTAGCCAATAATAAATCCTTCCTTAGTGTTTACTTTACACTGTTATATACTTACCCTTTCACTGTGTGTCAGCTTGTAGATATTCTTCTCTGACATCTTAAGACATATCAAATTGTTCTAATTAGACAGATGTTCTAATTAGAATTCTCAATTTTCAGAAAGCAGTATCAATCAATCCCACCTCACTTTATTTATCAGTTAAGGCATAAGGTTGTATATATTAACAAAACCAAAAACCAGCTATAAGTCCTAATGATCCCATAAAGTGAAATCTGGAACTCTTCACCTCAACGTAGTAAGAGTGCAGTGACTCTCTATCGAAACCATAAATAGTTGGGCAAATCTTGAAAGATAAGCAATTTTTTAAGTGATATTATGGATTCTCTAGCCTAATTTTCCTTGTCAAATTTCCCTATTAGCTCTCAATGAGCCCCTCTGTCCTTGGCCCTATTTGAGTTGCATTGTGTGTCCTCTCAGTAATTTTGTCTTGGTGTTACCATACCAGAATATGCTACCCCAAAATATTCCACTTTGGCATAAGGATTATTTTGAGCTGAAGGCAATCGAAAAAAAGTAGATACAAGAGAAGCTCTTTGCCCTCCCCCTATTTACCTAAAAGCAGGATATAAATTTGAAAATGTGTCCTCCATCCTGACCCAGCAAGGACAGAAGCTAATCACCAGAGACAATTCTAGACCCTCCTCAGCCCAGAGACTGCACCAGCAGAATCTACATAAACTTAACTAACTAGCCCTTATCTTCCATTAGTTTTTCCCGTATATTTACCTTCCCAGAATTTGCCACCCCTAGAAGCTCAAAGCTCTGTTCCTTTGTCTTTTCACTTCTCTACAAATTTATTGTTCTTTGTAAAGATGCTATACAAGCCCAAGTTCTAAACACTCCTTTGAGTTACTCGTCACCGAGTATTCCGATGTGTGTGTGCAATGCACATGTTAATACACTTCTATTTGCTTTATCTTGTTAATCTTCTTTGTGTCATTCTAATTTTTAGTGCCCAGTCAACAAACCTAAGATGGATGGAGGAGAAGTTTTTTTTTTTTTCTCCCCTATAGTTTCCAATAACCCTTTACAGATCAAGGGGGAGCATCTCAAAGCATAAGAAACTGAGAGCTTCCGTTACCAGAAGTCTCTTAAGCTAAAAGTGTGAAGACAACCATAATGTGGGAGACTTAGCAACATTAATCACTCACTCTCTTCTCCTGTGAGATCTAACTGGTGAGAACAAGTACAAGGAGCCAAAAGGGGATCAAAATCCCATTGCATCTTTAATTATAGCCAAGCTGAAGAGAGAAATATATCAAGACTCAAACTTCCCTCTCAGAACCTAGACCCAAACTTCACCTAATAAGAGACAGGAGCAGAAGTTGAAAATGAAACAACACAGATCTAGCTTGTCTTTATCAAGATTTTGCCTTACTTTAGTACCAACAGGTCAGTGATAAGTAGACATTAGGTACAGTTCCATCAACAGCCAACTTCTCAATCTTTTTCAATCTTATCTGTCGAATTAATCTAGCCTCCTCTCATAGAGTGGACCAAGTAATGAAGCAAAAGTAAGGATGAAAAGTGTTCACTTCTGAACTGCTCCCTTCTGGCAAGTGGAACCAATTCTATCCTTTGGCAGAGATTGCTAATTACCTATCAATAGCCATTTGCCCTTTCTTGATTAGTAAGAAAATCCTATTGTTTACCAGGATGGCAATGTTCTTAAGTTAAATGTTAAGTTTCCCAGTCTCCTTGCAGGTAGGAGTGGCAGGTAGGAGTGGCTCATGAAATGTCAGTGGAAGTCACTCGTTGAATAAGTAAAGCACCGTTTGCCTTCCTTCACTCTTTTGTCTTTCTGCTGCTTGGAATGTGGACAAAATCATAGGAGTTCTAGCATCCATGTAGAAGCCATGATACATCCATGAGAATGAAGTCACTACTAAGAAGACGAGAAACAGAAAGAGACTGAGTCCTCCGTGAGTCGCATGGTCATATCATCCCTGGACTGCCTACCTCTAAATGCTTTGTATATTAGAGAAAAACAAACCCTCATATGTTTAAACCACTGCAATCAGACTTATGTTACTAGCACCTGAAACAATTATTAAATGATGGATTGCATTTTTGGAAGTGTGAGGGAAGAATGGGTGATATGTTTCTCTATCCAACACATGGGCTGAGGATCACAGTGAGCCATAGTCACAGACATCCTCTCATCTGCTCCATGAAATATAAGAAAGTACCTGGCCTGTACCTCCCAAGCTCCACGAAAAGTTCTCTGTGGACTCACTCCTACTACTCGGTGTCTATCACTTATCTCTGTGTTGTCTTATATGTTTAGTATGTAGGAGAAGACATAGATTTCAAGAACATTTTATTCTTCCTTATACTCCAAAGCTATGTCACCAGTTAATCATTACATAATTCAATATGGACATCAATGTTGATAATGCTTTTATATTTCTAATTTATAACGAATTACAGATTGTAATCAGAGAGCAAGACCAGAGTTATGGATTTAGGGATCACCATCAGATATGTGTTTGTTGAAGCCATGGGAACTGGAGAGATGCCTCAGGAAGAACCAAGAAGAGAAATAGACCAAGGACTATGCCCAGAGGAAACTAACTTTACCATTGCTTTTTAAAGAAAAGAAAATTCTGTCCTGAAAATCAAAATGTCATGATGTGATGAGGTGACAGAATTTTGATATCGCAGCAGAGGCATTTAGTTTAGGATCTCTGACTCAGAGTATCAAATCATGTTTCTCAGTTGCTGCAAATCGGAAGCCCCCAAACCTGTTCCCATTTGTTGACTACTGAAAACCAACAATTCCTCAACATCAACATCAACCTAAAAGCATATGCAAGATTAGCTAACCTTGGTTTGGGAGAGAGGTGAAGGTCTTCAGAATTTGTAAAATTCTGTCTTTTCTGTGGAAGTAATAAAAAACTCTTATATGATTGTTGTAAGAACCAGGAAATGTACCTCTGTTTTTATCCTTTTATATCTTCAATGATAACAGGACTGTTTCCCAAAAGATCCAAGTCAGTGTCTCATGAAGCCAAACTTATGCTTCCACATCTACTCACCCAATGGCAGTACAGAATGAATGTAAGGAAAGTTATACTTGGGCTTCATTGCATTTATTTCATAATTCTCCTTTACATTCTTATCCTTGTGGTTCTTATTTATTCCTTGTTTCTACTCATTTATACCAATGGTAATTGTTTTTTTCTTTATCCATATTAAAGTATATTTGCTCTTATTCTTCCTCATTCTTGACTCTTTCCTAATATCCCAAGATCCCCTCATGCAGACACCCTCTGGAGGGTAGAGTCCAGTTAGGCCCAGAGGACTGACTAGCAGTAGTTCACTATAGCATTAACACAATTCCAATAAGTGAGTTAACGTATGTGAGGCACCTCAAACAGTGCCTAAAATATGGTATATGCTCAGTAAATGATAAATATCATTATTATCATAATCTAGGCATAATCCAAGTATCAGATTTTTCCACCTTCTTCAAAGATCTCCTCCCTTGAGCATATTTGGAGAAAATAAGCTTTATCTCGCATCTCCTACTTAGTCAGTTTCATGCTACAGGTGCTTCTTTGTGCTGCTTTCATCTCCGTCTCTTGCTTCTGGTCATGACCTGGAACACGTGACCTGCCTTCTTCTCTGTGTTATGCTGCTACTTCCACATAGCGTTAACAGGTAAATGTGAGGAAGACCTAAGTTCCCTTTGCTGCCTTGTTTCTTGTACCAACACACACTGTGCAACTATCCAATCTAATGGAAGAGTCGGAGAAATATAAGCATAGCAAAATATATGGACTTAGTACTTTATATGACTCTCCCCATATCCAGAAGAAAAGTATTAAACGCTGTTCACGGAAGGTCTACTCAAGTATCCACCAAATTCTAGACTCTACTTAGAGTGTCCCCATTCTTCTGACCACACTGTGAGTCTCTATCCTCCTATTTCTCCACATGGGTTAGTTTAGCTCTAAGTTTACCTTCCTGCCTACACTCTGGGAAGTTTATAGGGTTTATTTCTCAAAATCTGAGCTTTGCAATATAGAATAGCAGAATCCGCAGCAGAGTAGTACACGATGGTCTTTGGCACTCAAAATATGGATCTCTTCAAAGTCTCCCTGAAAGTGGAAAATGGAATATGACTCATCTTTCTTCCTAATTCTCTAATAGTTAACTGTAATACACACACACACACACATATTCTTAGAAACAGTAAAATCTAGATCATCTTTAAAAAATAAAGGAATTGTCCTAAATGCCCCCATAATGTGCGTACTATCTCCAGGGCAGGCTATAAGTTGTAGTTAACATAATCATGTAAATCCATAGAATTTCTCCTTTGTTCTTCTTTTACCTTCAGCCTTAGCACCAAGAGCCCAAGAAACTGGCTCAATTACAAGGCTGCCTACCCCACAGTTACTATTCTAAGGCCTAAGAGTTTTGAACTTTGAAATGAAAGAGTTTGGTTTTTATTTATCCTTACATTTCAGGCCATGTAAAGAACTCTTGGATGAGGCCTTCTCTTGTGTGCAGATGTACGTACATGAAAGAGACCATTTATGATTTCCTAGCCAGGAAACCTGCTTAGGAGCTGGGAGACTATCTTACCTACAGCACCAAGGTATCTACCTTTGGTCTTTGGTAAGGCTGCTCCCGTAACTGAAGAAAAAATAAATTCACTGTCCAGGACCCTCAAACCACCACCTGCCCCATCTCCCAGCCAGAAATGTTGCTTGGACAAACCCATTTATCCTACCAAGAAAAAGATGGGAGTCATAGAGCCTCAACTTATTCATCTATTGGGCCAGTATATGGTCTAGTAAATAATAGGAAATTAATAGTTCTTAAATTGCATGCAAATAACCAATTTAAGTAGCACAAAATAGTATAATCCTCAACAAGAGTATAGGCAAGAGATTTCCATTTTTTTTTTAAGTGAAAGAAGACCCTACTAAAGAAAAAAGATTGAAACTCCTCCACCTGTACATAAAAGTGTACTTGAGTATGATGCTTTCCAGGAACTAATTTATACAAACGGAACCATCAGAAGAGCACTCTCTTCAGAGTTTTACTCAGAGCAAGTTTAACATCCTTATTCCTCAAACTGTAGATCAAAGGGTTGAGCATGGGAACCACGTTGGTGTAGAAGACTGAAGCAAATTTACGCTGGTCCCTAGATCCAGGAAAAGAGGTTGTTAAATAGGTAAATGCCCCGGACCCAAAAAACACAGCAACAGCAACTATGTGGGAGCCACATGTGCTAAAGGCTTTGGACCTACCCTCAGCAGAAGGAATACAGAGGATATTGGAGAGAATGAAAGCATAAGAGATGAAGATGCTGATACTGGATAGTGTGATGACCACTCCCACAACAATAAAAAAAACCAGCTTATTGACATGGGTGCTGGTACAGGAAAGCTGCAAGAGGGGCAGAACTTCACACAGATAATGGTCAATGATGTTGGAATCACAGAAGGTCAGTCTCAGCATGCTTCCAGTGTGAGCCATGGCCCCAGCAAACCCTATCACATACGAACCAAACACCAGCCCAGAACAGACTTGAGGGGACATGGTGACTGTGTACAGCAGAGGGTTGCAGATAGCCACATAGCGATCATAGGCCATTGATACCAACACATAGCATTCAGAATTGACAAAGAAACAGAAGAAAAATAGTTGAGCCATGCATCCCATATAAGAAATGATATTTTCTGACACAAAATCCTTCAGCATTTGGGGGGTAAACACGCAGGAATAACAGAGATCTATAAAAGACAAGTTAAAGAGGAAAAAGTACATTGGAGTGTGAAGGCTGGAACTCAGTGCAATTAAGGTGATCAAACCCAAGTTGCCCACCACAGTAAGCACATAGATCCCTAAGAACAAGAGGAAGAGGATAAACTGGAATTCTGATTGTTCTGATAATCCCATGAGGATAAACTCAGTCACTGAGGAGCTGTTTCTCAGAGTCATTCTCTTCTGGAGAGACATCTGTGGAAACAAGGGACAAAATACATATATTGATGATAGGCACAAGCATGGCTGATGGAAGAAGGCTCTAGAAGATAATCCAGTGCTTAGATATCCTCCCTTTTGCCTTTCTTCTCTCATCTAAGTTCCCCTCCAAGCTATTGACAATGTGTCGGTGACTATATTTCAGCTCTCCTGGGCTTATCATGAATCCAAGATAGGGTCTATTAGCATGAGCAGCAAGAATTCTGCCTCCACTTGAGAGAAGAAGAGATAGAACACTTGAATTCCCTGCCCAAAGATTCTCACAAAGACACCCTATGAGCCAGGAGTACAACCTGAGCCCACTGCCTCAGACTTTGAGAGACAGGAGCTCTCATGTGCCCCCTTGTCTCCACCTCTTCTCTGCTTCCATCTCCCAACCAGATATAGGCGTGCCACACTGGAGAGAAAGCCAAGGGTGTCCCCTACTGTCTCTGCACATCCTACCTTCCTCCTATAAGCCCCTTCACAACATTTCATGTCACAGTAAGAGCAGAGAAGGGATCAATACATCCCAGATCCCCTGGTTATGAGTTCAAAAGAAAACCGCCATGAAAGATGGGATTCAGACATTTACCTTCCTGTTCGCTGGCCCCTCTCAGTTCTGGGCCTTACACAATCTCTTTTTCCATTGGCCCAAAGGAAAAAATGGTGTTAGTGCTTAAAGCAGACAGCCTTAAGTTTTAACTCTTCTGATTCCCTTGGTGTTGAGACTCAGAGCTTTTATAGACCCCAATCTCAAAGGTGCTCTAGGAATAGACCAAGATTTCTGTTTGTGGATTTTCCCAGATGGTCTATATCAACGTCAGGAGAAAAAATAGCAACCCTCATTTTCGCCAGAACCCCAGCTGGCATATCATGGAGAACTTTATGCTACTTCATGATCTCAGAGACCTGATCAGGCACAATTTCCCCTGAGAATTTCTTAGAGATTTGTCCCTATGGGGAAGAAATTGCACTGTCTTTGTTTATGTCTTGGATTATGATTTTTACCTAGCATCTTAAGACTCAGGTGTTCTACTCAATCTTCTCCTTAACTTCAGGGATTTCAAGTCATTCAATGCTGAGTTTAGAGGCACGTTTTTCCTCTCCTTCATTAACTCTTGGTAGTTAAGCTTGCTTTTCAGGGAGAATGCTTCCCTTATTTTAGCCACCATTTACAAATTTTCAAAGAGAGTTTTGAGACTAGAACCTCCCCAAAGATAGATCAGACTTGTAAGTGCTATGGAGAACACCACAGACTAAGTGTTTCTGGCACCATGAGCTACTCATAACAGTGGAGACACCACACGATCACCACCACAAACATCACCTACTCTAGGTCTACTAAGGACCACAGACAGGCCTTTAATATGAGGAGATTACTTCCTGTTCCTCCCATGGCACAGGATCGAGGTGAAAAGGAGAACCCCATGTGGGAACTGTGCATCTGCAAGCTCTGCCTCAATATCTATGTAGGGGAGAGCACGGACAGACTGACCCGGGCCACCGAGGTGCTGAAGCAGCTCACTAGCCAGACCCCGGTGTTCTCCAAAGTTAGATAAACCATCAGGTCCTTTGGCATCAGGAGAAATGAGAAGATTGCCGTGCACCAGTCTGTGAGGCCAAGGCAGAAGAAATCTTGGAGAAAGTTCTGAAGGTGCGAGAATGCAAGTTAAGAAAAAATAACTTCTCAAACATTGGAAACTTTGGTTTTGGGCTTCAGGAACACATTGATCTGGGCACCAAATATGACCCAAGCACTGGTATCTACAGCCTGGACTTCTTCGTGGAGCTGGGTAAGCCAGATTTCAGCATCGCAGACAAGCAGCACAGGACAGGCTGCATTGGAGCCAAACACAGAATCAGCAAGGAGGCGGCCATGCTCTGGTTCCAGCAGAAGTATAATGTGATCATCCTTCCTGGCAAATAAATTTCCATTTCTCTCCAGAGGCCAATAAACAGTCTTCAGCAAAATGTAAAAAAAAAAAAAAATATGAGGAGATTAAAATATCACAAAACATATACAAGGAAGCACACACACACATGTATGAAGTTACTCTATAGATGTGTGCAGGCTTAAGGTATAACAGGAGATGTACCTAAAAGTTTTAATCCTGTCATTCTCCACATGACAAAGCTGCTTTCCATATGATCTGCTACACGAGTATTCTAAGAAACACTCAAAGACATGCAAGCAAGTGCATTTGTAAGTTTCCACTGAGGCTGCCTAAAATAATCCCAGTTTTCCTGGAGAAGTCCTTATTTACATCCATTATCCCTGTATAATTATTAATAGCACATCCTCTTACTCTCCAAAGTGTCTGGATTTGGATAAGAAATTATGTGGTCACCCAACTAAAAAGAGCATAAACAGTTATTCATACCTTCTGGCTTCTGCTGTCTCCTAGACCCACTGACTTCCATCCCCTTTCTGACTAAGAGAGTCTTTCTCTGTCTTTTACCTTCTTTGCCCTCAAATTCTCATAAACTGAACCTACTCTTCCTGGTCAACCAATACTACGTCTTTAGTAGAGCTAGGCTTCAAAAATGAGAAGGACATTAACTGCAAGCGGTTCTGATTTATACATAGCCAAAAATCCTAAAGGAAAGAAATACAAACCCTAGCTATCTGCCTAAAATAGGTGGAAGAGGAATTACACAGGTACAAAGAATAAACATTGATACAATTTTACATAGTAACCACTGGTACAATGGTACAACATTGTTGTATATCGCTGTACAGGGTACCATAGATTGACTAGCAGTATTTAACAAACTTGGATATATGCATATATTTTGACCCAGGAAGTCTACTCATAGGTGTATACCCAATAAAAATAAGTACATGTGTTTACCTAGATATATACCAAGAAGATTTATAGCACTGTGACACATAATAGCCAAAAAACACCCACATGTCAATCAACGATAGACTGGATAATAAATTGTGGGATACTAATAAAATAGAATTTCATACAGCCATGAAAGTTAATAGCATAGACAAATGTCTCAAACCTATTATGGAGCAAAAGAAGCCAAGCACAGAAGAGTGCATACTTTATGATTCCATTTACATAAATTTCAAAAACAAGGAAATTAATCTTTTGTGTTAGAAGTCAGACAGCAGTTATTCATGGTCGAGCAGTTAGGGGCTGGTGGCTGGAAAGGGATATGAAAGGTGTTTCAGGGTTGCCAACGATGTTCTGTCTATGGTAGGAGTGCTGCTTATGTGGATGTGTTTAGTTTGCGAAAATTCATCAAGCCATATCCTTATGTTAATGTTAAATTAAAAAATTTACTTAAAACATACATGGGAAATGAAAATAAATTAATATTTTAATAAATCACCCTTCTAAACTACTTTAACTTTAAAATTACTAAATACATTTGAGCCACAATTCCCTTATTTTTAAAATGGGCATTTACTGACCTAACAACTTAGTATGTAGCACATGCAAAAAAACATCATTTTTATTTCTGGTCTATCTGGTGTCTCTTGAAATAAAACCCACTTTTTTCCTTAAATAAAGGGAGGAAATCAAGAGGAAAAAGAATTAATGCATATGGAGCAACTGCAGAGTGCCTGGCATTATCCTGGATGTATTCTAATGTAATATTATGTTTATAACAACTATACAATGTGCATGTGTGAGGCAGACTATTTTTCCAAAGATGGCCATACCAGAGCATGCACACACACACACAAACACACACATATCTTGCATCCCACATGCTCTTGGTACAATAGGGCTGACACTCCTCCAATAAAGAGATTGGGTCTATGTTCCCTACCCTTGCATCTAAGTAGGGACTTGGGATTTCTCCAGCCAATAGAGTATGACAGAAGTGATGCTATGTGACTTCCAAGGTTCAGTCATAAAAGGATACAGCTTTCACCTCTATCTTTATCTCTCTTTTTCTTTCTTTCTCCCTCTGTCACTCTGTATGCATTGTTATTTCTCTTTTGTCATGCCCTAGCCTTCAGGACAGTCATTTTGGAACCCTTTGGCTTGTCTCAAGATATACCACAAGCCAGCAAGTTTATGGTCATTTATCCAATGTTGAGCGGAAGCAAAAGCCCTCTAGGGCCTGCATGCTAGTGGGTGGACATCAGGAAAAATACTCAAGGAAAATGGCCAGGGAATAATCTAATATACGTCTAGATTACTTGGTTCAATTCCTCTTCACTACTCAAGCAGGTTGGGAGTTTAGAACCGTTATCAACTCATTATACTGGATCCCCAAAAAAGAAACATCATCTGTGGCTAAATTAGATGGAGAAAAAGTCAACATAGGAAGGGGGCAAAGATATGTGCCTGACATGGCCTTGGCTCTAGAAGGGCAGAAAAAGATATAAAATATTCCCTGAGAATGTCTAACTACCTCTGTTTCAGGCAAAATATTCATATTACATATAGAACCCAAAAAAACCCAGTTATTTTCTGGAGAATAGAATTTGAACCCAGATATCAAAGAATTTCCCTAGACGAATATCCAAGGATCATGAGCTCATAATGAAAATCACTAAACAAACACAAAATAAGCCACCAGGAATGAGAATCATCATGAATGATAAAGCACAAGCTACAGAATCAGACCTGCAAAATTAGTAGGCTCATAGGGGAAGGATACAAAATAAATGTATTAATGTGTTCAAAAAAATAAAAGAGCAAGTTGAAAGGATAGAGAATGAAACATCAAAATTGACAAGGCAGATTTTTAAAAGAATAAAGAGGAACTTTCAGAAATAAAAACATGATGTTTGAAATTAGGAATTCTATAAATACATTAAACAGCCTATTAGACATAGGTAAAGAGAAAATAAGTAAACTGGAGGATAGATCTAAAGAAATTATCCAGAAGTCAGCATCAGCTGAGGGGAGGGGGTGTGACTACGAATTAGAAATATAATTGATGAAATGTAGAAATAAAGAGGGTCCAACAGATATGTAGAGAGCATCTACCACATTCTAGGCCTTATTATCTGGTCTAAGAATAAAGCAAGAATTAAAATAGACACAGCCCCTGCCCTGTCATATATGTAATCTAGATGGAGAAACCTAGAATAGACAGAAGTTTACACATAACTAGTTATAAATACAATGATTTTGCCAGAAAGAAGTTATGGGTTGCTAGGAAATCATTTAACCAGGGGCCCTATTGAGTCTGGAAGGTCAGGGAAGGTCTCTCTATGTAAGTAAAATTCATGTTTAAAACAAAAAAGTAAATAGCGATAAGAATAGTGAGGTTTTTTGTGACTGTCCAACAATACTGTGTTTGGTATTGCACAAGCCTTGGTTGGAGCTAGGACTCAGCCTTCTTCTGTGAAATCTCCCCAAAAGGATAAGCCCTGAATTTGGCCAGTCAGATGTTTGCATGCAGGCCTCTGAGCCTAGGCAAGTGACACAAATAAACAGGAAAAATTTATATTTCATGTCAGCAAGACAAAGACAAAAACAATCTACCAATTGATAACAAAAGTTGGGGTGTTGTTAGTGCCAGCAGGAGTGACCAGCACAACCTAACCAAGTGGTTCTGTGATGTAGCTTGGCTGTAATTCCGCCTCCTGGCTTCCTCTAGATCCTGCTGGCTCCAAAGGCTGGTTCCCCAGCCTGCTCTAAGAGTCTTTGAACCACCCTGTTTCTTGCCAATTAAATCCCTTTTTTGCCAAAGTTAACCAGAATCAACTTCTGCTGTTTGCAGTCAACAACCCTGGCTGGCATAATAAGGTCTGGAGGTTAAGACAGGTTTGGGGGAGGGCAGGGATTGGAAACAGGAAAAGCATTCCAGGCCATGGGTCATCTTTCTCATATTCCCATGATGAAGGCAGACACACCTACCAAAATCACCTTCTTAAAAATTTGGAACAAATTCCCTGTCAAAGTTCTACTCTATTTTGAATGGTTTTCCCTTTCCAGAGAAATGTTGTTTGGACGTGGTTTGGAGGATAAAATGAACAAACATTCTCAATTCCAGGGATTATTCGTCATACTCCTGCACAATTCTTTGCTGGCTAAGTGGAGATACATTCAGTGAATTATCTAGCCAGCTTTTTTTTTAACACAATGCACACCATAGCAAAACAAAATAATAATGAAAAGGATTATGTTTAACTGCTAAGGGAGCTAATGACAAAATAATTATTTTTATTGATTAAATAGCTAGTGTATGTTTAAATTGGCCAGTGTTATAATAGGGCTCTGTTTTTCATGGACTGTGTATTCACTTTGCTGCCTTTGAGATTCCCTATAAAATCAATATATAGAATAACTTTTTGCATACTTCATAAAACTTGGAAAATAATTTTGCTCCTAAAAAATTATTATAGGGTATTATAGAAACTGTATCTTTTATTTTTACCAAGTTATTTTATGCTAGATCGTTATTCAGAAAGTCTCCAATTATTACAATATTACTATGGAAATACACAATCTGTTTTGTGATATAGTTTTAGAAATGCATTGCTATTAGTCTTGAATGATAAGTAAAATGTTACCAGCAGAGAAAATCAGGAGGACTTTCTGAGCAAAAGGAATTACAAAAGGATATACAAAAGGTCATAAGGGAAAAAAGCACTGCAAATTTGGGGAATGGCAAATGATATTGAGACTTGAATCATTGTCTCCATGGCAGGGAGGGATGGGAGAAAGTTGAGAAGGGTTAATTGTTGATAGTTGAGATAGGTTGAGAAAGAGTCCCTTTCTGAATCCAGAATCAATTGAGAAGTCAACTGACTTCTAGATACAGAAGACAGGAAAAAGAAATGCCAGCTTTATTGCTGTTAAAGTTGATTGAAATACCCAGCTTGAATGGGCGTCTACATTAGTACTTTGTATTTCCCTTACTGTACATCACCGACTAAATTAATGAATCTAGGTCTCAACTGAGCTTGGCAACTGTTGGTCTTCTCTACAAAGAATAATGGTTGTAAATGGAAAAGTTGAATAGGGGTCCTGAGAATGTGCCTATCCTAACTAGAAATGAGGAAAGAGGCTGTAGGAACGAGACTGGGCCACACTGAGCCACATTATAAGTTCACTCTCCCAATTTCTCACCAGTCCTATAAACTGCCCCTTTCCTTTGCATTGGATTGGGAAGGATAAGAAGGAAGAGAAAGAGTTGTCTCTTTATTTGCCTGCTTGGGACATTGAGACTTCTCCCTCACTAGAGAAAGTGAAGGGGGAACTATAAGTGAGGATAGAATCTCCAGACTTGCCTTTTGACTTTTGGTAAAGGGTGAAGGAGAAGGGTGGTACTGGAGACCAGGAAATTTGAACTAAGGTGGTGGGAGGATTATGCAGAATTTGACACTAAGAATAAATCAAAGTGAAAGCTACTCTTAGAATTTAGAAAAGAAGTTTAGAATATCAGATGAACATATCACTATTAAAAAACTCTTTGAAAAGAAGAAAACAATGCTATCTTTCCATACAGCAAACAGAAACATTTTTCATATTCCACTGACCTTACAGCTTTAAACTCAATGAGCATAGTCATTAAAAATATGATTTTGATATATATTTGATAACATGGGAAATGTTTACAATGTGTTACAGAATGAAATACAAAGTTACAAAATCATGCTTAATATGATCCCATCTGTGTGTGTGTATCTATCTCTCTCTATCACAACCACACAGACAGAAAAATATTCTAAAAGAATATACACCAAAATACTAAGGGTAGTTATCTCTAGGTGGCTGGATCATGGATTTTTTTAAATAAATCTTTTGCTTATCTCTACTTTTACATATTCCTACAATATTCAAGAATTTCTTTTGTAAATTTAATAAAAATCATTTTTAAAAATTAAAAACAAAGCATTGCATAATTTAATATTTTAAGGTCTCACTAGGGATTCATTCAACACTTATTTACAACCTTCTATATCTACCAGGCATTAAATTCTGTGTGTGTTAGATCACCAGGCTGAGGTTGGGAATATAACCTCAAATAAACATTTTCTAAATATATCACTGCACAGTCTGTATTACTGTAGTTCAGAAGGTCTCACATATGTTTATATTATTGACCCCATTAGTTGAGTACATTAAATAAGAAGAAAAATCCTTGGTTTCTTTCCCTTCATATACCTTTTTGGCAAATCGTTTCCAAATGAGAGTGACTGTCTTGACTTCTTCAGCTCAAAGGCAGCAGGCACTTACACATTGTACAAGGTGAATATACGTGCATCACATGTGCTATTTCTTACCCACCCAGGGTGAGCCTCTGGAAGGCAGTGAGTGTTAAGAGTATGGGCTCTAGAGTCAGACAGTCTAAATTTATTTCTTTACTTCACCAATTGCTATCTGTATAACTTAGGCAAGTTCCTTAAGTTCTTTAAGCTTCGGTTTACTCATCCACAAAACAGGGATAATTATGTCACACAGTTGTAGAGAAGATTAAATGAGAACTTGTATGTAAAGTTCACAGGACATAAAGTTTCAAAACTTATTATTAGGGTTTGAAGAACATGAGTCCTTTGAATGTGAAACTCTTAGCCAACTTTATTTTCAAATCATGGGAGTCTGGAAAGTTAGAATAAAAGGGGAAGGTAGTCATTGCAAGATACAATATGAATGTAGGAAGCAAATGGGACAAAGAGTCATTTATTTAAGAAGGACTGACTGAATGGCATCTGCAACCAAATTGTGTGACAAGAGTTTCAGGGCTTTTTTCCCCTCCCACTCCAGGCCTAATTCTTCCTTTCATGTGGTCTCACCAGTCACTGATGAGAACCTGAGGAAACTGTCATGTGAGCAAGCAGAAAGTGGTAGAAGGTCCACAGATGACACTTGGCAATCTTCGACTTTGGGACAGAGCAGTGGCCCATTCACAGAAAGCAAGTCAATCGTTTGTACACAGACAGGTATCCTCAAGGGTAAAACATATAAATGAGTATTTTCCAAACATGAATTTTCTCCCATTAAATACCTGCTTGTAAAATGACATTAAATACAGCTCATTGCATCTAGCATTCAAGTCTTGGTTTTAAATACCATTCTTCTCTAAATGGAACCAATGCTGGGACAGGGAAAGGAAAGAGTGAGCCTGAAGCATATTGTTTTGCCAGAAAGTAATAAAGTGTTCAAAATCTAATGGAGATATATTAAAAGGCCATTAGAACCAGTGTGAAGAGGCTTCCAAGGGACAAATCAGGGCGAAATTGAGCATCAAGGTAAATACTGAGAATAATGAGTAACAACCCATTAGATAAAATTAGAATGCATGAGTCCAAAATGATATAAATGAATAAATAAATGAACGGATAAATAAATAATAAATATAGAAGAAGAAAATGTTCTTCCTGATAGAATGCCAACTAACAAATAATGAAGGATTGATGGATTTAGAAAATCTCCATTTTTCAACCATCAGAGTAATAACTGATTCAGGCAAGAATCATTAATGGATGCTAAAATTAGTGTGTGAAAAATTGCAAAGAAACAAGACATTGCATAGTCTCAGAATAGGGCTGCACAACTTACTTTTAATTACAAAGGGAAAAGTAAGAGTCTTCCGCCATAAAATTACTAAGGAACTTGAAAAGTTCCAAAAACTCTGTATTATCAGATGTCCCCAGAAGCAATTCTTACAGGATACAGAATATATTCATTTGTGAGAGTCAAGAAAAAGGAAGGTTTGCTCTGAGAAAGCAGTACTGTGTCCTGCAAAGTTAGCAAAGAAGAATCAGTCTATGGTCTCCATGACTTTTTTCTAAGTGCATTTATATTTTGAACGCAATCATTTGGATTTACAGTCTGTTGCTCTGAGGAAAATGGGAGCTTCATACATGAATGATTCATTTTTTCATTGTGCAAAGTTTCTTCATTATGTTGTCTCTGGGATGTGAGTTAAAATGGGGAGTACTAAATGAATGCACAATTGTTGGTATTTTATAAAACTTCCTTCGATAGTGATTTAGAGTTTGCATAAGTTAATCATTTTATATAACACTATACATTTGACCATAAAAAGGAGTGGAAAGTTGAGGTTTAGGAATCTAAGATAGTCTGATTTTTGCTACTGCCACTAGGTAGCATGTGCCTAAAGTTGGGGATCATGAGTTAATACACAAGAATATAACCAGGGTGATGGGATATTAGAGATCAAACATATGTTGATCAATATGCTAGAAGAGAAGAATGAGTTGCCAGAAGAATGAGAAAAGGGAAGTCCCTTTAGTAAACCAGCTGCTGAAACTGCTAGATGCTCCATTCTTGCACCCAATAAATATTTGTTAAACTCCCACTCTACATGTACCAGGCACTGTGTGAAATGTGTGGATGTATCAAAACAGGCATTAGGGACTGCTCACACAAAACTTACAGTCCAATTTGTGGTAGGGGTGGATACAGAAAAGTAATCAAGCAATGGTCCTACATTTTGACCATCACTTAATAGGTTAAGTGCCCTGTGCTGTAAGAACACAGAACAGGGGCATTGAAACCAACAGAGAGGTAGGAGAAAGATGTTCCAGAAAAACACCTCACAATAGATTATCATAAAGGCAAAGGCTCCAGAGTATATTCCCTTCCTTGGATCAAAAAGATTACCAGAAATGTGATTAAGGTAAGAAAAAATCATTTAAGAAAGAAAGGATGAAGGGGAGCAGAATTTGCCACAGCAAAATATTTCTCTTTGGCATAAGGATTATGTTGAACTGATTATTTTTAAGAAATAGCAGACAGAGGAGAAGCTCTGAAAACCAAGTAGAAGTTGCCCTTTTGTGAGGAAAATTTATATTTATAAGGGAAATCTCCATTTGTAAGGATGTCTCCCTCTCTGTACCAGGAAGAGGGGATGACTAAATCTCTGGAAATTCTTATCAATGGAGAAGGCAATGACTTAAATCTGTACAACAACCAAACTCTCCTTTACTGTGCTTTGCCTGGTAACCTCCCATAACTGGCTCCCCCCACCACATCTTCTTTTGTTTTTCTCTGGAGATGGTATTTAAGGTGGTGGCTTAGGCCATTTTGAGGAGTTACTCATTTTCCCTGGGTATCTCCTTTCTATGCGGGGGTTATGCATGATATTGAACTTCTCTTTGTTTTTCTCCTGTTAATCAATCTTTTATTACAGCAGGGGGTCTCAGCCAAGAACCCAGAAAGGTAGAGAGAAAATTGTTTTTCCTCCTATACAGGAATTATGTAAGGAAACAAAGGAAAAAGAAAACATTTTCATTTTTTCTCCCTCTTTTCTTTATGCATACAGATACCACAAGTAGTTTATGAAGTCGAAAGAAGAAAAGATATGAAAGGAGGAGATGATAATACAAACACTACCACTATCAAAATTAAAGGTAACTTTTCATGAGTGACATCCTTACTAGCACAGAATCTGGCCAAGAGTAGATAATCTGAGTATGTTTTTGTTGCTAGTGAGTGTGTAACTTGAGATAAACTTTCAAGAAGGAATTTTGGAGTAATATTCAAGAATCTGTGTAATTCAGGAATTCTGTCTATAAATATATCCTAATTAGGGGGGAAACAAAGATTATTGAATGAACCTGTTAATCAAGCATTATTTCTAATTTGGAAAAACAAAAATAATATACAGCAGTATAAAATTGTTAATCACGTATATTACATCCATACGGTAGAATTTTATGCAAGCGTGAAAATCAAGGTGGAGGCAAAAGATTAGAAAAACCAAATTCTTGTGATGAGCTGTGTCTTGGGGCACACACTTTCATAACCAGAGTTGACATTCCCGTGTTTTCACAGAATGCCTTTCTCTCTCCCTCTTTTTTGCTCTCCATGACTCTTCATATGCATCTTTTCTGCTTATTTATTTATTTGCCTTTCCCAGTAACAACCCCTTATTCTCTCCTCTTCTAATTAGTTTTCCTCAGTAAAGACATTTTAAATGAGTTGCTCATAGACTTTGAAAACAAGGACAAGATTGTGTGCATGAATGTGCAGGCACCATCTGTAGAAAGACTCTAAAAATATACAACTAACAAGCAACAGTGATGGACCCTGGAGAGGGTACAGGAGAACCAGAAAACTGGCATAAAGGGAGACTTCCTTTCACTGACTTTTCTTTGGCAATCATTTTAAATACCATAAACATGTACCACTCAGTCAGTACACAAATGTCGGGGAGGGAAAAATCCTCCTCCTTCTACCCTTCTTGTGTTCTTATGGCTGGACTAATGATAAAATTGACACATGAACAAATAAACATGAGAAAAACCCAATTTAATTATGTATGCACAGCAGAATTATGAGAACAATGCTCAAAGGGTGAACAAAGCAGGCACTATACATATTTTCTGGATAAAGAAACAACAGATTTGTGAGGGATTGACTGCATAAAGAGACCTAGGTTTGGGGTACATACCTAACTAGTGAGGAATTTAAACAGAGTTAAACTTGAGATAGTAAATTAACAAGGTTTGTTTATGCAGGCTTCTTGGCCTGGAATTCCCCAGCTCTGGTGATAAAGATGCAGAGACAGCACCTTTCACATGAGAGATTTATTTCCTGCTTTCAGGGGAGCAGAGAAAAGAGGGTCAGACTGCCCTTTTTCTTTCTCAAGTAACTTTAAATCAAAATAATCAATACGCCATTGTGGGATATTTCAGGGTGGCCTGCCCTGAGCCCCAACACAAATAAATATATATTGCAAATGGAATGTAGAAACAATTCAGTATAGCATGATCATTTTTAATATGAGCAAGCATGAGCCCAGAAAGATGAAGCAATTGTCCTGAGGTCATGCAAGAAATTAGTGGAAGTGCTGATACTAAGAAAAAGAGGATCTAGCAGGGATGGAAGAAAAAAATTTACTGAGTACCTGGTATTTAATTCTCTTAATAATCCTGCAAAAAAAGTTTTAAAGACATTGGTGCTCTGAGACATCAAGTAACTTGCTTAAGGTCAGAGAGCTACTGAGCAGAAGCTAGGGTTCAGATTAGATTCTACCTTCCAACTCCCTAGTCCCTGCTCTTTCTGAATCTTTATGCTGCTCTTCTCCTCTCTGCTGCCCCAGTAACCCAAATTTCATGCTGGTCATCTATTCTATGCTGTCTAAACACAATACTCTCATTCCATTCTCATCCTTTTGTATTCATCCCTAGTGATCTGTATCATCCCAAGGGGCAAAACTTTATATATCCATCCAAACTTCATTTATCCAAATAGAAGAAAATTTTCCTAAAGAGAATTCATAAATCAAAAGTACCTTCATAGAATTTCACTTGTTGCTTTGCAAAAAATCTTTACCATTTAAAGTTTTCTTTTAAACCAAAGGAAACTCTACCTCCCTTTATACAGTACCATTAAGCTGTGGATTTAATAACCTGAGCTACACAATCCTTCCACCTTTGCTGGAAGGTGTGCCATTCAGGGTCCCAGTAGAATATAGATGATCCACTAAAACAAAGTAATTGAAAAATATAACAAGGAAACTGTTTGCATAGGTGTAGGCAAAAGGATGATTGAGAGAAACCACAAAAAGATGGTAGCACTCCCCAGGTTAGCAATAGCAGGGAGACATTACCACTTGTTGGCATGAAGAGAAAAAGGAGGGAGCAGTTACTGTAACCATGTAGGAAATAGACATTAAGTTGCTGCTACTGTAGCCCAGGATTACGGAAGCCAGAGAAATAATACCACAATATCACACTCCTCCTGCCATCTGATTTCCTCTGCCAATGCTGCCATTGGTCTAACCTAACCAGAAACCAGAGAGCAAGGAAGTACATTGACATGATCCATTAGGGAATGCCTTCCAGGACTTCGAGTAATGTATAAAGGGGCAGAAGTCTGACCTGGAGAGGCACACAGAGAATATCCCAGCTCGTCTCTGCCCTACACAGTGCCATAACAGTCAGTGGTCATTTCCTCTGCTGACTGACTGCTGTGTGGTGCTAACCCGATTACTGGCTTGTAACACAAAGTTTTCTATGTTTCTGAAACAGTCTCTAGATCCTTAGCTGACCGCTCAGAGCTGCAGATTTCTCCACTCTTGCTTGAAAAGCACAATTTGAAAACAGAGAAATGATTCTGTGTTAAATAATTCCCAAATTCTGTCCTTCATAACCTTGACCTTTTCTATGAGGTCTTCAACCCAGCATTGCCAAATCCTTTAAAGTCCAAGTCTCCAAAGCTCCATACCACCATCTCAGGAGGTACCATGCTTGCTGCTCTCTGAGTCCCAGCACATTTCCCCCACACACTCCACACAATTCTTCAAGAATTTGTCTGGTCATTTAGCCAAGACGGTCTCAACAAAATCCTATACCTCCTACCTTCTTCCAAAAATGTGCTATTTAAAATTAGCCCTTGCAAAGTTCCCTGAAATTTCTGTAGACAGAATCAGATTTTAACATCCCAGACCAGCTCACATTTTAAATTATATCTTCTGGGACTGAGGGAGGAAGAAAGTGAGCCATAATGGAAAGCAACCAGTATTAGAAATCAAGAGCCTGGGTTCTAGTCACAGTTCAGCTATTGAGTAATTGGGTTACCTTGGGGAAGGGACGTAAGCCCATATCTATTCTCAGAGATGTTAAAGAACTGAATAACATCATCCTTAAGGTCCACTAAATGTGAGTATCCTACAGTCTTAAGAATCTTCTTAAAGGACACTTAAAATGGGAAGGGTAAACTTGTTTGAGAAAAAGTTAAAATTTCCTCCATGTAACCAATGGAACCTGAATCATGTATGAAAGGAAAAAAGTCCCTTTCCTAAGTGTTGCTCCTTTCTCAAGAGAATGATTTTTTGCTCAGGATTTTCTTCAGAGCAGCTTTGACGTCCTTATTCCTCAGACTATAGATTAATGGGTTGAGCATGGGCACCACAATGGTATAGAATAAAGAGGATACTTTCCCCTGGTTCATAGGTAAAAGAGAAGATGGTTTGAGGTACATGAACGCCCCTGACCCAAAGAAAAGAGAAACTGCAATTATGTGGGAGCTACAGGTGCTGAAAGCTTTGGACCTGCCCTCAGTGGAACGAATATGGAGAATGCTGGAAAGGATGAGGGCATAAGAAATGAAGATGGTAACTGTGGGCACACCAATATCAATGCCCACAACAACAAAAACTACCAGCTCATTTACATAGGTACTGGTGCAAGAGCGTTCAAGAAGGGGAAGGATGTCACACATGTAGTGGTCAACCAGATTGTTGGCACAGAAAGTCAGTTTTACCATGCATGCTGTGTGGGCCATGGCACCAGCAAACCCCATCACATAGACACCTAATAAAAGAAGTAAGCAGACCTGGGGAGACATGGCAGCCGTGTACACCAGTGGGTTACAGATGGCAACATAGCGGTCATATGCCATTGCTGACAGGATGAAGGACTCAGAGATGACAAAGAAAAGAAAGAAGAAGAGCTGAGTCATACACCCTGCGTAGGAGATGATGTTCTTCTTTGAGACAAAACTCATCAGCATTTTGGGTGTGATTACAGTGGAATAGCAGAAATCTATGAAGGACAAGTTATAGAGAAAAAAGTACATGGGGGTGTGCAGGTGAGAATTCAGTCCAATCAGTGTTATCAAGCCCAGGTTCCCCACCATAGTGACCACGTAGAAACCCAGAAAAACGAAGAAGAGGGGGATCTGGAGTTCCGGTTGGTTGGTTAAGCCTGCAAGGATGAATTCTGTGATGGAGGAATTCTCAGCTACCATTCTCACTTAAGGCATTCTGTGGGAATGAGGGAAAGGAGTCACTTAGAGGGAGAGAGAGAGACAACTGTTGCCCTCCCAGCCACCACCCCATTCTTGTAAATTGGACCCATGCAAAGAAATTTTAGACTTCATCAGAAAGGCATTTCCTGAAGCCTATGGGTCCTTTCTCACAGCCACCTAGTGACTCTGCCTCCATTAGAAGGGTAGATGCTGCCAGGATGAAGGGCCCCAACAATGAGCTGAGTCTCGGGGATCTTTACTTTGGTCCCTTTATTATGTCCTTACAACTCCAGTTTCTGCTCAAGTTTACAATAACTGGGGTCAATCTCTGAGCAGAGTCCTCTCAGAGATTGGAGCCAACTCAACTGTGCCTGGAGTGTCTAGCTCCATGGTCGACATGGACAGAGCAGAAAAGTGAAGTGGTTTTCCCAAGGCCTTTACTACCTGAGGTCGGGGACTTAAGAAAAGTTCAGCTCAGATTCAGTCACTCACCCTCCTTCAGCTTGGAGCTTCAGTGATGTACCTTTCGATCTAACTCTTATCCTCAGTTGTTTGGACAGATAAATGGCCATGGTGCTAACACTGATGTAGGAACTAAGCATAGATCCCTTTAGTTCCTATCCTGTCTGGAGGATCAGAGCTTGGACTGCCTTAGAATTCTTTCTGAGCTAAATAACGCTATTTATCTGATCCAGGCTTTGCCCCAAGACTTTTATCCAACTTGTAGAAGGGAGACAGCATCCTTGCCTGTAATAAGTGCCAGCTGGTGACAGGAGACTTAGTTTTATTCTAGGTTTAGAGATCTGGAGACCTGATTAGAAGTAAAAAGCCAGAGGTTCCCCTGGGATCACAGCCCTAGAAATTAGTTTAAAAAGAAGGGCTATTTTCTAATACCCTTGATAATATCTGAGTTGGCTTTTAGAAACACTTTTATTTGTTCAATTAACATCTACTCAGTAAAAACAAGTATTTGTGGGAAAACAGTAATTTATTGAGTACTTACTATATATATCCAACACTATTCCCATCTTGGTGCTTATATACTGACACAGCATGCCAAGATCCAATACCATTTTACATACAATACTTCATTCAACTTTTCCCCAAATCCTATGAACTGGGTTTTATCACTCTCATTTTGTAGATGAACTAATTCACCAGATGTACAAAAGTCATATGAAATCTAGGTCCATCTGACTCCAAATCTAGTGTTCTTAGTAATTGTGTTTAATATCTCTCTGTGGGAGATAAAGAAATGTATAAAGCAGGGTTCTTGTCTTCAAGGCTCTGACAAGCTCTTGGAAAAGATAAGATAGAATACATCTAACTAGATATGTGAAAAAATGTGATAAGATCCAGAAAAGGTAGACATAAAATGCTACGTGAGTTCAGAGGACAGCATTCAACACACCACTTGCATTTCTGTTTATCACAGGAATTGTACAAAATCTAGTCCAGGCAGGAACAAACCTCTCCAGTCATCTCTTGGAATTTGAGCTTGACAGTAAAGAACAATTTGCATTAGTTAAGAACAGCTTTTTTTTTCCAAAAGTGCTAAATTGTTGGGATTCTTCGTGATGGCCCATGTCCTCCATCCTCTCAGTTCTCTTTTGGGCTCCCAGTACCTTCATGCTGACCCTGATGGCCTTGTAACATGATCTCCCTTTATCCCAACTGGACTCACCAACATTTGTTTCTCTGTTTTGTTTGCTTTGCTCTTTTCCAAACTCCCCTCACTCATGACAAAAGTTATCCCTCTGTGTCCCAGTCTCTCAGAGCCTTGCTTGAGCTCAGTGACAACTAATTCACACTTGCGGGGCCTCATAGATTTGAAGCAATATTAATAATCATCTAATCCTGTGATTCACAAACCTGACTGTACAATTGAATTTGATAATTATATGCTTATTAAAAGTACATATCCTGCTGATCCAATCCAGACACAATAAATCAGAATCTCCAGGAGTGGGACTTGATAATCTGTTTTCTCTTCTAAATCTTCCCTGATGTTCTGGATATTTAGCCAGGTTTAGGATTCACTCATCTAATCTTCATAGCCTGTGTCTTCTAGACAGGGACATTGAGACCCAAATGATCACAGAGCTGGTTGGTGGTGTAGTCTGAAATAACACATGGGTCTCCAACCTCTGTAGTTGAAGAAGGTCTCCAGCTTATCCAGAAGAAGCCCACCTGGTTTTTAGTTTGGCTAAAATGTTAAGTACAAGTAAAGTGTGTAATTGGACATCAGGCCTGAAGCAGCACCCCAGGGTCATACAGGGGAGAGACTTGGATGTCATGACAGGGAATATGTGTGCACTGTGAATCCATGGAACATTTTTAATAGGAGAATGACATAATCAGGGGAGGGTATGATCAGATGTACTGAGGAGGATCAACTAGTCTAATGGGCTACTGGGTGTCAATGACTTGATACAACAGTCCCTCCAGACACTGTTTTATCTGCATTCAGACAAGATGCCTTAACTCAAAGCACAGCAGTAAAATAAGGGATAAGAGAGAGACTTTCAGAACAAGTAAAAGGTTAATGGAGCAAAAGGTTTTTCTAAGCTTTTAACACATTACAAATCATATAATGTGAGCCTTGCCTTATAGCTGCGGTGTCCTCTACCCTGTACTCTGAACATTTTTCAAGGCCCTGAGTTCAGGTCCCATCACCAAGCTTTCTGTGTTGGACATCTTTTCTGCCTAATTGCATATTACTCAGCCCATCTTTTCAGCTTCTACTGTTGCTACAGCAGCTGGCTGCATGCAGTTGGCACACAACACAGTTCCTTAGCTGCATCACTTACGCCCTGATTTCTGACCTAGGATGTCTCTGCCACCACATGTGGAATGTCTCTGGGAATCTGCTCAGCCACGGTGAGCACCAGTACATGTGCAATAAGTATGCCCTGTCAAAATGCCAAATGCCAGAAGGAGGAGGATCTCAAATCATCATCAGCTCCCACCTCAATAGAGATTAGCCAAAAAATGCTACAGTAGCTTGTCCTTAGATCTACTGCAGCTCTTCTCATAACATATTACTACTGTCTTTGTGATAATCCATGTGCCTCCATGAACTGTGACGAATAGGAACTAGGTTTATTCACATTTATATCTTTAGAACCAAATGTAGAACCTGACTTGCAGCAGCTCGCAAAACATTTATTAATGTCAGATTCTCAATCTCTTCATCTGCAAAATGGGGATAATGATAACAATTCACAAGGTTATTGTGAAGGTTAAATTAAATCATAAAGTAGAAGAGCCTAGCAAAGAGGGAGACACTTAGTAGAGCCTTAATGAATGCTTTAGGAAATATACATAAAGCAACTATAGAGTATATATAATTTAGGGAGGAAAAGAGAAAGAGAAAAAGCTTGTTAAGACCTAGATGAGCCTGAAGGGGGGAAGAGAGAGGCTAAAATAGGATGGAAGAGGAGAGCTGATAGAAGTGAGAAGAGTTCTGAAATAATATTTTTTCTTCAAAATTTTATCTAAAGCCCATCTCCCCATCATAACTTCATCCACAGACAGGACCAGGGTCCTTGATTATTTCACCTTGTCCCTACTTCCTGTCCTACCACCAATGCCCTATTTTTCAAATAATCATACTCTACCACTCCACAAAGCCCTAATAACAAAGTCAAGTGAGATTTCCTTTCCAGCCTCCAGTCTTCTCTTTCTGTACCCGTTTCTAGTCTCAGTAAAAATTCTTTCCCAAGTGCTCACAGTCCTCATGTTTGCTCTACCTTTGAGTCTCTGCCAAAACCAGTTCTCAGGAAAGATTGCCCAAATTCCAATAAAGCTTGTTGGGAATCATCCACATTCCACTCCCTCTTCCAGGACATTTTTTTTTTAATATAGACAAAATCTCTAACCAAAAAACAGATCTCTAGTTAGGAATTATCAAGCAGGACTCAATTGATGAATCATACATCTTGGTCAGGATGGGGCAGCTGGAGTCATCATGTAGTAAGTTTATAATTAGAAGCACGGTAGCAGCTACCTGTCCTCCACTTGGCAAGCTAACTATATAACCCCTACATCAGTCCTGTGTATGAATGTGTATGTGTTTTGTGCAAGACTGTTGGGTGACATTTGCACGTACCCAGTGCTTACCATTCCAACACATGGGGGATTATATTTTGATCACTGCTCAATAACAAGAGCCCTCAAGCATAAGTCTTACACTTAGATATTTGTCACTGCCTTGGTGATCACAATAAATCTCAATCCCTGCTCTTATTCCCACTATAGTCAACTCACAATTAAAGAAAATAGATCATTATTACAAACCTGAAATGAGCCCCATTGGAGAGGGGCTCCTTGGGGCACAGAAAGAAAAGAAGACCCAAGCTTCATTAAAAGTTGGCTTTTCTCTAGGAGCCTTAGAGGATTCTTATTTGGATGATAGAACAACTGAGAAAAGTTCCTCTGGATCTATGTCACTTCAGAGCCTGTTGCCATGGGAACTGTGCTTCACAATCTTCTCAACTGGGGCTTCGCTAAAGTCAAGTTCCCCAATGAGCAGATGAAGCCCCAAACAGGAAGCAGTGTAGGAAGAACTATTCTTAACTGTATTCCTTTTGTTACAGAACTGCCCTCTTTCCAAAACTTCAATCTCTATATAGTTCTTCTTTATTTTATTTATTTCTATTTTTCCACTTTTTTTTATTACAGTCTATTTGTGGCATTCCATGTGTGATATGTGTAAATGCAATACAATGTTTCTCATGCACATGCATTAACCCTCAGACTTCTGGTGGTGTGAGGTTGGCCTCAAGTGCATTGACCAACACTACACACCAGGAAGGCCAAGCACAAGTTACAGTTTCATACGAATAGGAACAGAACCTGACAGAAGAGAAAAGATGGCGGCTGAAAGATCTTCATTTGAAATGTCCTCAGTTAGCTCCTGAGAAAGCAAATATCAGGAGTTATATGGTTCTGCATTATATTTAATCTCAATTTACTTTTGTTAAGCATTTTAAACTCCGTAACATACAAATTTACATATAAAACATATATATATTTAACATAGAATCCTAGAATTAGAAGGGACCTTGGAGGTCTATATTGGGGGTAATTAACACGTATTGAAGCTACATACCAAGCACTCTGCTAGTAGTTTTACATACATTATGTCATTTATAGAAAATTAATAATTTACAGAAAGTACAGATTTGGCGTGCTTAAAAATATCATCCAATGGATTCAAGACTATTAATACTAGTGCTAACATTTTACATTTTTAAAATGCTTTTTAAATGTGTCGGGAACTATTTGAAGTGCTTTACACACATTAATTCAGTTAATTTTTTAAAAATCCTATTATTATCTTTATTAAGAACATTTCCTTAATCAAAGGAATCAAACATGCTTATCTCTTCGGTATGACATGCTGGTCTCCTTAAGCCTCCAGGTATTTGTAGTGATGAAGGAATAAACAAGATTTGCTAGATTAATGATCGTGGGGGAAGAATGGAGAGGAAAGATCCAGTATCAAAGGTGACTAAAATTTCAATCCCAGGACAGAGAAAAATGGAAGGAAAGGGGCCAAATGTAGAGAATTTAGACCTGACTGTCAAGTGCTGAAAATACATCTAAGAGGGATGGTCAGTGAACACGCTGTCACTGAGAGATAGGAGCATGGGAGGAGATCATCAAGACATGAACTGGGAATCATGTAAATAGAGACGACTACAGAAACCTCAAGTCAAGGGTTAAGGATGGAATCTTTCAATGCAAGGGGAGAGGAAGTTCTTAGGAAATGTGTCAGAGAAGGCAAGTGTGGTGGCCCTGAGCAGGCTTTGTAGCCAAATGACCTGGGTTCTAATCACATAACTCATTGGCCAAGTAAGTTTATAGTATTTGCTCCAAAGTGGCCCCATCTATAAGCAGAGATGTTAACACCTAATGCATAGGATGGTTTTGAGAATCAACTATCATAATCTTTAATAAGTAGTTTTGAATTAATGAAGTGTCACAGGACACTTATTCCTCCACATCTCTTTTTATCCACTTGGTCAAATTCTGCCTTTTACTTTACATTCAGTTTCAAGAGTGAATTTTCTCATCCCCAACTATATTATAAGCAACTCAAGGCAAGATCATATGTTGTTTAACTTATACACCCTATATTGAAGACAATGGCGAACACACATGTTGCCCATTAATATTTACTAAGTTCAATAGAAAGAAATATAAGTATGGTTCAATAAAAGCCCAAATGTAAAAATTGAGAAATTCAGGGATACATTTATTTTTTCAAATACTGAAGTAATTCATTAGAAGTTTCCTATAAATAGCTATGTGGTCAACCCATTTCCAAAAGATAAATAAATAATATAAATTACACATAACTGGTTTTACTGCAAGTATTTTTGGCATTTTAAATATGCTAATATTAACACTGAACTGGCAGTCATGCTAGATGATGTGTGCTTATTGGGTGTGACCTCCAGGATCAAGATGTTTACAGAATAAAAGGAACCTCCCAATATTTTGAGGACTGTCAAAGGAAAGTTACTCAGTGACAGAAAGAACTGCAAAGCCTTCCCAAGTCAGGAGCTGCCCAGAGCTCAGTTTCATCATAGCCCACAGTTTGGGGCTCTTAAAATAGAAATCCATTTTTAAGTGACATTTATCTCAGGGATATATGTGCTATAATTACCCTAACACTGGCAATGTAAAATATGTGATTTCAAGGTGGGTTAAGGGCAAACCACGGTTCCAAGGTTGTGGTAGAGGGAGAAAATGCAAGGAGATAACATGGCCTTATTTAAAGGCAATTTGATGGAGGGAAAGTTATTCTAGGCATTAGTGGGGATGTCTCAACTGATTTAAAAAAATAAATCCTAAAAATGAAGACTCACTAATCTCTTAGAAAGCAAGAAACTTTCCTTGTTGGACAGAGATGTCTCAGAAATCTTAATTGCAGGATGGTGAAGGCTCTCTGCTATTTTTTAACATCTCTACTTGTCAAGAAAGCCACAAAACCCCTATAAAATTTTGTACTTGTGCTTTCCAAAGCTTTCTCTAGGGAACTTTCCTGAAGACTAGTTTTAATCAAGAAGCAATGTGATGTAGTGGAAGGAATCACGTTTAGAAGTCCAAAGATCTAGTTGAGTAGCCTTGGATAAGTAAGAGTGTTTTCCAGTCTGGGAATTCCTCTTCTGTAAACAGGAATATCAAAACCTACCTGATCTACCTCATAATGTTATGTACAGTACAACAGATATCATCTTCTCTGTCCATTATTAAATGTTGAAGTTCCTCAAATTTCCAACCTTACCTTTCTTATCTCCTCATCCCATACAATTTCCCAGACTAATCCAGCCACTCCTATGGTTTAAGTATCATCTACTGATGTGTTAATTATTCATAATTGCCTTAAGTATTCAGTTGCTGATAGGATTCAGAAGACTCAAACCTTTTATACTCACAGACAGCTTTATCACAAGTAAAGGATATAGCAACTGCAGGAGGAGGGTAGGCAATGAAAGGGATCCAGATATTTCTCCCACCACTGGGTTGCACAAGATGCCCTTTGTCTCCAGGTCTTGGACCACCACCAACATACCTGGGAAGTTTGTTGGTACCAACAAATCCAAAGTCTGATAATCTTATAATGAGTAGGTCTTGTAGGCATGGTCCACCTATGTGACCAGCCTGAACCATTGAAAGCCCCCAGGCTCTGCTGAAACCAGGTGCAATTTTTTTATTGTTATTATTATTGTTGAATTATTGTAGTTTAATTATTATTACCAGACAATTTTGGCAAGCTGGTACATTCTGCCCCCAAACAGCTCAGGGATGCATGGTTATAAAACACCATTTATCTTTAGTAAATATACTCCACACCATTGGCCAATGGTCTGTACCATGCCTCAGGCAGTTCTAGAGATAAACATGTGGTCAATCCACACTGGCTAAGATTAACCCCGCTATATAATTGATAGCTGACAAATGTATGTGTCCAGCTCAGTTATGTACTGTACTGTCAACAGACTATCAGACATCCCCACCTGAATATCTCACAGACAACTAAAACTCAGCCATGTGAAATAAATTTATCTTTTCCCTAAAATGTCCTTCTTCTTGTATGCTTTTTAATGAAGGCAAAATACAAAATCACCAACCAAAATTGACAGAATCTTCTTATTCTTTTATGACCTCTCCATTCAGTCCCAAATCATAGCTATTGATTACTGAGCCTTATTGAAACTTAACTTCTCAACTATGATTCAAAAGCCTGTCACTCATTAGTTAGTTTGTTACTATATACAAAGCAAAACTAGCTATTTGGCATGGATACTGAGAGAGCTTCACCTTTTTCTTTTTGATCTTTTAACTTTCATTCTTAATATATATAATGTACCCACATATATATGCATAACTTTGCATTAATGCACATGTGAACATGTAATTTTTTGTGAATGTGTGCATGAGATAAAAGGCCTAAAATTAAGGTCCAACTTTATGTGTTGCCTCAACATCTGGGAGAAACCAGGATGGTCTAGAATGCCCTAACCGTAAGTTCCCCTCCCGACTCTGGTTCCACTGATGAGGTCTCCTAGCCAAACAACCCTCCTTGTCTTGGGGTCCAGGCACAGTCTCTGCTTATCCCTGAGTACCTTAGAGTTTCAGTGCCCTGCTAGCCTGAAGAATTATTCAGACAAGCCAATTATCTTCTCCCACGGGAACTAGGGGGAACCTCATCCTTTTAATACTAGAAAGTCCGCTTCCCACAGCCTCTGGTTGTTCACTCTGTTCTTTAGTGCAACACCTTTGTGGATCTGCCTGATGTGCAGTGTCCTCCTCACAGGGTTGTGAGTATATTAGTCCCATAACTAGTAAACTTCTGTTAACTCATCTTCCCAATGCTAGATGTTGTATATTCAGCCGTCCCCATAATCATAGGGTGAGGATCCTTCCCTCACTAATGGTGTGAATAGGAGATGATTAAAGTAGTGCAGCTTTTTTGAAAATTTGTCTCAAAGACAGCCTGGCCACAGTACAGATATTACACATGTGACATCTAAAACAAGAAAGTTTTTTTTTTATTATCCTCTTAGTATTTGACTGCTTTTACTCCATTAAAGCTGATACCTTTAGATCCTTCCTAAAATGGGACCCAGGTGTCAACAAACAATGCTTTCATCCAAATTCGTGTCCCCTGTTTCAGTTGTTGATAACCTCCTCCCAAATTTGCAGAGGCCCCTGCTGCGTTGGACAAAAAGGTTCAAGCCCTGGAAAAAATTAAAGATAAATCCAAATGCCTGGATGAAAGTCTACACTTGAACAGCATATTAAAATATGAAAAATACTTCCATACATATTTTCCTATATATGCCTTAAAACAACTTGAATTTATTTGATTCTTTCTTCATTTTATTGATAAAGAAATTGACTTGTCATTTTGCAAAAGATAAAACTGAGATTCAAAGGCTAGTCCAAATCCTAATGCCAGGCTCTGTCAGCCACTCCACCGTGCCATTACCAGGATTTGGGATTATGTAGCCTATTTTCTCATACCCTGGCATACATTTGATGATTGCCCAGATGAAGAGGAAGATTTGATTTCTGAAGTGAAGTAAACTACATCAGCAAGTTCAACTAATGAAATAGTCTTTTAGAGTATTTGAAAAAGTTGTAGCCCAAAAGTTCTCAACTTTGGCTGCACAGAAGAATCACCCAAAGCTCCTAAATTCTCATTCCTAGGCCACACTACAAACCAATAAAGCAGAAGTTTTGAGATGAGGCCCTGGCAGCAGCAGTACTTTTTTAAAGCTCCTCAGAAGATTCCAACGTGCGACCAAGACTGAGAATCACCATCATAGGCAGTCAAATCTCCAGACCTTGGGCCCCCTTTCCTCTCACCTTCTTGATATCTGAAATCAAGAAGATCCTGGTTGGTTTGATAGAGAGGAGGAGCACCTATAATAAATTGTCTCATTTCTGCTCAATATCTTCTAGATTGTCCCTTCCAAAAATTCCTTTAATAATGTTAAAGAAAAATTTATCCCAAACATGGAAAAATGTAAATAGATGATTGATTAATTATTTGATATTGAGCAACAGCATTTTCCAAAATACCTGCTTGATCCTAATCTGATACTCTTGGAGACTATCACAGTGTATTTCTCTAACAATTCGCAACTGATAAAGGGGCAGAGATTTCTAAAGCCTTATAAAGCCTTATAAAGGTGAGAGTTTTGCGTAAATTGATGTCATTATGGTTCAGTAAAGAAGTTAACTCTAAAGGGAATGTGGTTTTATTGCCCTGTAAGACATTAATCAGTCACATATTTAACATGGCTATCTTATTTCAGCATCTTTTTCCTAATTATCTACATGTATATGTTTGATTTTTTATGTACCTATATAAAATCATATGCTTGTATTTGTGTGTGTGTGTGCCTATACTGCAAATGCTGTTAGCACCAGCTTCTTTGTCTTCCTGCTGGTTGCCTCACTAACAAAATAAATATAATTCTGATATGTGCTAATAACAAGTAAATATTTAAGAGGTGAGCTTTTTCAAATTAATAGCAATAATACGAGTAGTTAACATTTCTTGGGCACTTAATATAAGCTAGACATTGTACTAAGCATTTAAATGGCCTCTCATTTGATTCTTAATGAAATAGATTATGTTATTACACTAATTTTACAAATGAAGAAACAGAAATTTACGGAAGTCAGTAATTTTCTAGAATTGGCAGAAGTGACAGACCTGGAAGCAAATCCGAATTGTCTTAATCTAGTGACCAAATTCTTCACCATTGATAATTCATTTTCTCTGAGCTTGTAATCTCTCTGTATATTGGCCTAATAGTTTTGCTATAAACATGCACTTCACATTTTAATACCTCCTAAAAAATAGCTTCCTCAGATCCCCTTCTTCTACTATCTGCTCCCGAATCCCTCTCTTCTGTCTTATGACCAAGGAAAGGATACAACCTTAATAATAATCAGGATCTTTATGCCCCTGAGGATGTATTTCTAATACTTCTACCTTTCCTATCACTCTGCCTCAGTAAGTTCAAAACCCACACTTAAAGCAAGAGCTGACACTTACACTGCTCTGTATAGTTTAAAACCCAATTTACACTATATTTTAATCACTCCTTGCAATTCTGGGAGAATATATTATTTCCCTATTTTACAGAAAAGAAAACGAAGGCATATATAACCTCTGTAACCCCAGTGGGGTTCTTTTGCCTCCAAATTTCAAAGTTCTTTATCTTTCTAATATTCTATCCTACCATTCATTCCCTAACATTTCCTGAAGACCTTTGGGTCTAAAAGGAAATTCTAACAGTGAGGTTAAAATATTTTGGAAAAAGACCAGAGTCAGGGATATAAAATATGCACCAAATGCAGGGCAGTGTTGGGGAATGAATCAGGGCCCAGAGCCAAATGTCCCTGGGACAAAGTGTACTACAAGGGAAGGCAATCCTAGCTGAGTTTTGGATCTCCTAACCCAACCCAAACAATAAAATGAAGGCCTTCTGTGCATTTTTTAAAAAATGAAACCAAATTCCACACCAATTAAATGGGTGGCCTGGCCCCACAGCACTCCCTCTCCCTACATACCTCATTAATGAGAGAGCAGCGTAAAACCACAGGGCCCCACCTATTCAGAGAGGGCAGCCTGGCATCCATCCCAACCAAAGTCCCAATCTCTGCATCCTCCCCCAGCAACAACCTACTCAAGATCAAGCCTCCCTATAATTGCTAGTGTCATGGCCCATAGTCTTGTATGTTATTTAAAGACTCATCTCCTACTCCCAGCACAGATACTCCTAACTGGAACTGTAGACACTCTGCTCAGAGCCAGCTGCCTAAAACCATCATGTCCTCATTCTGCCCATCCTGGGATTCCATCCTGACAGCTCTGCTTGCGCACACTCAGCAATATCCTGTCACTGACACACACAATTTCAGAGCACATGCTCACAGGTACCCCATTGCCTCACCACCAGGGGCCCACCTCAAGGGACTACGCTGGTGTGTCCCTCGGATCTGACGTTCAAGTTCATAGCTGCAGGCTTCCAGCTATTAATGGTGTTCCTGGCATTTTCCCAAGAGTTCCACTGTAGTGAGTTGTTGCCATGGTCCACTTTTGAATCACAAGCCACAGTTTGAAAGACACTTGTATGAAGCATGCACTTTGGAGGCCAAAAAAGAAGAGGCAAAAAGGTAAGGAAGTTATTATATCATCTTCATAATTGTTAACATCTCTTCAAACATTATCGTCTCCATAATTTTTAAATCAAAAACCTAGAAACCAGCTATTTTACCTTCAGGTTAGTTTTTATTACCTTGAGAAATAATATATCTAATCATGTTGGTCTGGCATTTGGGGCACAATAATCCTTTTAGAGCCTCAAAACATTTTAGGAAACACAAGTATTACCTCTGAGCTACCTTTCACTCCCCACTTACAAAGCTGTTGGTTAGATATTATTAGTACCTAACACTGCCTAACGTATAGTATGTGCTGGATAAATGTTGCTTTTACTTCTTCAGTACTTTTCTTTCCATCTCCTGTGAACTCTATCCAAACCATTATTATATGTACTGTTTTGGGCTCTCAATTTATTCAGTCACTCCACAATCCCTGTTAAAGAGAATGTGGAACAGCTGGGAACTGGGACACCTGACCGTCCTTTTTCTTGTCATGCTATTTTCCTGTTTCTTCACCATAAAATAGGGGAAAACATCAGTTTCTCTAATATTCTGGGGAATGATAACGGGAAAACCAAAGCCAAAAGCTTTCCCACTGCATTCACATTTTTCCTCCAAGACCATTCCTAACCTATATCACTCCTCTATATCTAAGCTCAAAATTGAGCCAGTAAATCCTCTAAAAGATGTCACCCATCCAAGGAAGCAGATATCAACATCACACTGCTGGGGTGCTTGTACCAAAATGCAGGTTAGCAGACATAGCCTGCTGATGCCCTGCCTAGGTCTAGCAACCATTTGGAAAGAGAACTCCCAGACCAGAAGCCTGAGTCAGTGCATTTAGCTAGCCTGGGGCAAACAGAAGAATTAATGCACTCCCCTTTCCTACCATGACACAGCAAGGCGCAACCAGAAAACTTGTTCACTGGAGATGGACAGTGCCTGCCAAATGCAAAAATTTGGAAAGAAGAGAAGTTGCCTCCAGAAAATTCCTGGTGGATTGTGTTCCAATTCTCATTCTCCACTCCAGCAGAGGGCTGCCTGAAAAGAGTATTCCTGTTCCAGGGCTTCCTATCAGGGTTTCTTTCCCAGTAACTTCTGTAGCCAGCAGGGTGCCTTGTGGGCAGCTCACCACAAAAATGATGAGACTGGCCAATACAAGATAACAAGTCCTATTTCCCTGCATTAGATAGACAGTGTGCCTCTCTGTCTATCTGCCTCTAGATGTCTTCTGCCATGTAAGACAGGTGCAACATAACATTCTCTGTTTCATTTGAGTTTCTTTTGTTCATGTTGTAATTCTTCTTCAAATGCTCAGTGGTCCTTGGCTGTTATCTTGAAACTAAGAATATCCTAAGTTGATAGAATACTCAATGGGCTTGAGGCACACTTGAAAACTGGAAGACTTCACTCTTGAGCAGTTTACGTGGGCTGTGTTATTGGAGGAACCATAACCATAGGTTTTTCCTCATACGTTGGTCAGTTTCACCAGAAAGGATATCCCAATCTCTTAATTTAAGAGGTGGAGGGGAGAGTGGCCTTAAGAGTGATGCTGCCCACATTCAGAGAGTTCAGAGATTAACTCCAGGAATTTCATGAAATCCCTGTCTTTTCAGTTCAATGTCCTTGAGCAGAGCTGTTCCCAGTGTACGGACTCCAAGGTCCCCCTGGTTCAAACTCTCCAAAGAGTAAACTTTAAGACTTCTGCCAGGCTGGGTGGGGAAGGGCAAAAAAATTGCAAAACTGTACCTGTGAGATTGGAGAAAAAATAAGAAAGAAAAACGTGAAATAATATTTCAAAAATTTGTCTGGCATATCAGCTATAAGTAGCAAGTTTCTTAAAGTCTGTAAGCTTCATTTACCTTATTTGTTAAGTCAGGTAGTAGAACCCTATTTCATTGTTGTACAGCTCAGAAAGTGGGTCCCTTTTTGGTCCTTACTCATCATATAGATTTTCAAAAAGGCTTTCACTAAATTGTATGTAGAATGTGAAACCTCATATTTCCTCTGGAAAGAAAGAAAATTAGGAGAAAAGAGGAAATTTCTGGTGCTATACAAAGTGCTTCATATAAATTATGTACGTTAATCTTAATAGCAACCATATGAGACTAGTATTATTTCTATTTTACAGGCAACTAAACTGGGTTTAACAAAATGTAATAATCAGCTCAAATTCACATGGTTAGTAAAACACCCAGCAGAGCTAAAAACTCATGCCTACCATATCCCAAAAGATTGTGCTTTTACCAATGCACTGTGCTGCAATATAACCAAACCTTTGTGTCATAACTCTGATTAGAAACTTGTGGTTAAACGTTAGGTGGGTTCCATATAAGCATTCATTCTTTTATTCTCAGAAATTAAAACCATACGGCAATATCATTTAGTGCAAAGTATATGGGATTTATGGCCAGTCAAAGTTGGTTCAAACTCTAACTCCTTCATTTACTATAAGAACAAAGATGGACTCTGCTAGGTAGTAAGATTTATTCTGCAAGTTAAAGGCATTGGCAGCGTCAGTCTCCCAAAGGAGAAGTAGATCCTCAAACAAAAGCCAACATTGAGAAAGATTGCCCTACGTAGATTGAGGAGAGAGAAGTCAGTTTCCAGCTATATGTGGACACTGAGACCTAAACATATCCGAGTAAGAGTCTGCATACTGAGGGTAAAAAATGGCTTCTTCCACAGGAGCTTGGATGAGAGTAACCCCTGTGGGACACATACTAAAGATGAGTACAACAACACCCATAAGACACGGTTTCCACAAACATTCTGTGTTTTATTTTATCTAGCCTTTATTTTCTGGCTCAACAAAAAAACAAGTGTGTGTGTTTGTACATATATGTATATTCATTTTTATTTATTTTTTATTGGGATATAATATGCAAACAAAAAAGGGCAAGAATCTTAAGTGTCACTGAGTTTTCACATATGTATATGTTGGGGAAGTGGGAGAATTCCCCCCCAATGCTTTTTCTTAAGGTTCTTATGGCTGGTCAAATAATTAAAAAGGCGGGTTAGCAGGAGAAAATCAAACAAAGTTTAATAGCATGTGTACATGGGAGAAACTCAGGAGAAACTGAGTAACTCAGCCATCTGGCTGAGGCTTCCTGTTTAGATATCTTCAACTACAGACAAGGAGGATGTCGGGGGTAATGATTTGGGATTTCAGAGGGGAAGAAGACACTTTACATGGAGATGAATACAAATGTTTGTTAAACAGGTTTTGCTGGGCCAAAAATTGGCTTGCTGGTATCTTTCTGTCACACCTACTTTACATCACACTGTAGCTATCATTTGGTATGACCTACTTCCTGAAACAGGTCTTCTATATTCTTTTAGGCAGTTTAGCGGAGAAGGTCGAATGTTCTTGCTGAGTCTTCTGAGCCTTTATTGTCTTCAGCTCGAAATAATCTGCATACCAGAGTGGTGCATCTTGGGGTGGCCTGCCCTGAATCCCCTCATGTACATCTATGTACACACAACCCAGGTACTCCCTAGCCTTCAGGGCAGTCATTTTAGAAATCTCATTTGAAAGTCTATGGTCTTGCCTACACAGTCACTTTTACAGTGTTGAGGGAGAGCAACACCCCTCTGAGGCCTACATGCTGTTGCATGCCATCTTACCGATGTTGGCATCAGATAGAAGACGCAAGGGCAAGCGGAAGAAGAATCACCAGCAAAGAGAATGGGTCACTTGGTCTAATAATTGCTCTTCTTCCAGTTTCAATTTTGAATGTTCTAAGGTTTACTTTTAGAAAAACAGCATTCCCTTTTACCATGAAGACTCTTCTACTCAATGATTTTATCATTCCCCTATGAATTTCAGCAAATGTGAAGCAATAGCCAAGGAAAGATGTGAGACAAAAGTAATAATCTTGGTTCACTAGAATATAAAATAAAACTCATTCCTTGACTCATTTATTCTCTATCACTCACTTATTCATTAATTTATAAAATCTAAAAATGTGTATAGAGGCAGCTATTTTTGGCCATATAGCAGTTTGAAATTCAGACAGGCTCCTTCCAGTTCAGCATGCATTAAAATGCTGCATTAAAAAAAAAGTATAATTTTGGTGCATAACTGAGCTGCCAGCCAAAGTAAAGAAGTTCCTGGGAGGGCAGAAGAGACAAGAAGGCAGGAACCATATGAAGTAGGTAAAGGCTGCTATGTGTCTTGGGGGAACCTGCCAAGACTGAGTGTTCATATGTGAGTGACTGGAGGTGAAGTCTGGGCAAAAGCAGGCCTCACTCCCAATGAGTGGAGTAGAAAAAAGTGGCCCCACATAGGGACATGGCAGAATACAGGCTCTTCTCAGCCCTGGCTCTGGATGAAGCAAATAATGCAAACCATCTCCTCTGGGAATTCCTAACCGCAAGCCTGCATTTGAGTGTGTTTGGGGCTGGAATCTGCACTAGATGTACGGCCTGAAATTCCCAAGTCAAAAGTTTCAAAAAGTGAAAGCATCTAATAACAGGATAAACCTGATTGAGTTTCTTCAGTCAGGAAGCGAACGAAATTCAGGCAGAAACTTGAAGGATAAGATGTATCGATATCTATCCTCTTATTTGGTGTATTCTTCCCTTAGTTGAGTCTTATCTGAATCTTCACACTTTGGAAAGAGCCCAACAGAACACTTCACCCAACCACAGGCTCTCAGATGCTCCTGCTCAGGACTATGCTTCTGAAGCAATGTAGAGTCCATAATGGCAAAAGCAGAGATAACACCTGCCAGGGCCCTGCTCTGGTGGGTGGCGATGTTAAGAGGTACCACCAGCAGTACTCAGTTGCCTGCAGAAGAGAAACCGGTAGGGCCAGTTGGAATCCCAACCAGTTTCTGCAGTGTGATTTGACTGAGTTTCCAGCTGCCTTCCTTCTCCTGACCCTGCCTGGTTCCCAAACTTGGCTCTTTCCAATAAACTCCCTGAAGTTAACCAGAGTCAGATACAGTTGTTTGCACCTAAGAACCCTGACTAGTTCTACTGGCACTTAGCCAGGTCGAAGCGATGCAGGCTTGGCGAGCCGAGGAGTCCAAAGAAAGATTTCTTGGACTCTCAAGGTCTGGCAGTAGTGCTCTTTTATTTAGAGAATAGTATGGAATAGCATGGGAACAGGACCCACGGACAGTAAAGAGCTGTAGTTATGGGGACAGGACCCAGGGGCAGGAACAGCTGCTATGTGTTGAGGGTTAGGGCTAAATTTATAAGGCATAGGTATATGAGTTATCTCTTTACAAGACAAAGGAAAGAATGTGTAAAAGAAGTCGTTAAGTGATATCAGTGCAGGTGGGGTCTGGTTATTGGGTGGTCTTATAACTTTAGATAAGAATCGGATTGAATTAAGTCAGGATGTCCTATGCTTCCTTGTTAAGAGTTTTTAGAGATAAGGTCATCCCCACTTCTTCCTGGTACAGAGAGGGAGACACCCCCACAGATGGAGACTTCCTTCACAAATGCAAATGCCTCTCATCAAAGGGCAAGCAAATTCCACTTTGCAGAGTCTCTTTCCTGTCTGCAGCATTCAAAAGTAACCAGCCCAAAATAATCCTCATCAGAAGGAGTGAGATAGAGAGTGGGGAAGAGGAGAGCATGCAGGCTGTGGAGCAGCTCTCTCATATTGGGATAACATCAATCATGTTGGGATAACAGACCCTCTTCTTGCTTCCCACAAAGATTTGTGCTCTATTTAGATTAATTTGTTCCCTTCCAGGCTACTTTTTGATAGTATTTGGAGAAAAAAAATTGAACAAAAAGATGAGATTCTGGAGACTGCTATTCTTCATATGCTCATACCTAAAATCCTTTGTGAAATTCTTAAGCCTTTTTATCTTACAATGGCTATTTCTTTCTTTCTTTTTTTTCAATGGTAAACACACGTATTTCCACATTCTGTGGATAACATACACAAGGTGCAGGAATCTCAAGTATCCAAATCAATGTGTACCCAGCTCAAGAGACAGAATATTGTTAGATTTTAAATGGTCAATGCTACGACAGAGGTGTATTTTTCATGGAATATTTTACATGTTAATGTCTATTGTGGCTCATATGTAATCAATACACAAAATAGCTTATTGTCCATTTTATAAAATTGAGGACCTGATTTTACATCATAAAATAATTATTGATTTTATATATGATATATCTTTGCTTTAATTACAAATTATTGATCACGTATTTATTTTACTATAATTTTTCACTCAGAAACCATGTCTCATTAATAATATTGTTACTATCGAAATACATGGTGAGGTTTATGATACACTGGGAACTAATTGCTATGAGTCTTGAATGATAGTAGAAGCTGACCAGCAGAGGAGAGGGCAGGTCATTCCAGGCAGAAAGATCAGCAAAAACAAAGACTGGAGTCCCAGGAAAGCCCTACAAATTTAGATAAAGGAAATGATACTAGGGGATGAATCACTGGGTACATGAAAGGGTAGATGGGATATTTCTGGGAGGGAAAAGGTTAAAGGTGATAATTAATCAGTCTCCATTCAGCATTCTGAGGAGAGATCTAGTGGAGAAATAAGACATAGGAGCCAGATGAAGGAGACCAAAAGATCAATTTTTAATATGGACAAAGTTGACTGGAAGAGAGAGCTTAAGTCTGCAACAATAGAATTCTCTAATTCCTTTGCTGCAAACTCCACATACAAATTTTTCAAACCCAGGTACAAGCAGAGCTAGGAAAACACCAGGGCTTCCCTACATAAGGGGAGAAGCACATCATATTTTCAGTTTGGTCAGTCCCAGAAGTCAGGAGCATAACTCCCCCTTGAGGAATGATGAGGAAGGAAATGTAAGCCAGAAAAGAATTCCTCCTATTCTCTGTCCTCCTGGGACATGGAAAGGTAGGTGCCCAGTTAGACCAAAGAAGATTGGCCCATTCAGAGGAATTATTTGCACAAAGCCATATTTCCTCTCATGAACAAGCCTATAAATACATATCCTATATATGTGCATAATCACTTGCTTCCAAAGTTCCATAAATATAACTCAAATATCTTTGGTACAAAATACTTTTTAAGTCTCAAAAAAGTTTAAAACACAGATTTTCATGTATTATTGCCCCCTAATTTTCTCCATTTTCCTATTCTAGTAAGTACTGTGTCCTGATTTGGGAGCCCAGGATGTCCAGGTACAAATTTTTTGATAAACAAATGTTTCTGAACAATTTTAAGAATTGGTTCTTAAAGCTAATGGTGTAATTATTAATTTGATGTTTCAAATTCAGTCATGTTAGTCCTATTTGGGGCTGTATAATGAGCCTGCTCTCCCACACCATAAGTAACTCCGAGTAGGGAAGGAGTAGATGCTGCTCTAAAGTGATTCACCAGCACTTCCTACTTAGGATGACATTCCTGAATTCAGAGTGTGCACAAGGCACTCTGCCATTCTTTGTGTGGGCAAGTAGATAAAAGAGATGTATAACTTTCAATCATAAGTTTTGTCTAACTTTTGTGCCTCTATCCTATGGCCCGGTGAAGTAGGTAAGTACACCAGACTTAGTTAGATGAGGATTTGGAAAACTGATCATCCAGTTCACCAGCTAGGCCCTCTAGTGCATGATCTATAAGCCTGAGCAAAGCAATATGGTTTACAAAGTCGTAGGTAGGATGTAGTAAAACCACAAGGGATCGGGCAGGAATTGTTGCCACCTGTAAGCCTGAAAGGACTGTTCAGCAAGGACTATTACCACCTGTAGGCATGAAGTTGCAAGGAGAGAGCGAGCTGTGTGGGGAGGGCCACTTGACTTGAGTGTGACTCTTGGTGGATGGATGCAGCCCACAGCACCCCAACAGGGAGGAGGCCAGAGGAGTAAATACCTTATCCTCACTCTCTTCTTTCCCCTCATTGCTTGCTGCAGACAGAGGGCAAGAGAACCTGCTAATGCAATCTATATCAGTCAGACTCCTAGGGGACAGGGCAAGATGGACAAGTGTAGAGAATGGATTTAAAGGGGCAAGAGGAGGATAGTCAGCATAGTCATAAACACAGTCCTTTTTAAAAATGAGGCCCAAATGAGTAGAAAGAATAAAATGATAAAATGCGAGTTATCCAAATATCTTGGGCATATGAGTCAGGAAAGCCGGGAACTGCAAGAAGACATCTAAATTCTCTGGGAGGGTGAGGTCTGTTAAAAACTGCCAGTTTTTTAGAGAATTGGAATAGGGCCAGGGTAAGTGAGAAGGAATCAGTGTTTCCAGCTCCAAATGCCTGGGAAAAGCAACGTTAGCAGAAACCAGGATACTCATCACTAATAGCAAAACAGGTCAGTTGCCTTCCATTTAAAAGAGGATTAATTGATTCCAACTGGCAAACCAAAAACTTCACCCAACATATAGAACCTAAGAAGACAAAGAAGTATGTCAGAAAGAGGGAAAGCTCAAGAGACAAAGGGACAATTCAGACGTAATGTTTTGGGGTTTTTTCCCCGCTAATGTCACAGCAGTAACACAAAGGCATCTCCGTCAGTTTGGAGGTGTATCATTTACTGTCAGTGCTTCACCCACATCCCTCCCATCCCCTTATCAAATGTTCATGCCCGCCAGCTTCAAGTAAGCTTTCACAAAATTCCAACACCTGTCTCTACTTCTCTTTGCCAGAGAGCTTGCCCCAGGATGCTGGAGACTGGTCTGCCTGCACAGGAGGTAAATCAGAAAGAATGATTGATTAGTGGGAAAGCACAAATACACCAGCTCCCTTAGCATTAAGGAAGACAACTCCAAGGTGTGATGAGATAAACTGAGATTATGGTGGTGAGAGTTGACCAAAACATTTAAGTAGAAACTCCACATCTTACAAAATGCCGCCCTAACAAGGCTAATTTCTGACAGTGTGCTCTGCACATTCCACTTAGACCTGAGTCATAGTGAGGAAAAGACTGTTCTCATCCAGAGAGAGAGGAGGCTGAAGGACAGCCTGTACCCAGATGAACTAGCAAGAATAGAAAGCAACCACTGTGGGGAAAATACACTGTTCACCTCTGTTTTGAAGTGCTGTATATTTTCTTCAAATGTGTCTAAAATCATAGGTTTGGAAATCAGACATGGCCTTTTCAAAAATGATCTTCTCAATCTCCCAGAAACTTCATTGTTTCTGCCGCTAGTTATTAAGCATCTATTGCACACGAGTTACTCTCCTAAGCAATGTTGAGATAATCAGACAGACACCACAGACCTGCCCTCACTGAATTTATATTCTTGTGTGGGGATGAACCACACATAAACAGGCAATTGCTTTATGGTGAGGTAAATGTTGTAACAGGTTAAGTGAAAGGTTCTGTGGGACCACATAGTAGTGGTACCTAATCTTAATGGGAAAAGGAAGAAATGGGTATTCAGGTTACACATCTCTAAAAAATTTATCACAAACCACAAGGTGTCTTATAAGTTCCATATTTCTCTCCCCTTCCAATTTCAAGAATGCCAAAACTGTGGTAAGATTAATGATACTGAGTCTTAGTGAATAAGGTTTATGTATCCAGAGAGAGAAGCAGGAAGAAAAGATTTACAATGGCCTTTCACTGTCATCCTACTAAAAGAGGCTTGTGAAGAGAAGAGAATAATGACAACTACTTTTAAATAATCAGTGTGATTACTTTTCATGAGCTATACGCTTACCAGTAGAGTGTGTCTGGCAAAGAGTAGACATTTCATAAAGGTATTTATCTACTGTTGGAAGTTCAAATTGGAATAAATTCACCAGAAAAGAAAGATCAAATCCAAGATGTCATGCTGTTTGATGCCACAATTCTCTGTGGAGAATCTATCCTGAAGAAATTGCCATATATCTAGACAAAGATTTTTTAGACAAAGGTGCTAGTCACAGTGTTAGTTGTACTAATGAATTATTGGAGGACTTGCAAAAGAGGACAAGAGTTTTATAAAGTATGATTACATCTATATGATGAAATAATATGCAACAAAACTATAATTTAAAGAATTAATTAACAAGGAAAAACCTCATATTACAATAACGAATGAAAACATTTTGTAACATGGAATATAGAGTATAATCCTACTGAAAGAAAATGCTTCAAAATGAGGACATCCTTTCCCAATCTTTGCTTAGTAGTCTTAGGGGAAATTTCTCTCTTTATACTTCTCTTACTTTCCAAATTCCTTAAGTAAGTTTGTATTATTTCAAAACTCCGAAAAGAAATGATCATAACTCTTATTTTTTAATTAATAGACTTTATTTTTTAAAACAGTTTTAGGCTTACAGAAAATTGAACAGATAGTGCAGAGAGATCCCATATATCTCTTCTTCCTCACAGTTTCTTCTGTTATTAATATCTTGTGTTAGTGAGGTATGTTTATTATAATATATGTACCAATATTCTCACAGTTCAAAATACTTTTTATTTTAATTTTTATTGAGACTACTTCTTTGACCTATGTGCTATTTAGAAGTATGTTATTTAGTCTCAAAATATTTTGGAATTTTCCTCCTATTTTTATGTTATTTATTTCTGGTAAATTTCGTTGTGGTCTGAGAGCATACTTTGTATTATTTCTATTCTTTTAAATTTGTTCAGGTATGTTTTATGGCCCAGAATGTGGTCTTCCTTGGTGAGTGTTTCATGTGAGCTTGAGAAGAATGTGTATTCTGCTACTTTTGGATGAAATATTCTGTAAATGCCAATTAGATTCTGTTGATGGATGGTGTTGTTCAGTTTGACTATGTCCTCACTGATTTTCTGGCTGCTGGATCTGTCAATTACTGATAGAGAGGTGTTGGATTAGCCAACTATGATAGCAGATTCATATATTTCTCCTTCAAGTTCTATCAGTTTTTTGCTTGACATATTTTGACACTTTTCTGGTGTGTGCACTTAAGAATTATTATGTCTTCTTGGAGAATTGACCCCTTTATCATTATGTAATCCTTAATAATTTTCCTTGTTCTGAAATCTGATTTATCTGAAATTTATATAGATACTCTAGTTCTCTTTTGATTAGTGTTAGCATGGTATACCTTTCTCTATCCCATTACTTTTTTTTTCTTAAAGAAGTTTCGCACTGAGCTAACATCTGTTGCTAATCTTTCTCTATTGGCTCAGGAAGATTCACCTGAGCTAACATCTGTTGCCAATCTTCCTCTTTTTGTACGTGAGCTGATACCACAGTAAGGACACTGACAGATGAGTGGTGTAGTTCTATGCCTGGGAACCAAACCAGGGCCACCAAAGCAGAGGATGCTGAACTTAACCACTAGGCCACTGGGACTGGCCCTCTATCTCTTTACTTTTAATCTGTGTCTTTATATTTAAAGCAGGTTGCTTATAGATTGCATATCACTGGGTCTTATTTTTTTATCCACTCTGTCAATCTCTGTCTTTTAATTGGTGTATTTAAACTATTCATATTTAAAGGGATGACCTGTATAGTTGAATTAATGTCCATAATATTTGAATCTCTTCTCTACTTGTTGCACTTGTTCTTTGTTTCTTTTTTGATCTTTCACTATCTTTCTACCTTCTTTAGCTTTAATGGAGCATTTTTAATATTCCATTTTTTTCTCTCTTAGCATATCAAGTATTCTTTTTTAAAATTTTTTAATGATTGCTCTAGAGTTTGAAATATACATTTACAACTAATCTAAGTTTAAAATAGTGTGATATCACTTCATGGGTAGTTCAGATACTTTATAAGAGTATTCACAATTCCTTCCTCCCATCCCTTATAACATTGCTGTCATTCATTGCACCTTTCCCTAAGCTATGTTTACTCAGGTTACCCAATATATTGGTGCTGTTATCATTTCAACAAATACATATATTGGATCAATTAAAAACTTAAAATTAAAGGTTTTAGTTTACCTTTATTTATTCCTCCTTCAATGCTCTTCTTTTTTTGTGTAGATCTCAGTTTCTGACCTGTTTTCCTCTCTCTGAAGAACACCTTTAATGTTCTTGCAAGGCAGACCTCCTGGCAGAAAATTCAGTTTTTGTTTGTCTGAGAAAGTCTTTAAATTCCCTTCACTTTTGAAGGACAATTTTACTGGATACAAAATTCTAGGTTGGTGGGGGCTTTTCTTTTAATACTTTAAATGCTTACTCCACTCTTTTCTTGCTTGCATGGTTTCTGAAGATAAATCTGTTGTAATTCTATCCATGTTTCTATAACAGGTAAGGTAGGTATTTTTTCTCTGGCTTCTTTTAAGATTTTCTTTTTGTCTAGTTTTCTGCCATTTGAATGTGATATGGCTGGGTGTAGTTTTTTGGTATTTGTCCTGCTTGGTTTTACTGAGGTTCCTGTATCTGTGGTTCTGTGTCATTAATTTTTAAAAATTCTCATCTATTTTTTTTTTGAATTTTTCATCTGTTCCTTTCTCTCTTTCTTCTTTTCTGGTATTCTCATTATGTGTATGTTATACCTTTCATAATTGTCCTATGGTTTTTTGGTATTCTGCTCCACATTTTTCATTCTTTTTATCTCTTTACATTTTAGTTTGGCCAATTTCTATTGACATACCTTCAAGATCGCTGATTCTTTCCTCTGCCTTGCCCAGTCTACTGGTAAGCCCATCAAAAGCGTTTTTTATTTCTGTCACAGTGTTTTGATTTCCAGCACTTCTTTTTGATTATTTCTTAGAGTTTCCATCTCTCTGCTTACATTACCTACTGTTCTTGCTTATTGTCTATTATTTCCATTAGAATCCTTAGCACATTAATCGTAACTATTTTAAATTCCTGGTCTGAGAATTCCAACATCTCTGCTATATCTGAGTCTGGTTCTGTTGCTTGCTTTCTCTCTTCAGACTTGGTTTTATATTGCCTTTTAGAGTGCCTTGCTATTTTTTGTTGAAAGCCAAGTGTGATGTTTTGGGTAATAGGAACAAGATAAGTAGAACATTAGTGTGAGGTTTTATGTTTCCCTGGCTAGCAGTTATGCTGTGTTCACTGTGTGCTGTAGCTGTGGGTGTATGTGGCTTCAATTTCCTCTAGCATCATTTTTGTCTTGCCTTTTATCTTTGGATTTCCTTAGAAACTCTTTCTCAATTAGAATCTGAGCCTTGCCTTTCTTTCAGCTCTATACCGTTGTTATAAAGACTTGTTGGGACAGGAAGACTAGAGGGGAAGGGAGGATCAGGAGTTGGGTATTTCCCTCCCTCAATGTTGTTTAGTTTCTGGTAAAGTAGCTTCCCTGAGGGCAGGCAGAGAACAGAAAATGCTGAGAGTCTTTCAAAATGACTACTTTTCCTCTCTCTTTGCCCAAAACTGGAGGAGATTTTTCTCCTATCTTCACCATAAGAACCTAATGGTGCTCCTGGTAAAAGTGTGGGGGCCTCCCTAAGAGCAAGTCCCCAAGATTTTTTACCTTTCAAGCTACACAGCATTTCATCAATTCCCACTTAGGCATTACTACCAATATATATGTATACTAGCTCCAGCAGCTTCTGCCCCAAATAAGCTGTAATTCTGTATTCTCACCTCTCTCTCTACAATTTTCAGGGAGTCAATTTGCCCTGTGACCTCAGCTCTCTGTTGGATCTCAGAAGCTGTTAATTTTCAGTTTGTTCAGCATTTTTTCCTGTTGTGAGAATGAGTGTGACGCCTTCCAAGATGTTTACCTGTTGGAGCTGAAACCAACACTTATTTTTTTAAATAGATAAATAAACAAACATACAAATGTTTGTTGATTGAAAATGCTTGCCACTCTGGCACCTCAAGCATTCAATGGCTCTGCCCCCAACACAGCAACAAGCACACAACAGTACAGGTAGACAAAACCATGGGTGGGGATAGAAAAGCAGGAGAAACCAAATGTTACCAGAGCTGAAGCCACTGTGGGTTTGCTGTGTTGCTTCCTCTTTCCCCTTCGTTCCTACTCACACACTTTCCCATATCTCTTCTGTCTTTGATTCCTCTTCTTGCCCAGCAATGTCCTCTGCTTACTCCTCTTCAAACCATTTCTATTGGAAGATACATCATTAAATGCCTTTTTATAGAATTTTAAAACAAAAAATGGTGTCTAGATATATAAATATATATGTAAATAAATATGAATAGATATAGAGATATGCTTATATGTGTCTGCACAATTTCTAAAAATAGTTACATCTAGGGGAAGAACATAGGCATGAGATAACTGTAGTGAAAGGAAGGGTTATTTTGGCATATACTCTTTTGTACTGTTTAATTTTTTATCATGCACATGTATTCTCTAGAAAAAAATATTGCTTTTTAAGTGGAAGTTAATTGCCCACTCTTTCTTTCTTTGTTTTGTTTTTTTTTTAAATTGAGGTAATATTGATTTATAATATTAGATAAATTTCAGGTGTACATAATTATAAATTATAATCCATCACCACACACATGTGCCTAAGCACCCCTTTGATCCTTCTCCCTCCCCCCTTCCACTCTGTTAACCATCAAGCTGTGTCTATTTCTACGTGTTTGTTTGTCATTGTTTTTATCTTCTGCTTATGAGTGAGATCACATGCTATTTGACCTTCTCCCTCTGACTTATTTCACTTAGCATAATACCCTGAAGTTCCATCCGTGTTGTCACAAACGGCTGGATCATGTTTTCTTATGGCTGAGTAGTATTCCATTGTGTATATACACCAAGTCTTCTTTATCCATTTGTCCCTTGATGGGCACCAAGGTTTCTTCCAAGTCTTGGCTATTGTGAATAATGCTGTGATGAACATAGGAGTATATATATCTTTATGCATTCATGTTTTCATGTTCTTTGGATAAATACCCAGCAGTGGAATAGCTGGATCACGTGGTAGATCTATTCTTAATTTTTTGAGGAATCTCCGTAGTGTTTTCCATAGTGGATGTACCAGATTGCACTACCACCGGCAGTGTATGTGGGTTCCCTTCTCTCCATATCCTCTCCAATACTTATTGTTTCCTGTCTTGTTAATTATAGACATTCTGCTGGGAGTGAGACGATATCCCACTGTAGTTTTGATTTGCATTTCCCTGATAGTTAATGATGTTGAACATCTTTTCAAGTGCTTGTTGGCCATCTATATATCTTCTTTGGAAAAATGTCTGTTCAGATCTTTTGCCAATTTTTAAATTGGGTTGTTACCTTTTTTTGTCATTGAGATGTAAGAATTCTTCATATATTTTGGATATTAATCTGTTACCAGATATATGGTTTGCAAATATCTTCTCCCAATTAGCAGGTTTTCTTTTCATTTTCTTGATGATTTCCCTTGATTTGCAGAAGCTTTTTAGTTTGACATAGTCTCATTTGTTTATTTTTTTCTATTATTTCCTTTGGCCAGTCAAGGGAACTTGACTTGGGCCTTGAACATATACTGCTAAGACTGATGTCAAAGAGCTTACTGCCTATGTTTTCTTTAAGTCTAATCGCTCCAGGTATTACATTCAAGTCTTTAATCCATTTTAAGTTAATTTTTGTGTATGGTGTAAAATAATGGTCTACTTTCATTCTTTTGCATGTAGCTGTCCAGTTTTCCCAACCGTTTATTGAAGGGACTTTCCTTTCTCCATTGTATGTTCTTGGCTCCATAGATGTGTGGGTTTATCTCTGGGCTCTCAGTTCTGTTTCATTGATCTGTATGTCTGTTTTTATTCCAGTACTCTGCTGTTTTGGTTACTATAGCTTTGCAGTATAGTTTTAAATCAGCGAGTGTGATACCTCCAGCCTTGTTATTTTTTCTCAGGATTCCTTTGCCTATTCGTGGTCTTCTGTTATTCCATATAAATTTTAGGATTCTTTGTTCTATTTCTGTGAAAATGTTGTTGGAACTTTCATAGATTGCTTTAGGAAGTATGGATATTTTAGCTATGTTAATTCTTCCAATTCAAGAGCACGGAATATCATTCCATTTGTTTGTGTCTTCTTCAATCTCTTTCAACAATGTTTTCTAGTTTTCAGTGTATAGATCTTTCACTTATTTTATTAAGTGTATTCCTAGGCATTTTATTCTTTTTGTTGCAATTGTAAATGGGATTATATTCTTAATTTCTCTTTCTGCTATTTCTTTGTTAATGTAAAGAAACACAACTGATTTTTGTATGTTGACTTTGTATCTGGCAACTTGACTGTATTCATTTATTGTTTCTAAAAGTTTTTTTAGTGGATTCTTTAGGGTTTTCTATATATATAAACATACCTTCTGAAAATAGTGACAGTTTCACTTCTTCCTTTCCAATTTGGATCCCTTTCATTTCTTTTTCCTGCCTGATTTCTCTGGCTAAGACTTCCAGTGCTGTGTTAAATAAGAGTGGTGAAAGTGGGCATTCTTGTCTGGTTCCCGTTCTTAGAGTGATAACTTTCAATTTTTCTCCTTTGAGAATGATATTAGCTATGGGTTTTTCATATATGGCCTTTATTATGTTGAGGTACTTTCCTTCTATACCCATTTTATTCAGAGTTTTCATCATAAATGGATGCTGTATCTTGTCAAATGCTTTCTCTGCATCTGTTGAAATGATTATGTGATTTTTATTCTTCATTTTGTTAATGTAGTGTATTACCTTGATTGAATTGGGGAGGTTGCACCATTCATGCATCCCTGGGGTAAATCCCATTTGATCATGGTATATCATCTTTTTAATGTATTTTTGTGTTCAGTTTGCTAGTACTTTGTTGAGGATTTTTACATGGATGTTCATCAGTGATATTGGCCTGTGGTTTTTTTTGTATATGTTGTCCTTGTCTGGTTTTGGTATCAGGGTAATGTTTAATCATCCACTCTGGAGATCAATCTGATTATTGCTATCTACCAAAAACAAAAAGCTACAGCAAACATCATATTCAGTAGTAAAGGCCTGAATGTTTTTATTCTAAGGTCAGAAATAAGATAGGGATGTCCATTATTCTCACCTCTACTCATCAATGTATTGGAGGTCTTAGAACAATGAGGAAAATAAAAGATAATTAAGAAAGTATCGAATCTGTTTGCAGATGACATAATTGTGTATACAGAAATTTAAAAAAATAAGATATTCTCTTTCCTCTTGTGTTAACACAATAATTAGAATGGATAGATGAACTTAGCAAGGTTGTTGGATACAAAATCAATATATGAAAATCAATTATATTTCTATGTACTGGTAATAAACAATTAAAATGAAATTTTAAAAACATTTAAAAAGCATAAAAGATATTAAATCCCTAGGAATAAAAATAATGGCCACTTCAAAACAAGACAATAATGTCTATTCTTACCACTTTTATCAACATTGTACTGGCAGAATACAGCACTTTGGCTGTGTGCCAACTTCTCCCTTACTACTCCCAGAAAGATTGTCACCTGATATTCAAATAGATCCATATAAATACAGCCAATACAATTTAAAGAGGGGAGATGGATTTTTCAATAAATGGTCTGGCAGTAATTTAATATCTTCATGAAAAAAATTAAACTTAGTAGATACCTCACACCATTCATAACTAATTTGAAATTGTTCAAAAATCTAAATATTAAAAGAAAAACAAGAAAGCTTTCAAAAGAAAACATGAAAATACATTTGTAACTTTGTAATAGGAAAAGATTAAACAGGACACAGCACTAACAGTAAAGAAAAAAGTTGATAAATTGAACTCTATTAAAATTAAAACATCTATTACCAAAAAACATCATTAAGAATAGCCATATGAATAGGCAAGCCAGAGACTGAGCAAAAATAACTACAATGTATATGTCTGAAAAAGGACTCATATCCAGAATATGCTTTCTTAAAACTCAAATTAATAAGAAAAAAACTAACACTATTTTTCAGTGGGCAAAAGACTTGAAAACACATTTCACAAATGGTGATAACAAAATTTTTAAAAATATACTAGATGCTCAACATCATTATTTACTAAAGAAATGTAAAAAAAAAAAAACAATAAACAAGACAAAAGTTATATTGCACTACACACCCAAAAGAGTAGTTAAAATGAAAAGGACTGCAAATAACAAGTGTTCAGATGAATGAGGAGCATCCTTACCTGGAAACCGTTGGGAGTACAAATTAGTTTAAATATTTTGGAAGACAGTTTAGTGATATTTAATAAGCTTAGAAGTATGTTGATCCCGTGACCTGATAAATCCGCTTCTGGGTATAGACCCAAGAGAAATGAATGTAAATTTCAAGGAAACTACATGTTCAAGAATGTTCATGAAAGCCTTATTAATAATATGCAAAAAAGGAAAACAAGCCAAATGTCCATTAAGAGAATTGATAAATAAATTGCTCTGTATTCATACAATGGAATACTAAACAACAATAACCAAGAACAAGTTACTTATACACAAAATGTTATGGATGAATCTAACACTACATTCTATATTGAGAGAAAGAAGCTAGATACAAGAAAGTAAAAGCAATATTTAACATCTATATGAAGCTCAAGAATGAGCAAAATGAATCTAATGATAAAAGTACTAATAGTAGATACATGCAAAAAGAGAGTGAAGAATGATATTTACTGGGAAGGGGCAGGCAGGAATAATCTGAAATGATGAAAATCCTCTATATATTGATCTATGTCATGGTTACATAGCCCTATATATGTGAAAAAATTCATTGAGGACTTAAGATTTGTATGTTTGCTGCATATAACTCATACTTCAACTTAGAAGGGAGTGGGATTGTTTTTTCACTACCAATATCGTACTGATTCTCCATTACCCCTACCTCACCCTCAACCCTGAATGTCCTGAATTCAGAGATCTTCCCTCTACTATCTCCTCTAAAGCACAGTCTTCCCCTACACTTTTTCCTTTTATTACATTGTTGTTATTACAGCCTCATTGAACAACCATTCCAAAGAACAAAACTAAACATTTTTCCAAACTTTCTTTTTTTTCTAATAGCAGAGAACTTTCCTAAGAAAAGTTCCTAAGTTGAAGTATCTTGCAAACAGCTCACACACTATTGCTTCTAAAAGAACTGTTACCACTAAGAATGTGTTCAGATCAAAAAATTGTTCTCTGAGTTTTTATATAAAGTTGTACCTCCATTTGCCCAATACTGTGAATACATAACTGACACCACCATCCTTTTGCTGTGCCCTGAATTAAAAGATCACAGCTATATGCAATGCCTTAAAATTCAAAGGCAACTCCCTCCCTAAAAACTAGTTGGTTGGCAGAGCTCTAATGGCTCACTTCAACCCAAAGCTATTAGTCAATTACATCATTCAGCTCCTTGAAGTGAGGCTCCAAATTCTATCTTATTAGTCTAGAAATAAAGAGTGAAGCTTGAATTCACATCTTTAACTCCCTTAAATCTATATATCTCTCCCTTAGAAGGTCTAACAAATTAGCCTCGGTCCTCAGAGCTCTGCATACCACTTCAGTGGACACCATGCTTGATTCTATATGGAACTTTAGTTTCCACCAAAAAAATCTTAAAACATTTTTTTTATCATTTTGCCAAGACCAAATCACCAAATGTTTCATCTCCTACATTCTTGCAAAAGTGATGTTCCAATATTAACCCTTGAAAAGTTGTATGACATCACTGTAAGTAGAATTAGATTTCCTTAAATACAAAAATAAAAATAAAAATCTTTGAAACGAAATTTGCCAGGGAAAATAGGGATCAAGAAAGCATAGCAAGGGCGGCCCAGTGGCACAGTGGTTAAGTTCTCACATTCTGCTTTGGCGGCCCAGGCTTCGCCAATTCGAATCTGGGGTGTGGACATACGCACTGCTTGTCAAGCCATGCTGTAGTGTCGGTGTCACAATCCAATGTACACATCAGGATAGATGCAGAGAGGGCTGATGGCCACTCTGAGTTTATTATAGCCAGTGTTTCAATATATACATAGCTTACATCTGTTAAACATACACAGGTGTTCTGGATGAAGTAATTAGCGAATGCCAAGAATTCTTAGTGATTTCTCAAGGAGCCCTCCCTTGGCCTCTGTTTTGATAGTATCATGTTGTCGCTGTGCTCCTATATTTTTAACTCAGAGCAGGCAAGGTCTCTTAGGCAACGGTCCCTCTTGCTCCCGATATCGATATCGTTTGTCCCCGGGCGGCCGCCGCCTGGCTTAGGTTGTCCCCCCAGGGGGTCTTACCCGTCATTGGCTAACCGGCCTTCTCACCTCCAGGTCACAGTTTGTTGGCAAGCTTTTTCCAGTGATTATTAACCCTTCCTATGTCAGGGGCGGCTACAGGTAGCAGATGTCCCACATATAAAGTGGAGGAAGATGGGCACGGATGTTAGCTCAGGGCCAGTCTTCCTCAGCAAAAAGAGGAGAATTGGCTGCAGATGTTAGCTCAGGGCTAAGCTTCTTCTTCAAAAAGAAGCATGGCAAGAGGAAAGCAGAGCAAAGTGGATTAGAATTCAGGGAACTAGATTCCAGTCCTAGCTCTGGCACTGTTCACGTGTGTGCCTTGTAGGGCAACTTACAAAGTATTTGAGCCTCTAGTGTGTGTCATATGAGGGCCTGGATTAAATGACTTCTTACGCCTAATTAAGAGTAATCCTCTGTGACAGTGGAAACAATTTTCATAAATTAAAGAATTATCGGAACAGTTAGGGTAGAGTAAGGAGTAAAGGAAATATATTGCTTAAGAACAAGCTAAAAATTTCTTATAAGCATAGGAGAGCAAGCAGAGGCATTTATTTCCCTCATTAAAAATATAATAAAAGAAACATTTATAAACAAAGCTTTGGGTCCCTTTTCTCAATCATTTTTAAGAGAAAATTTTTCTGCTCAAAGTTTTCTTCAGAGCAATTTTGACATCCTTATTCCTCAGGCTATAGATTACTGGATTAAACATGGGCACCACAGCAGTATAGAATATGGAGGACACTTTCCCCTGGTCAAGGGGTAAAATAGAAGGTGGTTTGAGGTACATAAAAGCTCCTGACCCAAAGAAAAGAGATACCACAATTATATGGGAACTACAGGTACTAAAGGCTTTGGATTGGCCTTCAGCAGAGCTAATGTGGAGAATGGTAAAAAGAATAAAACCATAAGAGATAAAAATGGTCACAATGGGCACCCCAATGCCAATGGTCACAACAATAAAGACCACCAGCAAATTTATGTAAGAACTGTTGCAGGAGAGCTCAAGGAGAGGAATAATATCACACATATAGTGATTGACAAGGTTGTCGGCACAAAAGGTCATAATCATTATGTTTCCCATATGGGCCACAGCCCCAAACACTCCCATCCCATAGACACCCAATAAAAGGAGTAAACAGACCTGAGGAGACATGGTGACAGTGTACACCAGTGGTTTACAGATGGCGACATAGCGGTCATATGCCATTGCTGACAGGATATAGGATTCAGAAAAGACAAAGAAACAGAAGAAAAAAAACTGAGTCATACACCCTGCATAGGAAATGATGTTCTTCTCTGAGACAAAACCCATCAACATTTTAGGGGTGAGGGTAGTGGAGTAACTAAAATCTATGAAGGACAAGTTGAAGAGGAAAAAGTACATGGGAATGTGAAGGTGAGAATTCAGCCCAATCAGGGTTATCAAACCCAGGTTCCCTGCCACGGTGACCACGTAGAAACCTAGAAACAGGAAGAAGAAGGGGATCTGCAGTTCTGGCTGGTCTGTTAAGCCTGTGAGGATAAACTCTGTCACAGAGGAGGTGTTATCTGCCGTCATTCTCCTCTAGGAGAGTCTGTGAGGGGAAGAAAGAAAAGAGTCACTGAGAGAAAGAGATGCTACATACCATGGAATTTAAGGGGGTGAGTTGGAGAAGAAAAGAACAAGAACATTTACTGAGCACTAACTATGAGATAGGCATTGTTCTAAATGCTGAAGAGCATTATGATTATCCCCATTTGACAAATGAGGACACTGGGCTTAAGTGGGTATGCAAGTCCCAATGTTACTAAGTTGCAGCAGAAGTTGAACTCAGGCGGTCTCACTCCCAGGGTTTGAGCTTTTATCCATCTGCTACAGGACAGACCAGGTCAGGCAGGCACTCTCCCTCTTCGTGCTTGGAGTCACAGTGCTGTACTCTACTGGCTCTGATCCATCTCTGTCAAGGAAACTCAAATGGCCCTGGTGAAAACAAGATGACAACTTGGAGCTCATACCCCTCTGCTTCTGTTTCTCTACTTTGAGGATTAAAATCTCTAGTTTATCTTGATTCTCTTCCTGAGCTGAAGAACGTGATGTCTGCTTTCAGCTTTATCGGAGCCAACTGTCCAGCTTCCGGGGATGAGAGAACATCATTTCCTAATGCCCAAGGATACCCAGAGACTAAAGAGTTTTATTCTGGATTAGAGATCTCAGTGACCTAGTTAGAGATACTCCCTCAAGATCGCTGCTCCAGAGACCACCTTCCCTAAGGAAGAAGAAATGTGTGTTTATACCCTTGATAATTCTTGACGTGACTTCTAGTGACCTATTCCTTTATTCAGATTACATCTTTTTAAGCACAATTAAGAGCAAAGCACTGCGGGAAAAATAATTCTTGCTACCTTATACTGAGTACTCACTGTGCATCAAACACTGTTTCTGACCCAGCAACAGCCTACTGACACCAAGTATCTAAAGCAATGCACAGATCATTTTACCTTGTTTATTCCTCACAATAACCTTATATGTTAGATCTATTAATCTCCAGTTTAAAGGTGAGGAGCACACAGGTGTAGTAGGTCTCAGAATCTTGAGTCAAATCCTAGTCTATCCAACTCCAAAATTCTTAGTTTTAATCACTATGCTACACTACCTCCCTCTGAGCAACGGATGAACTCTCTGAAGCAGCATTTTTACTTACTAGGTTCTCACGAGACTCTATACATAAAAACAAGTACTTACATAACTTTAATGGAATGCAGAAAGAGTTAGAGCCAAAAAAGGTAACGTTAAGGATATTGGATTTCAGAGGAAGATATTCATTATTTCAATCACATCTAATATATACCAAGAATTATTTGCACCTTCTCCAAGCTTACAAATAAACATTCTCTAATTTTTCTCCACTACTTTACCATGCAGTTTAAGCTTGATTATTAAAAACAAATACTTGTCAGATAAGAAATAACAACTTTTTTGTCCAGACCTAACAGCAGAGAATGGACTATACAGCCAATATGTTGGATAATGGGGAGTTGATGGAAGGCTTTGAATAAGAATAGCATTTCTTCAACAACTACCAATTCAGCATCCACCCTGTCCTGAAACTGTTGTAAGTCCTGGTGATTCTTTAGTAAAAAAACAAAAGCCAAAGAGATTCTGGCACTCATGGAGCTTTCATTCAAGTGGGAGAAAACAGAAAACACATGAAAGAAAGACGTAAATCTTGTAACATGAAAAGTGCTATGAAGAAAAGGAAAGCAAGGGAGAAGGACAGAAAAGGCAAGCGTTCAGATTTCAGTTTTAAATAGCGTAATCTGACATTTGAGCAATGACTTGAAAGAGACCTGAAAAGCAGTTACTCGAATAAAATGTTGGACTTCCATGGCTTAATGCAGCATGTTTCCAAGACATCACATTTTTGTCCTGCACTTTAAACACAATACTTTAACCCAAAATACTGGCTCTGAGGAAGAAAATTGTGACTGTAGTAACAGGATAGAGGAGCAAAAGACCTTGTTGAGGTTTAGACAATCACAAGTCACACAGTGTAGCTTATTGACTGATAATGATATAAAGAGTATATAAAATTGTGTATGGCAACTTGCATTCTACACTCCTTATCAGGGGCTTTTATATAGTCAAATTTCAGTTAGCACATGAGTTATATATGTTTTTGCTCAGAGTTAAGACCTGGAGTCCTCTTTGAAAAGTTATGAAATCAAAACACAAAAGCAGAAGTCCATCTTCTTACATGCAAGTCCAACTAAAATCACCTCACACAGACCTGTGTGTTTATGAGCATGTGCACATTCATCAATGAGGATTTGCTCACCCTCAGCTAAGACTTAGTAATGACAGTTTCTCATCTGTCTATTAACACTGACAATTGTCCATGGCCCAGAGTGACTCTAATGAATCCCAATCCCTGTTCTCAAACCCATTACACATTTTTCAAAAATAGAGAAAAACAATCCATTATCAAAAAATTAAGATAAAAGCCATAAGTATGCTCTCCTTGAGAGCCAGGGGCAAAGAAGAACTTAAGGGTTCATTAAATGTTCACTTTTTTCTAGGAATCTTAGAGAGCTCTTGTATGCATGTTGCAACACCAGGGAAAATTCTTCTGAGGGTTTTGTCACTTCGGAGATGGTTTCCCATGGAAATTTCATTTCAAATGCATCAAGGTTTTTTTTCAAGTGAACCAGGGCCTCTCTGAAGTCATTTTCACTGTTGACTTGCTCCCATGCAGGCAGAGAGAAACATAGAAGTAAAGATTTTTGATTAAGTTACTTTTGTCACAGAACTATCTCTTTCCCAAAACTTGAATCTCTGTATAATGGATTCCTTGTTCTACTTACTGCTGATATTAAAATATAAGTGATACCTGGATTATAGCATACTCATGTGGAAAATGTATGTACAATGTGGTACATCTTTTAATACATGCCTTATGCCCATGAGCAACTCTCAAATATCTGGTAGACCTTTAAGCAACACCAGAGTGGTGCTGAGAGTAGTACCCTTCATTCCATTCACACCAGAGAAACACAAGGATAAGCTACAATCACAACCAAAAAAGTCAGAGAGCCTGTCCAAAGAAAAAAGATGGCAGCTGAAGTGTCTTCATTTGATATGACTTCAAATAGATTCTAAGGATGGGAAAAAAATTAAATTAATCTATCAGAAGTCATATGGTCTGTATTATACTTAATTTTCAATTAGTTTTTAATATGTAAATTTGACATATTAAAGTGATAGGTAAAGGGATTCAAAAGAAATAGTTCATGCCTTACAGGGGTTTACAGTCTAATAGAGGAATCTCCTGTTCTGTCTTTTTATGACTTTATTCCTTTCATATTTCAAATTTCCAGTGTTCCATTCTCAACCATCTGAGCTGCTTCTCCCTTAAATGTCTGATGAGCCCATTATTGACTTCAACAACATCCTTTATGAGGCTAATTCCTTGATTTGTGTCTTTAGTTCTTATTTGTCTAGTCCCTGTCCTGTGTATACAACCTCTCTACTAAAATGTTCCAGTATGCTGTCCTGTTGTCATCCTGAACTTGACAAGTACAAAAATTAACACATCTTCTTTGTCCCATATTCTGCCATCTTCCCATTTATTTATTCGAGGGGAAGTAGAGGATAGTATTAGTGGCATATTATAAGCCTTGGTTCACTTGAGTTGGTCCTAGTTAACATTTGTTGTCCCACAAAACATTATTAGTAGCAGTCCCTTTCACTATTTAATATATCCAGGGAAATGATAAATTGTATGTGGAATCAAACCAACCTCTACAATTTCTGGCTCTGCCACTTACTAGCTGTGTAGCCTTGGGAACTCTGTTTGATTTCTTCTGATCTTCCAATTACTTATCTTAAAAAGGGGATAATAATCATAAATGGTGCAGTTTCCATTATACAGAACATAGAAGGCATAAAAGTATTTTATTATTGTTACTATTGTTATTGGTATTATCAATATTATTATTCCAGTCTATGCACTCAAATGAAAGGGATAGTTTAGACTGCAGTGGTATACAGAAACAGCTAAAACAGGGAGAGACTGAAAATAGGAAGATCAGTTAAGGTTTCACAAGCAGTGGAAATAGTAAACTAAAAATAGTATCAAGAGATAAGATAATGGAAGAATTTGATTTAGCATCTCTATGGTTTGAGAAAGGACAGAGAAGAAAGAAGCACAAATCAAATCTGACTAAAATTTTGAGCCCGGAACCAGGAGTAGGATGGCAGAAATGAATAAATAAGGAGTGGGAAGGATAAGGAGCTAGATTTTAGTCTAGATGATAAAATGCTGGCAGGAAATCTTCAAAAGGAAAAGATAAGAAAAAATTAGCAGTGGAGGATCAGACTTGGGAGAAAAGTGGTCAAAATACAAATCAGGATCCTCTGATCACAGAAGGATTATAAATTGTTTTCAGGAGAAATATTTAAAGACACAGTAGTCAAAGATTAAGTAAATATTTCTTGAATTCATGAAATTCACAGAAGCCAAAAACCGAGAATTTCAAGAGTGAGATTAACTGATGTTTCTGTGCATTCAAGGGAAAAAAGAACTGAAAATTATTCTAAATAAATTGTACTCTTGCACTCCAATTTACTTCTTCAACATCACTGTTTATCTATATTTTGTCTTTAAACGTTTGGAAGAATTCAACATTAAAGCCATTTTATCCTGAAATTTCCTTTGTAGGAAGGATTTTAATAACAAAATCTATTTCTTTAATAAACAGGGCTATTCAGATTTTCTATTTCATTTTTTGTAAGTTTTACTGGTTTATATCTTTAAAAAATTTTTCCAGGTCCTCTAAGTTGTCAACATTATCAGCATAAAGTTATTCATAATATTCCTTTATTATTCTTTCAATATTTGTAGGATCTGTAATGACTACCCCTCTTTCATTCCTGATATTATTAATTTTTGTTTTATATCCTTTTCTTGATCAGCGTAGCTAAAATTTTATCAAATTTATTGATCTCTTAAGAAGTCTACATTTTGTTTTAATTGATTTTCTCTATTAATTAATTATTGATATTCTATTTCATTAATTTTCACTCTCATCTTTATCATTTCTTTCCTTCTCTTTACTTTGGGTTCAATTTGCACTTCCATTTCTATGGTTTTAGAGTGAGAAGCATTGGTCATTGATTTTTAACTTTTTTTCCTCTCCGATACAGACATTTAAAATTTTAAATTTCCCAGGGCCAGCACAGTGGCATAGTGGTTAAGTGCACATGCTCCGCTTCAGTGGCCTGGAGTTCACAAGTTAGGATTGTATAGGCGTGAACCTATACACTGCTCATCAAGCCATGCTGTGGAAGCATCCCAGGTACAAAATAGAGGAAGATTGGCATAGATGTTAGCTCAGGGACAATCTTCCTCACCAAAAAAATAAATAAATTTCCTTCCAGAAACTGCCTTAGCTATATCATGAAATACCCAGAAATTATTTTTTCATTTTCATTCGGTTCAAAAATATTTTCTAATTTCCTTTGTGGTTTGTTTCTCAACACTTGGGTTATTTAGAATTGTGTGGTTCAATTTCCAAATATTTGGAGTCTTTCCAGTGATCTGTTCTTAGTTCCTAATTTAATTCCACAGTATTCAGATATACTCCGTTTTACGTTCTCCTAGATTTATTGAAATGTGTTTAATGTCCCAGCATATAGTCTATCTTGGTAAATTTTTCATACGCACTTGAAAAAATGCTGTATTCTATTGTTGTTGGATGAAGTGTTGCATAAAAGTCACTTTGTTCATGTCTATTGATAGTATTATTCAAGTTCTCCTATGTCCATAATAATTTTCTGTCCACTCATTGTATCAATTGCTAAGAGTAATATTGAATATCCAACCTTGTGAATTTTTCTGTATCTTCTTTCAGTTCTGTCTGTATTTGCTTTATGTATTGAAGTTCTGTTTTTAGATGAATATGCACTTAGAATTATGTCTTTTATTACTTAATACTTGAATTATTGTGAAATATCCCTCGTGATCTTTGTTAATATTTCAAGTCCAGAAGTCTACTGTGTCAGAAATTAATATAATTATTTCAGATTTCTTATGATTTGTTCTTGCACAGTATATCTTTATCCTTTTTTTAAGAAAATATCTATCTTTATATTTAAATTGCAATTTATTTAAACTGCATGTGGTTAGGTTTTTATTTTTTCTTTATCCAGTTTTACTTTCTCTGTCTCTTAATTGGCATGTTTGTTAGTGCTATTGAGTTGATTCCAACTCCTTGCACATTTAGACTATTTATATTCAGTGTAACTATTGAATTAAGCCTCTGATCTTGCTGTTTGTTTTCTACTCATCCCATCTGGTCTCCCTTCCTTTTTTTCCTCTTTTCCTGCCTTCCTTTAGATTAGTTGAGTACTTTTTAGCAACCTCTTTTATCTCTTCTGTTGGCTTCTTTTCTATATCCCATTTTATTTGAGGCTTCTAATAGTGTTGACAATGTATAAATTTACCTTATCAAAATCTATCCTGAAATAATAGTTTAGCAATCTATGTAAATGTCAAAAATTTTAAGAGAATATGTTTTCATTTCTCCTTCCATCCTTTGTGATCATTGTCATAGAGAACTGGCTCTTTATTAAGTTGCCCTGCAGACAGATAATGTCAGACCGTTAACCTTTAGACATTAATATTAATAAACAGTTAATAGCTAAGAGTGAGAGCCAGAGTGCCTCTTTAAGAACTTACAGAGAGGTCCTTATCTCTGGTCTGAGCAAAAGACTAAAGTTTAATAGTTGGGGTCACAAGGCTCCAAAGGCAATTGAATGCTCAGACTGTTATCCTCCAACCAGGGCCCTTGCTAGGAAAAACTGAGGCCATGAAACATACATTCCTCAATATGGATTTGCTTTTCCTTCCTGCAGAGCCTCAGCCAGCATCATTATTATGGAATGACTGGTTAGCATCCAAACAGGAGACCCATTGCATATTGAAACAAGTGTGGGAGTAGGTCTGTGACCACAGATTCCACTGGTCATAACACATACTACACCATCCAGAGCCAGCCAGCGTCATAGAACACTGGAACAATCTTTTAAAGCACAGGTAAAGTGCCAGCTCAGAGACAAGACTCTGAAGGGATGAGGTGCTATCCCTCAGGTCATGGCTCCATTTCTCATTGCTTCCAGTGGCCCACCAAGAGGTTTTGTGTTCCACATCAGTGTAAGTCTGAGCTCAAGGGAGTCTGAAATCCTAGTCCCCAAAGGGGCACACTCTGGCCAGAGGACACAGAAATGGGCCTACTAAATTATAAATTATGGCTGCCACCAGGGCACTTAGGACTCCTCATTGCCCAGCACCAGCAGACAAGAAGTAGATTCGCCATTCTGGTAGAAATAATTGATCCAGTCAGAAAAGGAGGTAAGGCTTCTTTTACACACAGAAGCAAAAAGGACTGTGTGTGGAACTCAAATATTCCACATGACGCTTCCTGGTACTCCTTTGCCCCACTGTAACTGTGAATGGATATGGTGGCAAATCTAAGATATGAAGGATATTATTACCAAAGATTCAAACCCTTCCATAAGGAAGGAATTGCTCTATTTTAGACATTCATTTACTGATCACTCTATAGTAGGACTTAACTCATAATAGTTATTAATAAATATTTGCTGAATATATTACTTTCACTTAAAATAGATGTGGACTTAGCTTTTAACACTCTCCAACCCCAGTTCCTCTTTCTAGTCTCCCAAAAATTTCTATTACAATTTTTCATTCTCAATACTTAATGTCTCTGTTATTAGAACTCTATAAATAACCATCACTACAGAGCCAAATACTATATACTCTGAATATATTTCCTATTTGTACTACCCGAAATTTTCCCTGAAGCTGATAGTAATTGCCCAATGCCATTCTGCATCCTGTGTAGTATCTGTCAAATATCCATCAATATTAATTTCTAAATGTCCAAACATGAGACAATCTATCAATTTCCTTTTTCTCCTGGAGGCCTCCATCTTTCTTGCATATCTGGACTGATTGCTCTTGGATCTGATTCATGACCATCAGCCTGGAACTCCCTTTGCTGCTCCCCTATGTTGGATCTCCTCTTTCCTAGACTCCGGTATTGTCAGTGACAAGTCTAGTAGCATTCTCAAATCTGTTCCTTTCATGTGATCGTCTCTCTCTTCTTTACCTACATGCCCCACCTTGCCACCATCTCAATCTCTCTCTATTCCTCTCTTTTTCTCCCTTTGTTTGAAAGCTTGTAGGATCTTCATCCACAGTGTTCTTAAATTTCACAAGAATATGTCTTTGTATACCTATTTTCATTCAAAGTGTTCCTTCATCTGGCAATACAATTCCTTTAGCTCTAGAAATTTTTTAATACTATATATTGATAATTTTCTTCCAACCAAGTTTTTCTGTCCTTTCTTTCCAGGATTATGATTATTCGGATATTGGATTTACCCTCCTCTATCTCTTTAACCATTTTTCATACTTTTGAGAGACTTCGTTACCTTTAAGTTCTACCCTGTTTTTTATTATTAAGCTATCATGTTTTTTAATTTCTTAAGAGTTATTTCTCACTCTATGACTTTTTTTCATGTCATTATATTCTTGTGTGATAGATGGCACACAGAACACTATATTTAAGTGTAAATTCCAAAAAAGTTTCAATACTACAAAAAACCCCTGTAAAATCAGGTTACTTCACGTACTAATAATTATTTTTAATGTTTAATTGAAATATAAATCATATATATAAAAATTCACCTATTTTAAGTGTGCAGTTCAATGAAGCTTAATAAATATATGGTTGTGTAAATATCAGTACATTCAAGATATAGGATATTTCTATCACTCCAGAAACTTCTCTCCTGTCCTTCTGAAGACAAATTCCCCACCCCATTCCTGGGCCAAGACAACCATGAATCTGCTTTCTTTCACTATGTTTTTGCCTTTTCTAAAATTCCACTAAATGTAATCAAAAAGTATGAAGTCTTCTATATCTACTTGTTTAACTTAGAAGAATGAGTTTGACATTCATCCAGGTTGCTACTTATATCAGTAGTCCCTTCCTTTTTAATGCAAGGCTTTATTCTATTGTCTGGATAACACAACTTGTTTATCCATTCACTTGTAAATGGATACATGAGCTGTTTCCTTTTTTAGTCTATGATAAATAACACTACTGTGAACATTAATATTCAGTTTCTCTTGGGGATATACGCTTTCATTTCTCTAGGGTAATATCTATCAGTAGGTAAATATCTAGGAGTAAGATTACTGGGTTGTATAGTAAATGTTAGTTTTATAAGAAGCTGAAAAGTTGCTTTCAAAACCTTCCTCATCATCAGGGAGTGCCAACTCATACAAATCCTTGTTAACACTTGGCATGGTCAATTTTTATAATTTTAAACCTCCTAATGGGTGTGTAGTAATATTTTATTTGATTCTGATTTGCATTTCCCTAAAGAAGTGTTTTCAAATCTTTTCCCAGTTTCTAATTAGGTTGTCTTATTGAGTTGTAAGCAAAATATATATAGTCTATTTATATTATTATTTGTATATTACGTATTCTAGATATAAGTCGTTTATCAGATATATATTTTATAAATATTTTCTTCTACTTTGTGGTTTGCATTTTTATTTTTAACAGTCTTATGAAGAGCAAAAGTTTTTAATATTGATGAAATTCAGTTTATGAACTTCTTTCTTTTAGGATTCATACTTTATTTGTCTTAAGGAGTCTTTCCCTAACACAGAGTGAGAAATATTTTTTCCTGCGTTTCCTTCTAAAAGTTTGATAGTTTTAAATCTTATAATTAAGTGTATAATTCTTTTTGAGTTCATTATCATATGGATTTCCAATTATCTAGAATCATTATTGAAAAGACTTTCCTTTCTATTGCTTTGGTAACTTCGTTGAAAATAAATCAACCATACCTGAGTAGGTCAACTTCTAGAGCTCCTGTTCTATCATCAATCTATAGTCTATCTTTATGCTAACACTACAGTGTCTTGATTACAGAATCTTTAGAGTAAATCTTGAAATCAAACAGAGTAAATCCTTCAACTTTGCTCTTATTTTTCCAGGTTGTTTTGTTTAGTCCAGATCCTTTCCATCTCTGTATAAATTGGAGAATCAAACTGTCAATTTCTGAAAAATTGTAGTGGAATCTTGATTGCGAATTTCATTGAATCAAAGGATCAATGGTAGGGAGAATTGATATCTTACCAGTTTTGATTCTTCCTTCCTATGATTATGGCATGTCTCTCCATTAATTTGGAATTATTTTCATTTCTTTTGCAATATTTTGTAGTTTTCAATGTGCCAGACTTACATATATTTTGCTAAACTTTCTGCTAAGTATTTCATGTTTTTGACACTATTGTACATTGCATTGTTTTTTAATTTCAATTTCTAATTGTTTATTACTAGTATACAGAAATACAACTGATTTTCTTGTATCCTCTAATCCTACTAAACTCTCCTGTTAGTTCTAGCAGCTCTTCTGTAGATTCATGAGGCTTTTTCATGTGGAACACTATGTTCTCTGTTTATCCTTCCCTTCCAGTCAAGATGACATTTTATTTTTCTTGCTTTGTAGCACTTCCCAGGCCCTCCACTACGGTGTTGTATAGAAGTGGTTGGAGATGTCAGCCTTGATGTGTTTCCGATCTTAGAGGAAAGCATTACATCTTCCACCAGCAAATACAATGTTTCGTCACAGATACCCTTTATCAAGTTGAGTAAATTCCCTTCAATTTTCAGATTTTATTATGAATGGATGTTGAATTCTGTCAAATGATTTCTCTATACTTATTCAGATTTTTTTTGGTTTTCCTTTTTATTTGGTTAGTGTGGTGAATCACATTAATTGATTTTCGAATGTGAAACCAACCGTGTGTTCCTGGGATAAAATTCCACTTCAAAACTATGTAAAACTATTTTTGTATTATGCTGGATATTATTGGCCAATATTTTCAGTTGATTTTTTTGCATGTAAATGCATGAGGGATGTTGGCCTTTTCTTTTCTTTTTTTTTGTTTGTAATGTCTTTGTCTAGTTTAGGTATCAGCAGTAATATGGCCCCACCTTATTCCTACAATTTCCCCAGGAGAGCCAAGGTTTCTGTCACTAATGATCACTGCACCAGACTTATCCTTAGATCCAGGTGACACATTAATGCTTTCTGAGAACTGAACAGGCCATGGACCTGAGAGATGGGAACACAAGGGCTTCCTTTGAACAAGATTATTCCCAGTGGCTCTTTTTCTATTCTTCAAACTGACTGGGTCTATAATTAAAGCAAGAACTGAATAAAGAAAACAAGAATAAAGCAAGAACTTTATTCTGCATTCTATAGTTTACAAAAGCCCTTCACACACACTGTATCTTAATTAATCCTCACAAACCTTTGAGATTGTATCACGTTCCCATTTTATAGATAAGAAAGTTGGAGTATGTATGACTTGCCTAAAGTCACCTAGTAAGAAATTAGCATATCAATGCATCCTATGGAAGTCTTTTACCTCTAAATTTCAAAGTTCATGATCTTTCCAGTACTCTACCATTTCATGCCTTTTCCAACTTTACTAGAGGATTTTGGGGGTCTGGAAAGGAATTGTAATAATATGATTAAAACATTTTGGAAAAAGACACAGCAAGGAGCAAAATTTAACACCAAATGCAGAGAAGTTTGGGAGAACAAATCAGGAATGAGAATTGAATCTGTTATGGAGATAAAGATTGTGCTGGGGTAACAATCCTAGTCAAGTCTTGGCTCTCCAATCCCACCCAAACAACAAAATGAAGGCATTCAATGCATTTAAGTAAACTCAAACTAAATTCAACACCAATTAAATGGGAGGCCTCACAGCACTCCATCTACCCCCAATCCTCCCCACCCCCCCCAACACACACACACCTCATTAATGAGAGGGCAGTATAAAGCCACAAGGCTCCACCTTCTTAGGGAAAGCAAAAGTTGAGTCCCATCCATAATCAAGGTCAAGCCTCCCTATAATTACTAGTGCCCTGGCCCATAGCTTGGCATGTTATTTAAAGAATCACCTTCTACTTCTAGCACAGATACTACCAAGACTGGAACTGCAGACAGTCTGCTCATAGCCAGCTGCCTGAAGCCATTGTCTCCTAATTCTGCTTATCCTGGGATACCATCCTGATAGCTCTGCCTGCCCACACTCAGCAATATCATGTCGTTTGTATACACAACTGCAGATGACATGCTGAATTTTTCCAAATGCTTTTTCTCTGTCTTTTGAAGATGTCATATGGTTTTCTCCTTTTTTCTATTAATATGGTGAATTATATTCTTTTGTTCACATGTTAAACCAGATAGGCTTTATTTGGTTCTAGGAGAAACCTTATTTTATCATGATATGTTATACTTTTACATACTGTTGTAGTCAAATTGCTAAAGTTTTATTTTATTTTATTTTAAAGAATTTTTAAATCCCTGTTTACAAGGAATATTGATCTGTGTTTTCTTATGATGTCTTTGTCAGGTTTGGGATTGAAAGTAATAAAGACTTCCTAAGACAATTGAGAAGTAGTCCTTCCTCTGTTTTCTGAAAGACAATGTGTAGAGTTGGAATTATTTCTTCTTCAAGTGTTTGATAGAATTAACTTATGAAACCAACTTAGCTTCAAGTTTCTTTGTGGGAAGACTTTCTACTAAAATTGAATTTCTTTAATAATTAGTAAGCTACTAATATTTTCTATTTCTTCCTTGGATCAGTTTTGGTAATTTGCATCTTTCAAGAAATTTATCCCTTCCCTCTCTGTTGTCTGATTTAATGTCACGATGTTATAATTCATTCATGATTTTATTATGTCTTTAGGATCTTCAATGATCTTCTTTCCTTCCTTATACTGATAAATTGTGTCTCCTTTATTATTTTTCTCAATTAGTCTGGCTACATGTTATTCAATTTTATTGATCTCTTCAAAAAGCAATTTTTGGTTGTATTTATTTTTCTCTACTTGTTTTCTGGTTTCTGTTTCATTGATTTCTGATCTTACCTGTTTTATTTTCTTCTTTCTGCCTACTTTGTGTTTAATTTGTACTCCATTTTCTAATTTTTCAAGGTAGAAACTTAGATCATTGATTTAATATATTTTTTTCTAATATTGGCATTTAAGCTGTAAATTTCTCTCTAAGCACTGCTTAACTACTCTCAAATTTTGGTGTATATATTTTCATGATCATTCAATTCTAAATATTTTCCAGTTTCTCTGGTGATATTTTTCTTTTGATCCAATGATTATTTACGCATATATTGTTTAATTCCTAAAATTTGAGAGGTTTCCTTGTTTATCTTATTGTTGCTAATTTCTAATCTAATTCCCTTGCAGTCAAATAACATATTTTGTACTGTTATGATTTTATTAAATTTACATTTGTTAAGTGGAGCACAGAGTGCCAGATGGTGAGCTGATTCAACAACAGACCACAAGAGAAGTTGAGATAGAGAAGTTTATCACTCATGGGTCCTGGAGGAAAAACATGGCATGCCTCAAGGGCCCAGACAGGGAGGTCAAGGCAGGGTTCAGACGGAGAAAGAGTGATAGGACCTCAGGCATGTATTTGTATTAGGGTCCATGGGTGCAGTGCGCTGGGCTCCGAGGCTAAGGCCTGATTGGTCAACTCAAACGGAAACAGTAGGGTTTTGGAAACCTCCACAGAAGTCTTATCTAAGGGGCTCACAAGGGGAAGGCCTTGGGAGGCAAGGGAGATGGTTGTTCACAAGAGCTGCCGGGAGAAGTCATATCAGAAACTTTACATTTTCTTGGGACTCTGTGGGCTGTTATCTCAGACATATCCTTGCAGTTTAAGGTTTATTTGACTGCTTGGTCAAATAAAATGGATGTCGAGACAGCAGTACCATGGAGTATCTTAGCTAAACTTTCGATGCCATGACTTCAATTTTTTAAAATTTATTGAGATTTGTTTAATTCCCTAGACTATCAACTATTATGACAAATGTAATATATTCTTTTAAAAAATGTATATTCTGACCGTTGTTGGGTCAATTATGTCAAGGTGGTTGATAGTGCTATTCAGACTGGATAAAATTGTTTATGTTTAGTATTTCTATTAATTGCTGAGAGAAGTGCTAATTATGATTATAGAATTATATATTTCTCCCTTTATATTTGTCAAGTTTTGCTTCATGTATTTGGAAACTCTGTTTTGGGGCATATTTATATGTGATCTCCGATGCATTGTTCTTTTTATCATTATGAAGCATCCTCTTTCTCTCTGGTAACATAACTTTTAAAAATCTATTTCATTATATATTAATATAGCCACTTCAGGCTTCTTATACTTACTCTTTCTGTGGCATGTGTTTTTTCATCCATTCATTTTCAACCTTTTTCTGTCTATATTTTAAGAACCTTAGTATAAAACATATAGCTAGGTCTTGTTGTCTGTTTGTTTATAATCCATATAACAATCTCCTCTTCTTTTTTTTTTTTTTTTTTTTGAGGAAGATTAGCCCTGAGCTAACTACTGTCAATCCTCCTCTTTTTTGCTGAGGAAGCCTGGCCCTGAGCTAACATCATGCCCATCTTCCTCTACTTTATACGTGGGACGCCTACCACAGCATAGTATGCCAAGCTGTGCCATGTCCGCACCCGGGATCCAAACCAGCGAACCCTGGGCCACTGAGAAGCGGAACGTGCACACTTAACCACTGCACCACCGGGCCGGCCCCCAATCTCCTCTTCTTAATTGGAGTGTTAAACTCCTTAAGGTTTAATGTAATTAATGATTTGTTTGGGTTTGGCTGTCCCATTTTAGTTTTGTTTTCTTCTTGTCTCCTCTATTTTTTGGTACCTCTATTTCACTTTTCATGAATTTTATTTGAATGATTTTTACAATTTGATTTTAACTTTCCTATTGTTTTCCTTAACGATACTTCTTTGTATTAATTTGTTAGTGATAGTCTGATTACAATATATATCCTTAACCTTTCACTGTCTTCTTACAGTTAATAATGTTCTATTCTGTATGAAATATAGAAATCTTGCAACACATAGGTCCATAATCACCCATCCTTTATGTTATAGTTGTTATATATAAGAACTATATCTACACATATTATAAATCCACAATAAAATGCTATAACTTTTGTTTAAACAGTTATGTGGTTTCTAAATAAGTTAAGAGAAAATGACAAATAAACATAATGGTTTTTATTTGGTCAAAAACATATAGCATAAAATGTACCACCTTAACCATTTTAAGTGTATAGTACACTACTGTTAACTATATGCACATTGTTGTACAACAAATGTCTAAAACTTTTTCATCTTGCAAAACTGAAACTCTATATCCATTGAACAAGAAATGCTCCCTTCCCCTCTCCCCAGCCCTTGGCAACCCCCGTTTTACTCTCTGTTTCTAAGAGCTTGACTACTTTGGATACCTACATAAGTAGAATTATGCAATATATACCTTTTTGTGACTGGCTTATTTCACCTAGCGTAATATTCTCAATGTTCATCCATGTTGTAGCATGTGACCGGATTTCTTTCTTTTTTAAGGCTGAATAAAATCGTGTTGTATGTATATATACCACATTTTCTTTATCTATTTAACTATGATGGACATTTTATTTGCTTCCACTTCTATTTCACTATTGTGAATAATGCTGCAATAAACATGGGTCCGATTTTCAATGCTTTGACATTCTATTTTCAGTTCTTCTAGACATGTACCCAAAAGTGGAAAAAATAATCTCTTCTATTATCCAGATATTTTCTGGTTTTGGTGTTCTTTTTCTTTTTTTTTTTCCTTTTTTTTCTTAAGGGTTCAAGTTTTAATCTGATATTTTCCTTCAGCCTGAAGAATTTCTTTTACCATTTCTTACATTGAAGTTCTGTTGGCAATATAATAAATATTATATTCTCTTATTTTACTTTTACTTGAAAAATGTTTTTATTTTGCTTTATTCTTCATTTATTTTGCTAAATATTGAATTCTGGGTTGACATTGTTTTCTTTTTCTTTTAGCACTTTAAAGCTGTTGTTCTGGTCCCTTTGGGCTTCCAGGGTTTCTGAGGAGAAATCAGCCTTTTATGAGATCACTGTACCATGTATGTAATTTTTTCTCTCTCACTGATTTTTAAAGTTTATTCTTCATCTTTGACTTAAACAGCTTCACTGCCATGTGCATTCATATAAGCTTTTTTATATTAATTTTGTTTGGTGTTCACTTAGCATCTTACATCTAAAAATGTTGTGTTTTATCAAATTTGAGAAATTTGGATGGGTTATTTTTTTCAGGTATTTTTTTGTGTCCCTTTCTTTCTCTTTTCTCCCTTTGGTATTGTAATTAAATGTATATTTGACCATTTAATATAATCTAACAGCCTCAAGGTTCTGTTCATGATTTTCCATCTTTTTTCTCTGTGTTTTACCATAGATAATTTCTTTTGGTAAATCTTCAAGTTTACTAACACTTTCTTCTATTATATCCATTTGGCTATTAAGTACATCCATTCTGTTATTTTATAAATTGTGTTTTTCCAATCTAGAGCTTCCTTTTTGTGTGTGTTTCTATTTGTATGTTGAGATTTATCACTCCTCATTTGAGATTTTCATTCATGCAAAACATTTTCTTTTACCTTATTGAGAAGGGGTATAACAATTGCCTCAAAATTCTTATCTGTTAGTTCCAACATCTAGTTTATCTTGAGGTCTGACACAATTGATCTTTTGTTGAGAAGGTTTTCCATTTTCTTAGTTCTATCTCAGGTAATTTTGGCTTGTATCCTGGACATTGCAAATGTTAAGTGGAGATTCTGGATTCTGTTATTTTTTCCTGATGAGTTTTGTTTCCCTTCTTTCATCGGGTATTTTTTTGGCTGGGCTTGAACTGAAAACTATGTTTCATGGGCGATATCTCAGATATGAGTTCAGATATTTTGTCTTTATCTGAATTTCTCTGAGTCTGTTCTGTATGTGCATGATTTAGGGGTCAATCAGAGAGATGGGTGAGTCTAGTTTGGGGATTCTCTCTCTGACTCATTTGTTTCCACAATTCCTCCAACTCTCTTCAGTATTTATGATTTCTTGGCTTCACTTATCTTGTTCCTTGAGCCAGAGAAACTGTGAATTTTTCCACGTGGACACCATGCAGACTGCACTTAGTGCTAATGAAAAAGCTACAAAGATGGATACTGACTTGGTATTGCTCCCTATTTTCCCTCCTGCAAGTGAATGTTCATTCTTTACCAGGATCTGTCTGCTTCTGTTCATTTTCCAACACCTTCAGGTAGTCATTTTTGCTTTTCGTTAATTGTGTCCAGATTTAATTTTTATGCAGGGGTGTCATCTGCTAGTATCATAGTCCATCTTAACCAGAATTGTTTTTTTTAAATCGATTTATAATATACATGTATTTCTTCACCCTACACTGTGTAAGACATAAAATGCAGAAATCTTCAGTTCAACATAATCTGTAATTGATATTGAACCTGAAGTGAGTTCGCTCACCCATTGCGTAGCAAGCCAATCTCTGACACCAGGGGTAGTGGAAGAAAGTAGGAATTTTATTTTTGCACAGCACTGAGCAAGGAGAGAGGGCAGCTAACACTGAAATCCCAAACTCCCTGAAAAGCTAAAAGGAAGGCTTTTTATTTGGGGTTTTAGGTAGGGGAGGGGGAGCATATAGCCTTGCTGGTCAGAGCTTTCCCACCAGCCTGTCTTTGGTCTTGAGACTACTTGCAGAGAGGAAGAAGCCTGTGGCTTTGCTGGTCAGCAGCTTTTCCACCAGCCCGTATCTCTTTGTGAAAAGAGATAGTCCAGGTGCTTGTCCTTGATGGTGTCTGTTTCCATGGAGGATAGTGGATTCTGGAGCCAAGAAGCCAGAGAGTAAGCAGGGAATGAGTGTTTTGGTTTTAACCTCATACATCCTGGGTTTAATGTGGGGAAACTGATATCAGGGTCAATATCATAATCACTACTCAGATCAAGATACAGAACATTTCCAGCACCCCAGAAAGTTTCCTCACGCCCCTTCCCAGTCAAAGCACCACCACCCTCCCAAGAAGTTACCATATTCTGGCTTTTATCTTTATAGGTTGCTTGTGCCTCTTCTTGAACTTCATGTTTTGTTTTCTGGTTTATTTTGGTCATCATTATGTCAGTGAGAAAGATTCATCCATATTGTTGCATAAGGTAGTACTTTGGGAGTTTTTTTCTGTATATTATTCCATTGTATTAATATGCAACAATTTATTTCTCCATTCCACCTTATGATATTTCTTAAAAGAATATTCCAAGTTACACTGTTTTACTGAAAATAGAATAAATATAAACGCGGCTTACATATTACACAGATATCTATTGAATATGTGCATTACTTCAAAATTTTCTAGGAAAATTTATAAAATAATGAAGGCCAGCAATGGATCTCCAAATTCTTTTTAATGTGTATTAAAACTAATGATACTGTTATTAGTTAAATGCTTATTTAACACATAGCATATTTAGCATTTTTGTTTTAAGTGGTCAATATTATGAGGTCTGTTTTTAGACAGGTATTCATACCAGAGGCTTATTTTTCAGGGACCATTTAATTGCACTTTATTTACTATTAAGTTTCTTTAGGTAATAAATTCAGGAGGTAGTTCATTGCCCATTTTATAAAATTAGAGACTTCATTTTTGATACAAAATAATATGATTTGATATGGTATATTTTTGCTTTTATTTATCTTTCATTTATCTTACTTTAATTTTCACTCAGAAACCATTCCCAATTATATGTTATTATTATATCATCTCTAAGAAAATGTGTTATTGGGTTTATAACATACTAGAAATGTACCACCATGAGTCATAAATAATAAGTGGGTTAATGGTAGAGGGTAGCAGAGGGCATTGCAGACATAGGAACTGAAAAAAAAAACCGTTAATCTCAGTAAAGTCCTGCATATTTGGGCAAAGGAAAGTGATATTATGGGCTGAATCACTGAGTCTATGGAAGGGAGGGAAGGAGATTGCTGAGGTCATCAAGAATGATAATCACTCATTGTGCTCTGCACTTTCAATAGAGAACAAATTGAGAAATCAGACAAATGAGGCTCATGTTGATGCAAATAATCCATAACCAATCTATAAATCAAAATTAGGGTGAGTTTATTATGAGCCAAATGTGAGGACCATATAGCCTGGGAGTGTCCTTCCACAAAGGAATGGAGCACTCCAAAGAAGTTGGGTGCACAGAGTGATTATATACCATCAAGGAGCATGTACCACATATGATTGAAATGTCCCTTTTACAGTAGTTACAAGATTGCCCTGTCAGCACAATAGTTGATGGCCACAGAGGGTAGTAGGTCCACTGTCCTGGTGGGCACAGCAGGAAGCAGGTCTGTTGTCTCAAGCCAGGTGGTCACATGTGAGCTGGGTGGTCACAGGCGAGTGCAGCAACTTCTAGTCTAGGGAGAGATGCTTATCCTTAAGGAAATGCTACTGTGGGGGAAGTTGCACCTTTATCTTAAGGGCATTTGTTCTTGCCTTTGGGACATAGCAAATGCTTAAAGCAGATATACAATGCATGCTCAATGGCCACATCAGGCGTTTTTGGAAAACAAAAAAAACAAGGTTAGGCCAAAATAGATTTACAACAAATGGCTTCCTCATATACTCCAATATATCCTATTGCTTGCCATTTATTTGTCACTCATAAAAGGAGATAAAAAGATCAACTTTTATACTAATAAAGTTAACTGGAGGACAGAGCTTAGCTCTGCAGCCACAATGAGATTCTCTAATTCCCTCACTGCATCCCTCAGATAAGTCTGATGAACCCAGGCAAGGAGAAATGGACAGCACCATGCCTTTCCTTCCAAGGGAAATGGGGAACATAAAAGAGGAGACAAGTATTGGTCCAGAGGACAGGCCAGTCCTAAAAAGAGAACCCTCAGGGTATTGGACCATTTATTCCCCCATTCAGTCTGGCAGTTTCAGCAGTAATGAGTCACTCCTCTCCCTTAAGGAATAGAATAACAGGGATATGGATAAAGAGAAAGGATTCTTCCCTTTCTTTACTCTCCTAGGGCATAAAAGGATAGGTACCCATTTTAGATGAATCATCTGCTTTTGGCCAGAGAGAATTGGCCCATCTATGGAGAGGAGGAATCATTTGCTCGAACCAGGTTTCCTCTTGTGAATAAACATATAATTACCTATCTCACATATGCGCATAATTGAATGTTAAATTTTTGCTTCCAATGTTCCATAAACAGATCCCAGAACTGTTTCACTGATGAAATGTTTATTTTTCAAATCATCTTGAAAATGTGCTTAGAAAATGTGAGGACCACAGCTTCTCAAAGAATATTTCTCCTTTAGCCCAGTTATTTCCCTCTATTGGTCAGCTATCAGCCCTACTTCTGGGAACCCAGGGCATTTTATGCAAACTTTGTGTAAATACACAAAATGGGAGCTATTTCAGGAGGCTACTTTCCAAACCATATGTAATTTCAAGAAAAGAAAGGGCAGTCACTGCTCTGGAAAAATTCACCAGCACTTCCTACTTACAGTAACATTCCTGAACTCAGAGAAGGCACAAGGCTCTTGACTCTCCCATTTTGTGTGAGAAAAGAGAGACAGAGAGATGTGTAACTGTCAATCATAATCTTTGGCTTACTTTTGTGACTCTATTCTATAAGTTGGTGGAGAAGAGAAGTACAACAGAGATGGCCAGATCAGATTTTAGAAACCTAATCCTGTAAGCACACCAGGTAGGCCCTCTGGGTGCACAAGATGTCCAGGGAAGAACAAACCCATATAACCCATATAATTTAGTTAGACAAAGAGAATAGAAACTATTTCCAAGCATGGGTGGGATATAGGAAAATCACAAGAGACTATGCAGTATCCCAGAACTAGTAAAGGAGTCACCATTAGCATCTCTAGGCCTGAATTAGTGGTAGAGAGAGAGAGCTGTGTGGCTAGGGCCACTCAAACCTGAATGTGATGCTTGGTAGATGAGTGCAGCCCAGAGTGATCCCACAGGGAGGAGGCCAGAGGAATAAATACTCTGTCTTCACTCTCTTCTTTCATCACATTGCCTGCTGAAGACAGAAGGCAAGAGAGTCTGCTGATGCAGTTTATATTAGTAAGTCTTCTGGGGAGAGAGCAGAATGGATGAGCATAGAGAATGGACTTGCAGAGGCAAAATGAAAATATCCCACTTAGGCAGAAATTCAGCCCTACGAATAAGGCCCAAATGGTCAGGTAAAATAGAATGTTGGAATGTCTGCTTCCAAAGCATCTTGAGGGATGCCAGACAGGAGAGTTGGGAGCAGGAAGAAGTTGCTCATTCCTCTAGGAGTTTGAGGGCTATTGAAGAACTGCCAGTTTTTGTCAGAATTGAAATGTTACTGGAGTAAACAGGAAGGAATCAATGGCTCTAACTCCAAATATCTGAGAAGAAAACAGGCAGAAGCCAGGATATCACTAACAGAAAAATAGATCTCTTCCCTTCCTGAAGAAGGGGGAATCATTTATTCACAATAAAAAAAAAATCACTCAACACATAGAGCATAAGGATATAGATACACTCTGTTATGAAGTTTGCTCATGATCAAACATCAAGAGCAGAAAATATGTCCAGAAGGAGGAAATCTCAGTATATAAATGACAACCAATTCAGATGCAACTTTTCGCTCCTCAAAATCACATCAATAACATAGAAACACCTCTGCCAGTTGGGAGGCGTACCAAATACTAATTAGTGCTCCACCCACATCCCCTCAGATTCTGTTTTCATTTTGATGCACATTAGCTTCAAATATGCTTTCACAAACTCCCAACAGCTAGCGCTTCATTTTATTTGCCACACAGCTCCCCTCAGGATGCCAGAGCTTGCTTTCCCTGCGGAAGAGAGCCAGAGTGCTGAGAAAGTACATCCATGGAGTGCCCCCGAACACATGACTGCCATGTGTCAGAGTACAGAGAATCCAGATGCCTGGCCCTGCTCAGGACAATTCTGAGGCATGTCACACAGTGTCTTCAAAGACTCCATGCAAGCTTGAGCCAAAGTTGCCTATCACCAGAGTTTGCTTGATATTACACACTTTCTCAGTCTTTCTTATTCTCACTTCTGCATTCACTACTGGATTTACCTGTGAATGCTTCCTAAGAAACCACTTTCACATGAATCTTCATCTCAAGGTCTTCTGGGGAACCCAATAAAAAGTTGAGGGGAATGAAACCAAATGAAGATTATGGGACAAGATTACACAGAACGGAATGGGGGAGAAAAAAAACCATTTGAGGAAAAATTGAAACCCATCAATTATTATTTTTTTGAGGAAGATTAGCCCTGAGCTAACATCTGCTGCCAATCTTCCTCTTTTTGCTGAGGAAGTTTGGTGCTGAGCTAACATCCGTGCCCATCTTCCTCTACTCTATATGTGGGATGCCTGCCACAGCATGGCTGACAATTGGAGCAAGTCTGCACCCGCGATCAGTACCTGTGAACCCAGGCTACCAAAGCGGAGCATTCACAACTTTAACCACCTGGCCACAGGGCAGGCCCCCAAACTCATCACTTTTTAGAAGAAAAATTTTAGAATTCAGAATGTATCATGAAAAATTTCAAAAATGAAACATGCTTGATATGTCACTAGTTCCCCAACTCAAAGGAAAAATCTCAGGGTTTCACATCAGGAAACTAATTATTGAGTAGATAATTGAGCACAGCTGCTACTGTGCTGTAGGAGATAATGGGTTAGCCCAGTGGTCCTCAGTGGCTGGTTCCCAGAGCAGCAGCAGCATCTGGGAACTTTTTAGGAATGAGCATTCTTGAGTCTTAGCCTCGACCTACTGAATCAGAAACTCTGTTGATGAGGCCTAGAATCTACGTTTTAGCAAGCCCTGCAAGTGATTCAGATGCATGTTTAAGTTTGAGAACCACCAGTGTAGCTCCTGATCCCAGGAGATGAACTGAGGTAGAAGCATTTCCCTGATCCAAAGAAAAAGAAACAGCTTATGGGTCTACCTTAGGAGAGAGGAAATGGAGGATACTGGAAAGATGAGTATGTAAGACACGAAGATGGTCAGTCATAATGCTTATGACTACAACATCCACCAGCTTGTGAAACAGGTGCTGATAAAAGAGAGTTTGATGAGAAGAGGTGTGTCACACGTGCAGTGGTTGATGGTGTTGTGGTCCCACGAAGACAGACTGACCATGACCACTGGGTCGCCATGACACCATCAATATCTATCCCAATACAAACCAGCCATCAGCAGAGAATAGACCTGAGGGACACAGATCCCATAGTGACCCAAGCCCAAGTACTAAAACGGTATAAACAGGCAGAAGAAAAGAGCAGAATCTTGCACTTCAAATTAATGATGATGTGACTCTCTGCTATGGCGTTCATTATCATTTTAAGTCAAATGACAAAGGAGTAGGAGAGATCTCAGAAAACAAGCTTGTGAGGATGGCAACAGAAAATTCAGCTCAGTTAAAATGACCAAGTTCTGAGAATAAGGAGAAGAATGTGGGATGGAATTCTTGTCCATTTGTGGAACAAACAAAAATAAGGTAGTCCCTGTTGAGACATTTCCCACAGCCACTCTCTTCAGGGAAGTCATCTTTGCAGGTTAAAGAGAAGAACTTTTTTATGGGCTAAATGGATTTGATGACTCAGACATGAGAATTTCTAATGCTGTAACAGGAGAATGATTCGTCTTAACATATGGAAGATGAGGAATGTAAGAATGCCTATCTCTTCCTGTCCCATTTGACTCTTATGAATGTACTCCCAAGTTTGAAAAATGTCCCAACACAGTCAGCAGCTCAGTGAGGCCAGTGATCCAGGCTGAGCTAAACCAGAGTGTGCACTGGAACCCAGTCCTCACAGCAAAGGCAGGGAAGCGGCATCTCAGGGACATTCAGTAATCTCCCAGGTTGCTGAGAAACCACATATTGAATAACGAATGAGAACTGAGAAGAGACCTAGAGGCATCATGTTCTCTGCCTCCGTTGTTTCAATCACTTCCACCCCAGAACCAAATTAGGGGAAGAGGTAGTCCCTAAACACTCAGTTTTCAGGACTCTATGTTAGGAAGAAGGACAAAAAGGGACCTAGGATGCCACCATGCAGCCACTCCCCTTTGCTCAGCTTACTGTCAGCAGTACAGAGTCTTATAGTCTCTGCTTTCCCACTTCCTAGAAGGAAAATGGCTTGGATGGTATAGGAAGAGGGCTACCCTGAGCATATATACTTATTTTTCCTGTTCAGGCAGGAAAACTACAGCCAACACTATCTTGGAATCAATTCTGAGCCAAAGATCATGATTTCAAATCAAGGCCGTGTCCAGACACTCCTCTCCAATGGAAGAAAGGAAACATCTCCTGTCCCTGGCACTGTGGCCATCAGGTGATATTTAAAAGGGGTCTTTGTTTATGTGTTTATATATCAAGATCTAACTGGACACCCAAAGAAGGTTTCCTCAGATGTCCTCCTATGTGGAGTTTATATAACAAACAAGAAAATGTCATCTTCAAAATAGACCACACTTTGACTTCTGCAGAATTTCCTGTCTCCCAAAGACTGCTAATCCAAGGAGTAGAAGCAGGAGCCCCTCTTTCCAGAGCCACAGACAGGGTGCAGGGTTGGCTCTACGTAGGAATCCCTATGTTGGCTCTCTATAACAATGACAAATTTCAGTAGCACAATCTGGCAATTGGTTAAGATCTTAACATGCCCAACATGGCAAAGCTCTCATCATGTTACCTTTTTCAGTAAAATTATCTAGAAATCTTCAAAGCTACAAAGATTCTTTGTCATCAACTAATAATGGAAGTTGCCCCAAAAGGGCTTAAAATCTGTGCATAAAGGAGAGAAAGAAGTAAATGCTGTATTATCACTGGTTCTATGAAAGCACTAATGTGCCATGTAGAGACAGCAGGGAAGAATCACACATAACCATGGTGACATTTTTCTAAAGATACCTCACTTTTGGAGGCCAAGAATCAGCGTATATATTCTCTATTATGTTGGCTAAGGCAGAAGTTCACTATATGAATGATTCATACTTTTATTCGATAATTATTCCATCATTCAATAATTTCTGCATTTGAAAAAGAATATAGAAATTAAATCATACCCAGTTGCTGTAAAAAGTTTCCTCTAAAACTTAATGTTAATTGAATGATGGTGCAATTTTTTCTGGAATTTACTTTCTTAAATAATGCTATATATTTTCTAATTAAAGTGATATGGAATATAGTGAGGTTTTTAAATGTTATGTTCCTTGTTTCTGTGTCTAAGTTGTTTTACATATTTTTTTTATTGTGGCAAGATCACTTAACATGAGATCTACCCTCTTAACAAATTTTGAAGTGTACGATACAGGATTAACTAGAGGTACTGTGTTGTACAGCAGATCTCTAAAACTTATTTATCCTGCATAACTGAAACTTCATACTTATTGAAAAATTGGAATTGGCATAACAACTTCAAATTTAGGTGAGACAGAGTGACTCCCTGCACCTGGTGACTTCATGCCTAAATTTCAAGACAGTAATCAGGGCTCATAAACAAGAGCTGAACCTAGGGTTCAACAATGCCCTGAAAATCAGACATGAAGTCCTCACTGGCATGGAAAAATCATATTTTGAGATACAAGTGCATCTGTACAGGGGTGTTACACTCTGACACTGGGGTACAAAGGGAGACATAGGCAAGAAATTACATATATAATCTATAAAATATAGCATTGAGACTATGAATGCAGAGAAGAAGGCAGCACTGCTCACTCTTCTTAATTTTAGGCAGAAGAGGAGGAACAGAGAAGGAGTATCAAAGGAAATTTTTAAGGGTAAAGCAGGCTTGCGTATGTTTAGAGGTAGAAGATTCTGTAGAGACAGAGAGATAAAGGATCTAAGAAAGTGGAGCAAATTTTGAGGGAATGAAATCCCAAAGAATATGAAAAGAAGTTGATAAAATTCAATATCCATTCGTTTTAAAATACCTATTTGAATCAAGGAATGATGGATACTACTTTAAGATGATAAAATATATAAAACTCAGACCAAAAGCGAGCAACTTAATTTGAAAACTCCAAAGGCATTCCTAATTAGAGCCAGGAGTAAAACTAGAATGCCTACCATCTCCTCTATTACTTAACATTGTATTAAAGGTAGTAAAAAATGCCATTATAGATGGGAAGTTGATAAGAGTCATAAGAATCAGAAGCAGGAGGCAAGCCCGGTGGCCAAGTGGTTAGGTTCTCTCTCGCACTCTGCTTCAGCGGCCCAGGGTTTCACCGGTTCAGATCCTGGGCGTGGACAAGGCACCGTTCATCAGGCCATGCTGAGGTGGCATCCCACATGCCACAACTAGAGGGACCCACAACTAAAATATACAACTGTATACTGGAGGGATTTGGGGAGAAAAAGCGGCGGGGGGAGAAGAAGATTGGCAACAGGTGTTAGCTCAGCTGCCAATCTTTAGGGAAAAAAAAAGAATCAGAAGGAAAGAGGAAAAATTATCTCCATTTATAAAAAAGTTTATTGCATATTTGGAAAACTTAAAAGAATTCATGGAAAAACTTCTACAAAAAATAACAATTATATTACAAGGTATAAAATTAACATAGAATTCATACATACAAAGAATAATCAGAACATACAATGAAAGAACCCTCGTTATAGTAGCAAAAATAAAATTTTAAAAATTTCCCAAGTATAAATCTAATGAGAAATATGCAAAACATAGATGAGGAAAATTATGAAATACTCCTAAAAGATACTGAAGTATACCTGGAAAGCATGGGAAGACATACTACACTTCATAATTGGAAGTCTCAAGATCCAAAGATGTCAGTTCTCCCTAAGTTTACTTATAAATTTAAGATACAAGCAAAAAGTGTACCACTAAGGGTATTTTCTGTAGCTATACAGATTAATTATAAAGATTATAGTCAAAAATGAATAGCTAGGAAAGCCCTAAAAAAGAACAATATGTGGGAAGTTACCTTCAAGATATGAAAGCATTGTGAAGCTTCTATACTTAAAGCAGTGAGCTATTGGTTTATGAATAGACTTACAGACCAATAGAACAGAACGGAAAACACAGAAATAGCTCAAGTGCCTATGAAACTTAGTATGTAATGAAGGCAACAGCTCAAATCAGCAGGGAAAAGATGGACATTTTTTATAAATGGTGATACAACAACTGGATAGCCATATGGAAAAAGATAAAGTTGGATCCATTCCTCACACCATATACTGGTACAATTTCTAAAAATATCAAACATCTAAATGGAACAAAGTGAAATCACCCAAACATTATGAGAAAATGAGTGGATTTCTATATAACCTAAGAGGAAAGAAAACATTTCTAACTATGATTAAAATCCCTGAAACAATAAAAGATTAATAATTTTAATTTTAAAAATTTAATATCATAAGGAAAGTCAAAAACCAAATCACAAATTGGGAGAAAAGTATATGCAACTTGTATCTCAACAAAAAAACTAATATGGCTAATATATAGTCCTCCTAAAAATTGAGAAAATCAAAATCCAAGAGAAAAGTGGGGAGAGGGTATGAAGAGATAGTCTCTTTAAGAAGTAATAGGAACAGCCATTAAATACATGGAAATATCCCCAATGTTTCTCATTATTAGAGAAATGCAAACTGTAACAATATTTAAAAACTGTTTCTTACCTATCAGTTTGGAAAGAGTGAAAATTCTGAGAATCTACTATGCTGTAGAGACTGTAGAAAAGTAGGCACTCCTTTTTATGACTGAAGGGAAAATAAATATCCATTCACCCCAAAAAGATCCACAGATTCAACATAATCCCATCAAAAGATCTCAGCAGATTCTTTTGTAGGAATTTACAAGCCAATTTAAAATTCATAGAGAAACTCGAAGGACCTAAAATAACCAAACCAACTTTTAAAAAGGTGAATGAAGGTAGAGAACTTATACTAACTGATTTCAAGAATTATTATAAAGCTACAGTAAGCAAAAGTGTGTGGTACTGGCATCAAGATAGACAAGCAGATGAAAGGAATATATTATAAAGAACAAAAGAAACGCATACAAATAGAGTCAATTAATTATTAACAAAGGTAAAGGAACAATCCCTGGACATCTATATGCAAACACACACACATACCAAAAAAACAACTTTGATCCATACTTCACTCTATATACAAAAATTAAACTCAAAGTGAACTATAGACCCAATGTAAAAACCTATAAAACTTCCAGAAAAAGATATAGAAGAAAATCTTTGTGATCTTTTTTTAGGCAAAATTTCTTGGATATAGCAACAAAGCTACAATTCATAAAAGAAAAAAGTGATAAATTGGACTTCATTAAAATTAAAATCTTCTGTTAATAGAATGAAAAGATAAGCCATGGACTATTTGAAAATTTCCTGTTTGGTAAAGGACTTGAATTCAGAATATAAAAAGAAACTTGAGATCTCAATGATATGGAATAAACAACCTACTTTTAAAATTGGGCAAATAAGTTGGATAGACATTTCACCAAAGAAAATATATGGATGACAAGTGACCACATGAAAATATGCTCATCGTCATTAGTCATTAAGGAAATGCAAATTAAGACTACCAGGAGATACCATTGCATGCCTATTAAAATGTCTTCAATTAAGAAGTGGACAAGTGTTGGTGAGGGTGTGGAGGAATGGAAAATCTCAAACACTACTGGTGGGAGTGTAAAATGGTGCAAACGCTTTGGAAAACTTTGGCAGTTTTTCTAAAAGTTAAAGATACGTATGTGATATAACTTTACTATTCCACATCTATGTGTTCCCAAGATAAATGAAAGGATATGTCCATACTAAGACTTGTATATGAATGTTCATAATAGTTTTGTTTATAAAAGCCAAAACTGGAAACAACCCAAATGTCCATCAACAGGGGAATAAATAAACAAATGGTAGTATATCCATTCAGTGAAATACTACTCAGCAATAAAAAGTAATTAATTATTAGTAGAACAACATGGAAGCATCTCAGCATGGAAGAATCTCAAAATACTTATACTAAGTGATAGAAACCAGACAAAAATGAGTACATACTGTATGATTCCATTTGTACAAAAATCTTAAGAGTGAAAACAAAAAAAATGTCAGAAAGCAGATCAATGGTTGCCTAGAAGGGAGGGAGGGGTGGCAGAAGGTAGGAGGGAAGGTTCTCAAAGGGACAAGATCATGGTGATGGTTTCATGAGTGTACAGATATGTCAAAATTTATCAAAATTAATGCTTTAAACATTTGTAATTAGTGTGCTGATCATCTCTCCTTAAAACTCTTTCTAAAACATAAAAAGTAGATAAATAAACAAATAATGTGTTTATTGAATTGAAAATACTTGTAATCCTGGCACCTTCAGGTCTCAAGTGCTCTGCCCCTACAAAGCATCAACCAAATAGAGGTAGAGGTAGTATAAGCATGGGTGGAGCTAAAAGATAAGGAGACCCAAAATGTTGACAGAGCCAAAGCTGCCACGGATTTGTTACATCTTCTGTCTCACTCCTCTCTTCACACTGCTCTTCTTCTGGCCTCAGGAAAAATAAAAAACATCTCTTAAACAGGACACAACGCTAACCGCAAAAGGCAAAGTTGATAAGTCAAACTTCGTTACAATTAAGAGCATCTGTTATCAAAAGATACAATTAAGAATAAGCAAGGCATAATCAGGGAGAAGATGTACAGAAATAGAGATAGAGATAGATATTATATATGCATGCACATATACATGCACATATATGGGCTTATATATAGAATTTTTTAAATTCCTTCAAATCACTAGGAAAACAACTAACAGTCTTGTATTTTGAACAGGCAAAAGACTTGAATAATGACTTCACAGGAGAAGATATCCAAACAGCCAATAAACATATTAAAAGGTGCTCAACAACATTATTCATGAGGAAAATGAGAATTAAAACAAAAATGCATTCTGCTACACACATCAGAATAGGTAAAATAAAAATACTGGGTGTTAATGAGGTTGTAGAGAAACTGGAACCCTCGGGCATTGTTGATAGCAGTGCAAATTGATTAAAATGTTTTTGAAAATAGCTTGACAGTGTTTATAAAAGCTAAACATATGCCTACTCTATTACCAACAAATTCACATCTAAGTACATATCCAAAAGAAAGCTTTGCAAATTTCAATCAGAATACATGTTCAAAAATGTTTATAACAGCTTTATTAATAATAGGCAAAAACTTGAAACTATATGTTCATTAACAGACTAAATAATTCTATATTCAGGTGATGGAATACTACACGGCAATACAAAAATAGTGATCCATCCATATATGCAACAATATAGATGAATATTACAGGTTTTATGCTGAGGAAAAGAAGCCAGAAACAATACAGTACATGTTTACATGAAGTTCAAATACAGGCAAAATCAATCTGTGATAATAAAAGTCAAAATAGCGGATAGCTTTAGAGTTGGGGGTTGAGGGCAGGTAATATTTACTGGAGAGGAAACCTTCTAAAGTGGATGGAAATGTTTACATCTTGATCTAGGTTGCATATACATATGCAAAAGTTCAATGAGCTATACACTTAAGATTTGTGCTCTTTGCTATATGAAAACTGGACTGCAGAGTTTTAAAAGAAGGTTTACGTTTTCTTCTATTGCCTACATTTTACTGCATACCCAATACATACACCAACCTCACTCCTAAATTCTAGGTCCCCTGAATTCAAGGATCTATTCAGTCTCATCTAAAGTGCAGTCATCCCCCATATGCGTATTTTTTTCACTGAAGCAACATTGAACAAAATCAAAGGGCAAAACTTAACATTTATCCAAACTTCCCTTATTTCCCAATAGAAGAGAACTTTCCTAAGGAAAAGTTTATAGGTAAAGATATTTCCCCAGAACATCACTTATCATTGTTTCTCAAAGAAATTTTTACCATTAATGGTAAGTTTAGATCAAAAAATTGTTCCTTTGAGTTTTTTATATAAAGTTATATTTCACATTACATAGTACTGTGGATTTATGAACTCATCCTGGATTGTCATCCCTTCCCCATTTTGCCCATTAGAATGTAATGACTATCTGCAATGCATGAAAATTCAGTAGCAATTGCAACTCTCCTAATAAGCAACAGCTTAATGCTACCCTGATAGCTAAATGTGTACCCATAACTATCTAGTGTTCTGTTACATCCTCCAGACCAGTGTCATCAAATAGAAATATAATGCAAGCCACATATATAATTCTAAACTTTCTAGTAGATACATTAAAAAACTAAACAGATAAATTCATTTAATGATATACATATTTTATTTAACATATTGTTTCCAAAATATTATTTCAACATGTACTAAATACAAAAAGTTATCAATGAGATATCTTACATTATTTTATATATTAATTCTTCAAAGATCCAGTGTGTATTTTGCACTTATATTGCACACTTACAGTATGTCTCAGTTTGGATGATCACATTTGAAGTACTCAACATAGCTAGTGGCTACCATATTGGATAGTGCAGCTCCCAGTTACTTCAGACCACAACCAAGGTAACCCTTGAAAAAAGACTCCAAATTCTATCTCTGTTAGTCTTGAAATAATATATGACAACTCCACTCCACATCTTTACACACCTTAAAATTATATTTCTCTTCCCTGGGAGTTCTAGTTCACTAAACTATGTCCCTAGGGCTCCACTCACCAAGTAAATGGTCACCATACTTGCCTCTATCTGAAATCTAACATACTCACTACTTACACACTACATAATTCATCAAACTCTGATCTTGTCATTTTGCCAAAACCAACTCGATAAAATTTTCACCTCCTACTCTCTTGCAAAATGTGATATATTAAAATTATCTTGTAAAAAGTAGCATGAAATTACTATGAATATATTCATAATTTAAATGTGCTAGGTCACCAACATGAGAAATTAAATCTCCCAAGAAAGAGATGAGGCAAGAAAACATGGCATAAAGGAAAGCAAACAGGATTGGGGTTCAAGCTGGGGTTTTAGTCCCAGCTCTGGCCCTGGGTAGTCTTATGTTCTTGGGCAACATACAAATATTTCTGAATTTCCAAAGAGTAATGTATTATATAAAGGCACTGGATTAAACAATTCCTAAGCCCCATTCAATATTGAATACTCTAAAATTGTAGCAACTCTTTTGATAAAATAAAGAAGGAAGAGTTGGGGGATGAAGGTGAGGGAGAATAAATTCATTTGGGAAAGACAGTTAAAATTCCTGTACATATAGGACAGGAAAAACAGCACTGAAGCTTCGGTTCCTCATTGAAGAAAATAATAACAATAATAATACACTCCAATAAAAAAATCCTTGAATTCCTTTTCTCATTTTCTAATAGTTTTTCAAGAGAAAGTTATTCTGCGCAAGGTTTTCTTCAGAGCAAATTTGACGTCCTTATTCCTCAGGCTATAGATTAATGGGTTGAACATAGGCACAACAATGGTATAGAACAAGGAAGACACTTTCCCCTGCTCAAGGGGTAAAACGGAAGGTGGTTTGAGGTACATAAAAGCTCCCGACCCAAAGAAAAGAGAAACTGCAATTATGTGGGAACTGCAAGTATTAAAGGCTTTGGACCTGCCTTCAGTGGACCTGATGTGGAAAATGCTGGCAAGGATGAAACCGTAAGAGATAAAAATGGCAACGATGGGCATCCCAATGCCAATAGTCACAACAATAAAGACTACTAGTACGTTTATGTAAGAGCTACTGCAGGAGAGCTCAAGGAGGGGAAGGATGTCACACATATAGTGATTGACAATGTTGCCAGCACAAAAGGTCAGAAACACTATATTTCCTGTATGGGCCATAGCCCCGAAAACTCCCATCCCATAGACACCTAACGAGAGGAGTAAACACACTTGAGGAGACATGGTAACTGTGTACAACAATGGTTTACAGATGGCAACATAGCGGTCATATGCCATCGCTGACAAGATGAAGGATTCAGAAAAGACAAAAAAACAAAAGAAAAAGAGCTGAGTCATACACCCTGCATAGGAAATGATGTTCTTCTTTGAGACAAAACTCATTAGCATTTTGGGGATGATGGCAGTAGAGAAACTAAAATCTATGAAGGACAAGTTGAAGAGGAAAAAGTACATGGGAATATGAAGGTGAGAATTCAGCCCAATCAGGGTTATCAAGCCCAGGTTCCCCATTATGGTGACCGTGTAGAAACCTAGAAACAGGAAGAAGAGGGGTATCTGGAGTTCTGGATGGTTTGTTAAGCCTGTGAGGATAAACTCTATCACAGAGGTGTTGTCTGCAGCCATTCTCCTCTAGGAGGATCTCTGAGGGAAAAAGAAAAGAATTGCTCAGAGAAAAGGCGGGGGCAACATTTTTGAGAATGGTATTTTAATAGAGATTTTTGAAGTTCAAGATGGCATTTCCTATATGTCTCTGTTTTCATGGTCCCCAAATGCTTTGAATCATCTTAGTAACTATCTGTGGGTGAATTTTACCTCCAGAGTAAGGGCTGGTACAACTGAGAATGGAGTCCACAAAGCCCAGCTGGGATGACCTTTCGACTTTTACTGTTACCATCTTCTGTGTACTTCTTTCCTTCTACAGCACTTGATCAAGTTTGTTAGATGTGGGGCTCTTCTCTAGCATGATTCTTGAGAAATGGGAGCCATTTGACCCTGCCTAGACTTTCCACCACTGGATCAATACTAGACAGGGCAGGAAAGTGAGGTCATGTTGCCCAAAGTCTTTAGCTGAAACGGCTGTGGAATTATTATGTAATAATAATATTGGGATGATCATGTAAAGTTATTGATTAAATCTAAGAAAAAAGAAAATAAATATTTACTGAGCACTAGCTATATGATAGGCACTGTTCTAAATGCTGAGGGGCATTATGATTATCTCCATTTGACAGTTGAGGACACTGGGCTAAGTGATTTGCACAAGTCCCAATGCTACTAAGTTGCAGCAGAAGGTGAACTGTGGTGGTCTGGCTCCCAGGGATAGAGCTTTTAATCATCTGCTACAGGACAGACCAAGTCAGGCAGGCACTCACCCTTCTGCTTGGAATCACAATGCTGTACTCTGCTGGCTCTCATCCATCTCTTTCATGGAGATTCAAGTGGCACTGGTGAAAAGAAAGTGACAACTTGCAGCTCATACCCCTCTGCTTCTGCTTCTCTAGTTTAAGGATCAAAACCTCTAGTTTATCTTGATTCCCTTGCTGAGCTGAAGAACATGATCTCTGATTGTGGCTTTGTCATGAGCCTCCTGTCCAGCTTCTGGGAATGAGACATCATCCTTTCGTAAGGCCCATGGATAACCAGAGACTAAAGAGTTTTATTCAGAATTAAAGATCTCAGTGACCTACTTAGAAATACTCCCTCAGGATCACTGCTCCAGAGACCACCTTTCCTAAGGAAGAAGAAATGTTTGTTTACACCCTTGATACTACTTGACGTGGCTTTTAATGACTTATTCTTTTATTCACTACATCTTTTTAAGCACAGTTAAGAGCAAAGTACTGCGGGAAAAATAATACTGACTACCCTGTGTTGAGCATTTACTGTGCGCCAAACACTGTTTCTTATCCAGCACCCTCCTACTGACAGCAAGTATCTAAAGCAATGCACAGATAATTTTACCTTGTTTATTCCTCACAAAACCTTATAGGTTAGACCTGTTAATCTCCACTTTAACAATGAGAAGCACATACATCTTGTAGGTTCCAGTATCTTGAGTCAAACTGTGGTCTGTCCAACTCCAAACTTCATGGGGCCAGGGATCTTGCTGGGCTTCTTAAGCAAGCAGAACATATTTAATGTGCATTACTGACAACATACAATTTTATCTCTAGACTCAAGTCCTGGCTATTGCAAACTGCACACATTTTCAAAATAGTTATCTGGAAGGCAATTTATTTATATAGGGACTAATGAAGTTTTGTGTGGCAACTTGCATTCTACACCCTTTACCAGGGGCTTTTATATATTAAGGATGACAGATTTCCTAGCCAGGAAACAAATCTTGATTTGGGGAAATTTCATGTGCCAGTGGATTAGATAGGTTTTTGGTCCTGGGTTAATGGCAGAAATCCTCTTACAAAAGTTATAAAATCAAAACACGAAGGCATAAGTCCATCTTCTTCCAGACAAGTCCAACTAAAACTACTGCAGACAGGCCTGTGTATGCTTATGAGTATGTGCACATACATCCATGAGGACCTGCTCACCCTCAGCTAAGACTCAGCAATAACAGTGCCTCATCTTTTGATTTACACTTAGAGTTTTTCATGTCCCAGAGTAACGAATGAATCCCAATCTTTGTTCTCAATCCCACTGCACAATAATTATAAATAGAGAAAAACAATTCATTAAAATAAGCTCTCCTTGATATCCAAGTGCAAAGAAGATTTTGGGAGTTCTCTGAGAGCTCAAGGGGGATTTTGTTACTTCGGAGACAGTTGCCATGACAACCTCATTTCCAAATGCATCTTCAGCAGGGCTCCTCTAAAGCCATGTTACCTGATGACTTGCTCCCGTACAGAGTAGAGAACAAAAAAAGCTATTTTGTCTTTTTCCATTTGTGCAGTACTATTGCCTTTCCAAAACTGGAATCTCTGAAAAATGGCCTCCTCCTTCTACTTATTTCTGACTTCAACTATATAAATGTAACATTATGAAGCATGTGAATATTTAAATACTAATAAAATGTCTTTGCATATATGTCTCATGCATGTCCATTAGCTCTCAGACTTCTGGTAGATCATCAAAGATGCACAAGTATGGTCCCAAACCAATCCCTACATATCATAGGATTCCCAGCTTCAACAAGAAGCACAAATTTAGCCAGAGAAAAGAGATGGCAACTGAGAGGACTTCATGTGAAATACCTTTGATTAGCTCCTAAGAAAGCAGATAGAATTAAATTCATCTTTCAGGAGTAATATGTATAATAATTAATGTTAAGTTGATTTTAATAAATGTATTTGAGGATGTAATATGTGAGGTTCATGGATATAAAAAACATGGTTCATGCAAGAAAGAAACTTACAGTCTAATAGAGGCATCGCCCCTGTAGGCGCTTTTTCCTATTTCTGTCCCTTCATATTTCACATTTCCTGGGGTTCAGTTCTTAATCTTCCGCACTGTTTCTGCTTCATTAACTTCCGGATTAGCTCATTTGTTTTATGGCTTCAACAGTCCCTCCATATAATGGCTCTCAAATTTGTGTCTTTAGTTCTCAATTTCCTATTAAGCTTTTTTCCTATGTAACCAACCTTTTTCTGGATATTTCCAAGAGGCTGTCCCGTGGTCATCCTTGAACTCACTGAGGACATAGATGAATACATTTTCCTTTCCCCAAAAGTAGATGTCCTCTCAACCTCTCCTAAGTGATAAGAGCACTAGCAGTATCCTTTGTTTTAATATTTGGTCTTGGATCCTGGTTCCTGATACAGTGCTCTGAAACCCTTGTAACTTCCTGTGTAACAGGAGTGTCTTTTGTTCTAATGAGGTGACTTGGATAGTCTCCTGGATGAGGGCTAGTCATCAGGAAGACCAAGACATGATTAGAAGCTTGGAATTTTCAGCCCCGCCCCCCCATTCTCATCAGAAGGGAAAAGGGCTGAAAATGGAGTTAATGATCAGTCACGCCTATGTGATCAAGCCTCCATAAAATTCCACAAGTATGTGGTTTGGACAGCTTATAGGTTAGTGAACACATGGAGGTGCCGGGAGAGTGGCACCTGGAGAGAGCACAGAAGCTCTATGCCCCTTCCCACATACCTTGCTCTACACAACTCTTCCATCTGGATGTTCATCTGTATCCTTTTTATCATATCTTTTAATAAACTGGTAAACGTTTAGTATTTCCACGAGTTCTGTGAGCCACACTAGCAAATTAATTGAACCGAAGGAGGAATTCTTTGGAACCTCTGATCTATAACCAATGGATCAGAAGCACAGGAGGTAACCTGGGCTTGCGACTGGCGCTTGAAGTGTGTGTGTGTGTGTGGTGGGGGGAGGCAGTCTTGTGGGATCCAGCCCTTAACCTGTGGGATCTGACACTATATCCAGATAGACAGTGTAAGAAATGAGTTAAATTGTAGGACATCCAGCTGATGTCAGAGAGACTTGCTTGCTGTGGGGAAAAGCCCCCACATATTTGGCGACCAAAAGTGTCAGAAGTGAAGCGTGCTGTGTGAATAGTAGAGGAGACTCACAGGAGAGAAACACACAGTAGGGAAGAACTGGGTTTTTCCCTATACAGGAAAGAAAAAAATGGATTTTTTTTTATTACAGAAAGGAAAATAAGTATTTCAGGAAGAAGTTAGCTCTCACATTGTTAAGTAAAATAGGACTGAAAAATATTCATTGAATTTAACGTCTGGTTTCATCTATTTCTTTCATAGAAGATGAACTTCCACAAGGTAGTGGCTTGTCCAAGACTCTTTGACCAGAGCCAGATCATTAGACTCCTAAGCCTAGGGTTCTTCCGGGATGCCACATTGCCTCTTGGTTTAAGCTAGTCATCAGAATAAAGTTCCTGAGAGAAAGCTTTGTAAAATATTGGAACACATCACTGAGAGAGTGTGTGGTGTTCCTTTCCAGAGAGTCTTTAGAAATTGTAGACAATCTCTTTGTTTTCCGAGAAGAAATTCCTAAAAGTTAAATTAAGTCTAAAGAGATACTCTCTGTTAAGAATATTGCTGAAATGTTCTCATGAAAGGCTTTTTTCAATTATACTCCTATCAGCAATGTATAAGCACACCTTTTTCCTTATGTCTTTCCTAAGTTTCTAACAAATTGAGCCAATTTGACGCTAAAAATGCCATCACATTACTTTAATTCATATCTCTTTTATTACAAATTATGTTGGGCTTCAGGAATTTAATTTTCTGTCTTTTGGCCTTAGCCATTCATGTGTTGTACTTGAATATTTAAATCTACTTTATTGAGGTATAATTGACATACAATAAAATGAACCCAATATATGGGTTTATACAGTTCAGTAATTTTTAACACATGTATATTCCCATGCAACCACCACTCAATAAAGACATGACATTTTAATTTTCCTAAAAAGTTCCCTAGTATAATTAGTGACCAGCACTCCTGGTCCTGGAAAACCACTGCCTGGTTTCAATCACTATATATTATTTTTGCCTTTTAAAATTTATGACAATGTAATCATACAGTATGTACTGTTTTGTGTTACCTTCCTTTCACTCAGCATAGTTTTGAGATTCATTCACGTTGTTGCATTCATCAGTAATTCATTCCCTTTTATTGCTGAGGAGTATTCAATGATATGAACGTGCTACAATTTGTTTACTCATTCACTAGTTGAGGGAAATTTATATTGTTTCCAATTTGGGACTAATATAAATAAAGCTGCTATGAATGTTCATGCATAAATTTTTTTTACAGGGATATGCTTTCGTTTCACTCAGGTAAATACCTAAGATCATCATATAGAACACGTATTTTTAATTTTTTAAAAAACCTGTGTAAGTTTTCTAAAATGATTGTGCCATTTGACACTCCCACCAGCAATAAATGAGAGTTCCAGATGCTCACTAATACATAGTATTATCAGTATTTCTAATTTTCATTTTCTTTGGCATGTAATGGTATCTCATTGTGATTTTATTTACATTTCTCTGATTATTAATGACATTGATCCTCTTTTCATGTCTTATTGGACATTTATATATCCTTGTATTTGACTATTTATCTATTTCTTACTTGGCTTTTGTGTTTTCTTGTTATTGGGTTATAAAAGTTCTTTATATGTTCTGGGTATAAGTCTTTTGTAATATATATTTAAAATATTTTCTCCTAGTCAGTGGCTTACTTTTCATTTTCTCAGCAGTGTATCTCAAGGAATAGAGTTTTAAATTCTTATGAAATTCAATTTATACTATGGTTAGTGCTTTTTTTGTTCTGTCTAAAATTCTTTGCCTAGCCCAATGTTGGGAAAATGTTTTTTCTTCTATGTCTTCTTCTATACTTTTATTGTTTTCACCTTAATGTTTAGGTTGATGGTCCGTTTTGAGTTAATTTTGTTTAACTTTTTTATATTGGGGCATTTCAAACGATGAAATGTAAACAGAAGTGTATAGTAAATTCTTTTGTACCCATCCCAGTTTCAACAATATCAACATTCTGACAATCTTATATCATATATACCTCACTAACTTTTTACTCTCGATCAATGATGATAATAATTACAGTTCTTTCTTAGGTAAAATTTATGTACCTTGAAACACATAAATCGTAGCTATCCAACTTTTAACAAAAAGATGCACCTCTGTAACTCACAATATTATCTTAATAAATAAGTTTTCTATCACTCCAGAAAGTTTTCTTTGTTCCATCTGAGTAATTTCCTCCCCCTGGAAAACTAGTCAGGTTTTTTTCACCTTAAATTAGCTTTACCTCTTCTACAACTTCATAAAGTGAATCATACAGTTTGTGGTCTTTGATCTGGTCTATTTTGCTCAGCATAATTTCTGTGAATCATAAGGTAGATCTATTTTTATATTTTTAAAGAACTTCCATATTGTTTTCCATAGTAGCTGAACCAACTTCATTCCCCCCAACAGTGTACAAGCGTTTCCTTTTCTCCACATCCTCACCAACACTTGTTATCTTTTGTCTTCCTGGTGATAGCTATGCTAACAGGTGTGAGGTGATATCTCATTGTGGTTTTGATTTTCATTTTTCTTATGATTAGTAATGTTGATGTACCTGTTTGGTCATTTGGATGTCTTTGTTAAAAACATGTCTATTTAGTCCTTTTGCCCATTTTTAATCATATTATTTTGGTGGTGTTGTTATTGAGTTGCATGAGTTCTTTATATGTTTTGGATATTAATCCCTTACCAGAAATATGATTTGCAAATATTTTTCTCCCATTCTGTAGGTTGTCTTTTTATTTTATTTATTGTTTCTTTTGCTGTGCAGAATCTTTTAGTTTGATTTAGTCTTATTTGTTAATTTTTTATTTTGTTGTTTGTGCTTCTGGTGTCATAGCTGAAAAATCATTACAAGACCAAAGTTAAGAAATTTCTTCCCTATGTTTTCTTCTAGAAGTTTTACAGTATCAGGTCTTATGTTTAAGTATTTGATCCATTTTAAATTAATTTTTGTTAGTGGCATAAGATAGGGGTGCAATTTCATTGTTCTGCATGTGTTTATCCAGTTTTCCCAACACCGTTTGTTGGAGAGACTATCCTTTTCCATTGGGCATTCTCGGCTGCCTTGTTAAATATTAGTTGACCATATACGCTGTGGTTTAATTCTGGACTCTTTATTCTGTTCTGTTGATCTGCATGTTTAGTTTTATGCTAGTACCATACTATTTTTATTACCATGGCTTTGTAATATAGTTTGAATCAGGAAGAGCGATACCTCCAGATTTGTTCTTCTTTCTCAGGATTGCTTTGGCTATTCAAGGTCTTTTACATTTCTACACAAATTTTAGGGTCATTTTTTTCTTTAGGATTTTGCGAGGGATTCCACTGAATCTATAGATGGTTTTGGGTAGTATGAACATTTTAACAATATTAATTTTTCTGGTCCATGAGCGTCAGATGTCGTTCCATTTGTGTCTTCTCTGATTTCTTTCAACAAAGTCTTGTAGTTTTTATTGTACAGATCTTTCACTTCCTTGGTTAAATTTATTCCTAGATAGTTTATTGTTTTTGATGCTATGAGAAATGGGAAAGGTTTCTTTATTTCTTTTTCAGATGTTTCATTATTACTGTATAGAAATGCAACTGATTTCTATATGTTTATTCTATATCCTGCAACTTTACTGAGATTGTTGATTAGTTCCAACAGTTTTTTGGTTGAGTCTTTGAGATTTTCTATATACAAATCCATATCATCTGCAAATAGCAACATTTTTACTTCTTCCTTTCCAATTTTGATGACTTTCATTTTTTTGTCCTGTCTAATTGTTCTAGCTAGGACTTAAGTATTATACTGAATAAGAGTGGTGAGAGTAGGCATCCTTGTCTTCTTCCAGAAATTACAGAGAAAGCTTTCAATTTTTCTCCATTGCATATAATGTTAACTGTGTGTTTGTCGTATATCGCCTTCATTATATTGAGGTTTCTTCCTTGTATACCCAACTTGCTGAGGGTTTTTGTCATGCAGGATACTGTATTTTGTTAAATGCTTTTCTGCATCTGTTGTGATGATGATGTGATTTTTATCTTTCATTCTATTAGTGTAAATGTATTTCATTTATTGATTTGCATATGTTGAACCATCCTTGCATGCCTCAGATAAATCTCAGTTGGTCATGGTGTATAATCCTTTTAATGTGTTCTTGAAGTCAGTTTGCTAACATTTTCTTGAAAACTTTTACATTTATCTTCATTAGGGGTATTTATCTATAGTTTTCTCTTCTTGTAGAGTCCTTATCTGGCTTTGAAATCAGGGTAATGCTGGCCTCATAGAATGAGTTTGGGAGTGTTCCCTCCTCTTCAATTTTTTGGAAGAGTTTGAGAAGGTTTGGCTTTCATTCTTCTTTAAATGTTTGGTAGAATTTGCCAGTGAAGCCATGGACCTGGAATTTTATGTGTTGGGAGGTTTTCAATTAATGATTCAACCTCTACTCATTATTGGTCTGTTCATATTTTCTATTTCTTCCTCCTTCAGTCTTTGTAGGTTGTAAGTTTCTAGAAATGTGTCCATTCTTCTAGATTATCTAATTTGTTGGCATATAATTGTTCATAATAGTCTCTTATGATTCTATGTATTTCTGTAGTATCAGCTGTAACGTCTCCTCTTTTATTCCTAATTTTATTTATTTGAGTCTTCTCTCTTTTGTTCTTAGTCTACCTAAACGTTTGTCAGTTTTGTTTAGCTTTTCAAAGAACAGCTCTCAGTTCTGTTTATCCTATGGTTTTTCTGGTCTCTTTTATTTATTTCCACTCTGATTTTTATTATTTCCTTCTTTCTACTAACTTTGGGTTTAATTTGTTCTTCTTTTTATAGTTCCTTGAAACTTAAAGTGAGGCTGTTTATTTGAGATCTTTATAATATCTTAATATATGCATTTATCACTATAAACTTTCCTCTCAGAACTGTTTTTGCAGCATCCCACAGGATTTGATATGTTGTATTTCCAGTTTCATTTTTTCAATTTAAATTTTATTTCTCTTTTCATTTCTTCTTTGACCCATTGGTTGTTCAGAAGTATACTTTTAGTTTCTACATATTTTTAGATTTTCCAGATTTCCTCTTGTTATTGACTTTTAGTTTCATACCATTGGTCAAATAGTTGATATGATTTCAGTTTTCTTAATTTTGCTAAGATTTGTTTTGCATGCTATCATATGATGTATCCTGGAAAATGTGCTTTGTGCCCTTGATAAAAATGTGTATTCTGTTGCTGTTGGTTAGAATGTTCTATATATGTGTGTTAAGTCCACTAGGTCTAAAGTACAGTTCAATTCCAATGTTTCCTTGTTAATTTTCTTTCTAGATAATCTATCAATTGCTCACAGTGAAGTATTGAAGTCCCCTGCTATTATTTTATTGTTGTCTATTCCTCCTTTCAGATCTGTTAGTATTTGCTTAATATATTTAGGTGCTCTGATGTTGGGTACATATATATTTGTGGTATATCTTCTTGATGTACTGACCTCTTTATCATTATATAGTGACCTTCTTTATCCTTTGTTACCATTTTTAGTTGAAGTCTATTTTGTCTGATATAAGTATGGCTATCCTCACTTTCTTTTGGTTTCCATTTGCATGGAGTATCTTCTTCCATCCCTTTGCTTTGAGCCTATGTGTGTCTTTAAAGCCAAAATGAGTCTCCTGTAGGCAGCATATAACTGGATTTTGTTTTTTACCCATTCAGTCACTCTATAACTTTTGATTGGTGAACTCAATCTATTTACATTTAGAGTGACTATTGATATGTAAGGACTTACTACTGCCATCTCATTGTTTGCCTTCTGGTTGTTATGTGTCTCCATTGTTTCTTTTTCCCTCTTTTTCTGATCACCTTTATAAGCTGATGGTTTTCCATGATGGTGTGTTCAGTCTCCCACTTTTTTATGGGTCATGAATCTACTCTAAAGTTTTAATTTGTGGTTACCATGAGGCTTACATAAAACATCTCATAGAGGCACCGGCCCCATGGCCAACTGGTTAAGTTCGCACACTCCACTTCAGCAGCCCAGGGTTTCACGGCTTCGGATCCTGGGCGCAGTCAAGGCATTGCTCATTAGGCCACATTGAGGTGGCGTCCCACATACCACAACTAGAAGGACCCACAACTAAAATATACAACTATGTACTTGGGGGATTTGGGGAGAAAAAACAGGAAAAAAAAAAAGAAGATTGGCAACAGTTATTAGCTCAGGTACCAATCTTTAAAAAAAAAGATCTCGTAGATAAAACAGTCCATTTTATGCTGAGAGCAACTTATCTTCATTTGCCTGTAAAGGCGCCACCTTTTTACTCCTTCTCTCTTACATTTTCATGTGACAACTTACCTCTTTTTATGCTGTGCATTATTTAACAAATTATACTAGCTGTACAGTAGTACCCCCCTTATCCATGTGAGATATGTTTCAAGACTCCCAGTGGATGCCTGAAACCAAACTCTATATATACACAATGTTGTTTCTTATACATATATACCTATGATAAAGCTTAATTTAGAAACTAGGCACAGTAAGAGATTAACAATAACTCATAATAAAATAGAATAATTATAACAATATACTGTAATGAAAGTTATGTGAATGTGGTCTCTCTCTCTTTCAAAATATTTTATTGTACCTTACTCACCCTTTTTCTTGTGATAATGAGAGATAATAAAATGCCTACATGATGAGATGAAGAGAGGTGAATGATAGGGCACTGTGACATAGCATTAGGCTACTATCGATGTTCTGAGGACATGTCAGAAGGAGGATCATCTGCTTCCAGATATTGATTGACCACTAGTAACTGAAATCACAGAAAGTAAGACTGCAGATAAGGGAAGACTGCTGTAGTTATTTTTAATACTCTTTTCCTTTAACCTTGTACTATAGTTAAGTGGTTAACACACCATTCTAATATAGAGTTACAGTTTTCTAATTCTGACCATTTGTCTTTCACCTTTACCAAAGTGTTGTGTACTTTCATATGTTTTCATGTCACTGATTAGCATCTTTTCATTTCAGGTTAAAGAACTCTTGTTAGCATTTCTTATGAGGCAGATCTAGGGGTGGTGAACTCCTTCAGGGCTTTTTTATTTTTTTGTCTGGGAAAGCCTTCATTTCTCCTTCATATATGAAGAATAATTTTGCCGGATATATTATTCTTGGCTGGCAATTTTGTATCTTTCAGCACTTAGAATATGTCATTTTACTCTCTCCTGGCTTGTAGACTTTTTGCTGAGAAATCTGCTGATAGCTTAATGAGGGTTTCTTTGTAGCTTACTTTCCTTTATTCCCTGACTGCCTTTAAGATTCTTTCTTTATCATTGATTTTTGACAGTTTCATTGTAATATGTCTTGGAGAAGCTTTGCAATTTTATTAGCTTCTTGGACTTGTATGTCCAAGTCCTACCCCTGGTTTGAGAAGTTCTCAGCTATTATTTCTTTAAATAAACTCTCTATTCCCTTCTCCCTCTCTTCTCCTTCTGGTACACTATTCTTATACAGGCATACCTTCAGATATTACAAGTTCAGTTTCAGACTCCCACAATAATGTTAATATCATGAGTCACATGAATTTTTTGGTTTTGCAATGCATGTAAAAACTATGTTTACACTATACTGTAATCTATTATTTCTGAAACAAAAGAAAAAGTACATACCTTAATTAAAAAATAATTTATTTCTAAAAAATACCATCATCTGAGCCTTCAGTGAATCATTATCTTTTTGCTGGTGTAGGGTCTTGTAAGAAACACAATATCTGTAAATCTCAACATGGCAAACCACCATAAAACGAAGTATTTGCCTTTCTGATTTGCCTTTCTGATCAAATCTGATAGCTCTCATAGGGCTTTCTCACTTTTTTAAGGTTTTAGTTCTCTCTCCTCTTCTAACCAAGTTATTTCTATATTCCTACCCTTGAAGTCACTTATACTCGCTTCCATCTAGTCTTTCCTGTTAGCAATGTTCTCTATTGGCTCTTTGTTTCATTCACTGAATTCTTCTCTCCAAAATCTCTGTTTGGTTCATTTTATAATTTCAATCTCTGGTGAAGAACTTATTACTTTTATTAATTTTATTCCTGAGCTTATTGAATTACCTTTCTGAGTTTTCTTGCAGCTTGTTGAATTTCTTCTACAGTTCTTTTAATTATCGGTTACATTGCAAAGTTCCATGCCTTTGAGTTTGGTTGCTAGAGATTTATCATTTTCTTTTTGTGATACCATATTTCCTTGATTTTTCATCGAGTTTGAGGGTATGTACTTTTGCTTTCACATTTGAGATAGCAGTTACCTTCCTTAACTAAAGTTTTATGTCTGCTTTTGTTCTTACAATTCAACAGGCTGCTTATTTGAAACTTTTCTTTTCTTTTCCAGAAGGTGGCACAAAATCTCAAGTTTGTAGTTTCTCCTATAGGAGCTGATTTTAGTGAATGCACTCAGGAGTGGTGCATAAGGAGCTAGCAGCAGGGTAGAGGGATGTGTGGGCTTAGCATCTGGAGCTTTGGGGGTGTCCATGGGCTGGTGGAGGGATCCTCCAGTGGGACAGTCCCAGAGGTCTGTGAGTGGACCTGCTGCTGAAATCCCAAAGCAGGTGGGAGGAATCACATTCTTTTAATCCCCTTTGATATTCGTTCTTTTTTTTTTCTTTTGAGGAAGATTAGCCCTGAGCTAATATCTGCCTCCAATCCTCCTCTTTTTTGCCAAGGAAGACTGGCCCTGAGCTAACATCTGTGCCCATCTTCCTCTACTTTATATGTCTCTACTTTACTACTCATCTTCGTCTACTTTATGTCTACGACAGCATGGCTTGCCAGGTGGTGCCATGTCCGCATCCAGGATCCAAACCGGTGAACAGAGGGCCGCTGAAGCAGAATGTGCAAACTTAACCTCTGTGCCACCAGGCCGGTCCCTCCCCTTTGATGTTCTGAGCTGCAACTAGAGCAACGAGGGCAGCCAGGAAGTCACTCACTACTTTTGCTTTCCACTCCCATGCCAGAAAGTATGTGTCTGCTGCCGCCAAAATCTCAGCCCCTTGTAATGTTGCCCTGGGGAGTGGGACTACTTTAATGAGTTCCTCCCTCTCCTCTGCTTCCAAACTCATCTCTATCCTGTTCCAATGGATGCCAGATTCCCCCTTGGGCAGGAATCTCCATTATTTATTGCCTCTGGGTATCCACCCAGTTTTGCACTCTCCAGGTTCCCTTTTTCCTGCTTGGGCTAGTGGAGGTGGGGTAGGATTGCTAACTCCCTTGGGTCTGCAGCCCTGACCAAAGTCCTTGCCATTCACTTTCAAATGCACAGGTGAATAGAAACCTCCAAGGCGTCCTGTGTAATGTTCAGAGACACTTTCATTCCATTATGCATGTCCAATTAGTTGTTAAAATGGAGAGAAAAAAGGAACAACTCATGCTGCTATGATGCTGATATCACCTTCTTTTTCATCATTTTAATTTTAAGCCATCCATCTCTTTATCGTCCAAGTGTGATTCTTGTAAACAACAAATAGTGTGTTTTACTTTGTTTTTGTCTTTTAATTGGAGTGTTTAATTGGAGTGTATCAAAGTACTTATGGATATAGTTAGGTTTAAATGCACCATCATTCTATTTGTTTTCTACGTGTCCTTTTTTATTTTTTATATTTACATGAATATTTATATATTTTAATATATTCTGATTTTTAATATTTTTTAATTTCCTCTCATTAAATATACGTCTTTATTTTTTAAAGATTTCTCTAATGTTTAATATATGCATCTGTAATTTATCTCCTTTTAAATAATACTATACAGCTTCCTGCAATATTTAAGAAGCTAACAAAAGTCTAATCCATTTCCTTTCCATGTTCTTTGTGTTATTATTGTAATATTTTTATTTCTAGATATATTAAAAACTCCACCTTACACCATAATTATTTTGGCTATAAACTGTTATCATTTTAAACAAATTTAAGTAGAAAACAAATATCTTTTATATTTACATTCTTTTGTCTACATACAAGTCTCCACCTGACATCATTTTCCTTTAGTTGGAAGAACTGACTTCAACAATTCTTTTAGGGCAGACATGCTGTCAATGAATTCTCTAAGCTCTTATTTTTCTGACCAAAAAAAAAAAAATCTTTCTTTACTTTAATTTTGAAGAATGTTTTCTCTGGATATAATCCTGAACAGACAAATTTTTTTTCAGTGTTTTAAATACATAGTCTCATTGTTCTTCGGTTTATTCATTACAAGAAGTCAACGACCATCCTTATTTTGGTCCTCTTTGTGAAATTTGTCTTTATTATCTGGTTGGTTTTAACATTTTTCTTCTTACCTAGTTTCATGGAAACACAAAGGGACTGGTATTCATATTTCTGGACTTGTATTCATTTTTTTCATCGTAGCTCAAGTCGTCTTCCCCATAAATTCAAGGTGACTCAGCCTTCCTGATCTCTGACTCCAAACTCAGTGACAATTTTTTGCTCTGCTTCGGTTGCCCCTCTGGTGGCAGGGTCTGCACACAGGTAAAATTATTTTAAAAATTTAGCACAAGCTAAAATTATAGCTTGGACAATTATAAGACTCACCTGTTTTTTTTCTCTTCCATCTTAAATCCCAGTCCCCAGATGCTTGTTCTCAGATGTCTAAAGCTTAGTTACACATATTTTTCCAGTTTTCCAGTTTACAGCGGGAAGATAAGGCTAGTATTGGTTACTCAGTCATGGCTGCACACAGAAGTCTTATCTGTTTACTTTTGACTGGCTTTTAGTGACTGCTAAATGTTGGAGACACAGAGAAAGAAAGACCAATAAAAGCCAAAAGAAATATATGCCTGAGAAAATATGCCTGAGATAGAGTAAGCACTAGGTATTACTATTACTCATACTTAAAGAATATTTTTAACATATTTACAATATTCAAAAGTGTATCTTTTAGGAATTTACTTTCTGAATATATTTTAATGTGTGTATATATATTCTTATAGATATAATAAATAAATTTATATTCCTTATAAACATATATTTGAAATGAGTATATTTTTCTTTGAAATATATACAAAAAGAGTGCATTATGGAATTCTTGGAAACTGTTGGCTGTATTTGTCTACTGTTTCTCTCCACAAATTCTTCTTAAAAACATTCAGTGAACTAAAAATTCTATGGACAATATCCATAACAAAAATAGATGACCAACAGCATGAGTCCCAAAGTGCAAGCACTTGGGAATAAAACACCAAAAATTATAAAATCTTCATGTTATCAACAATTGTGCAAGAAAAAGTGAGAAAAGCAAGAAGGGATCAGACAAAGCTCAGATTCCCAAGATGACTTAAAGTTACTTATAGGAAAGCTTAGTAGGCCAGACTGGGAATAGCAACAGAAACTGGGAGAGGTTTAACACACTCCAGCAAGTAAGTGTCAGATTCCCACCATAGGGTCTTAGGGCCTGCATAAGTCTGTTCTTCATAATTCTCAAATTTAATCACACAGAACTCTTCACCAGAACAAAGCCCTACACTGATAAGAAATTTCTGGGAATAAAATCCAGCCTGGGGAGCACAAGGACAATAGAGATCCTTAAAAGGAGCAAAAGAATCTAAGTTTTCAAATCCCATATAAAGTTATTATATGAAAAATATATATATACATATTTCATATATATATGAGGTAGAAAAATTTTCCTGGAAAAATAATGGGAAGTGGGAGAGGAGAGAGTATGGAACAGAAAACAGCCCTACAAAGAAAAAAGAAAAAGCATGGCCAAAAGACGTGCCCACAAAACACATTAATCCTCTAACCTTGTATTTCAAAATGCGCTGAGATAATTTAGAAAATACTACAACATATGAAGGAACAATATAAATCAGAATTACAAAAAACTCATAAATAGGCAACAGAACTCAAGAAATAATTAGAAATTAAAGAAAAAATTATCCGGAATGAAGACTAAACTAGATGTAACAGAAGAGGAAATAAGCACAATAGATAATATCTTAAGGGAAACTTATGTGGAAAAGAAAGGACAATTTAAGATCAAAATAAAAGAAAGAGTATTCAAGAGAAATTTCTAATTTCTAATTTCTAAACTTCTAACTGAAGCTAGACAAAGATGATCTGATATACACAGAAGACCCAAGAAGATAATGAAAGCAAGGGAACACTAAAAATTAGAGTTCAAGAAAATTCTCCTGAGGTTACAAAAAAAAAAAAAAGGATTGAAGCATATATTGAAAAGTACCACAGCATACCAAAGAATATCAACTCAGAATGAAAAACACCAAACCATGTTCTAATAAAATGACTGGACCTTAACGAAAATGAAGAGAGCTTTTAGGCACCCAGGCAAAAAGACCAATTAACTCATAAGGGGAAAAACTTATATTGTTATCAAATGTTTTGACAACAATGCTTTTGCTTTACAGAAGAAGAAAATGGAATAATAGTTTTCAGAAACTAAAAAATTTAAATATGAACCAACGATGATTTTTTATACAGACAATCTGACTTTGGATATAAAAGCTGCAGACGTACTGTTAATAAGTGATAAAAACTCAGCGGATCTTGTTGCCACGAGTTTTTCCTAAGGAATCTACTGGACAACAAGCTTTAAATAACCAAAATTACTATATAGACATTGTAGCATTAAATATTTATTTACGTATAGATCTAAGAATAGTGGTTGTCAGGGGCTAGAGGGTGGAGGAAAGGGGAGATGTTGGTCAAAGTGTACAAACTTTCAATTATAAGATGAATAAGATCTGGGGATCTAATGTACAGCATGGTGAATATAGTTAGAAATACGGTATTGCACACTTGAAAGTTACTAAGAGAGTAGATCTTAAGTTCTCACCAGAAAAAAGAAAATGGTAACTCTGTGGGATGATGGATATGTTGATTAGCTTGATTGCGGTAATCATTTCACAACATATACGTATTTCAAATCATCACATTGTACACCTAAAAAAATCACCTTGTACAACCTAAATATATACAATTTTTATTTGTCAAGCATATCTCAATAAATCTGTAGAAAATAAAATTAATCAAGGTTAATTGTAAAATATAAAATAAAAGTTCATTCTGTTTCAATTAAAAAAAACAGTTAACCAAAGTTAAACAGGTTTTCTTTCCTTAGTACATTCAGTGAATTTATTTTTGGAGAACTATTCAAAACATAAATGTGTAAAATAAATATTTTTATAATAAATATTATAAATAGAGTTCACTGTACATAAAGACAAAAAATTAATCATGAATACTGACCATGATGGTGGTGACTGAGGGCAAAGGTGATGATACTGGTGAAGGTGATGATGATATTGATGGTAATGACCATAGTGGTCATGGTAACGATGATGAAGCTAAAAATGTCCCAGTGCTGGCACCAGGCACCAAGCTTCCCAGACTACAGGGTAACTCTCCCAAGAGAAGAAAAATTAACACAACTGGGAAGCAAAACATCATTCATAGTGCAAGTGTAAACCCAGACTAATTACTCCTTCAATAAGAAGCTACTCTGTAGTGCCTACATCCCAGGAGAAGCTCTGCCTATTCATGAACATACTTAATTCTCCCAATCTCAGTGACCCGTCTTTATGACTGTGTTGGCCCCTTTGACTAGAAATAAATGTAAATCTGATGACTTTCTATTTTCTGATATGTATTTCTTGATTGCTAAAAACAAAGTACCATCTAACATTTCCAGGTAACGGTATTCCAGTTTTCCTCAATACACATATTCAATTATAGTTTTAAAGGAATTATGTAAGATAAGGATAAAATATCTTCCATGAATTCCCATTTATAATGCAAACCTCTATATATACTATTTTCAATCACATATTCCCTTTTGCACAGTGCTTTTTCCCTCCTTCATAAGGAAATCTAGTTGTCTATGTAATTCTGAATGTTGTTATTAGCAGCAATTCTGAGCTTCTGATAACCTGATAAAACCAGTGGTAACATGAAATCTGTGGACCTGTATAAGTTAGCTAGAAGATTACAGGAGTAAAACTTAGGTTTCTCTTGCCCACAGTTTTCTATACAATAGAAAATGTGTTCACATGAAAGGCAGGAAGAAACTCTGCTCTGAACAATAATTGTGTTTGTAAGGAACTCTGATTCCTGGTAGTGATATATTTGTAGTGGATTTTCTGTTCCTTATTTTAGGAGACTCAGAACTGAAAGAAGAGGATATGTGAAATATCTTTTAAATCTATTGTCACCATCTAGGTGAAACATTTCTTTTTATAAGAAATTGGAATGCAATTCAAATTCTAGCTGTTACTAGTTCTAAGAAGTTAAATATCTCACTGTGAATAATTTAAGGTTTAAAGTTTATGATAATGCAGATTTCCCTGTCTTCAATACCACAACAAACACAAGTAATATTGTTGCTGGACAAGTGAGTCAATGTCTTTTAATGCTACACAAGCAAGCAGGTTACAAAACAACATGTGTAGTATGATCATTTTGAGTAAAAAAGATACACATATATTTAGCCATATATGTAAATGTGTATATGCATAGAAAAAGTCTGGTAGAATATACATAGAAGTTTTAGATTCTTGGTAGTTAGACTATGATGATTTTATTTTTGCCTGTCTCTATGTTTACTTTTCTAGATGCAAATATATTACTTTGGTAGTTTAAAAACATGTTTCTGGAAATACGGTAATAAGATCTCTCCTTGGTCTTAAGGTGTTAAATTAAGTTTACTTAAAATATAAAAATAAAATGTCACAAAAAGATAAAATACAGCAAGACAGCGTGGTGTGGTGGAGGACAAAACAGATTGATGGTCTACTTTTTCCCAAAGAAGAGAATCTTCCCAAACAAAAGCTCTTAAGTCAAGGTGTCTCCCCAGCACTTAAGACACTAGTGCTTTCCCAAAGAACCTTCCTTATTGCTAATTATTTATTACCTCTTGTTTCTCCATTACATGCTTACAGTTATCTTTGAGGATTTCATTATTTTAGACATTATTCATGGCCTATAATAGGACTTAACTCATAATATGTATTGATAAACATTTGTTGAAAGCATTACTTCCATTTAATGTGGATGCAGATTTATCTAATACTCCCACACCCCAATTCCTCTCCCTATTCTCCCAAAATAGCCATAATACAATTTTGTATTCTCAGTACTCATTGTCTACAGTATTAGAACTATGATAATGCAGATTTCACTATTATAGTGAATTCTGCAGTGAATCATCACTGCAGAGCCAAATATTGTGCTTTGCATTGTTTCCTCATTTGCACCTTGTTTGTATTGTAATAATTACCCAGTACTAAGTATCTCTCCTTTATGTTTCCACATGCTCTGTAGTATCTGTCATGTAATCTTTTATATTATTTTCCAAATGTCCAAACATTTGGGACAATCTACCAATTTCATTTTCTCCTGAAGGCCTCCATCCTCTGTCCTTTCTGAACTCACTCTCCAGATCGGAAGCATGGCAGTCAGCCTGGAGTTCCCTTTGCTCCTTTCCTGTGTGGATCCCCTCCATCCTAGGTCCCAGTATTGTCATTGAGATGTCCAATGCCATCCTCATCTCATTTCTGCTCTTTATATGATGTGATTCTCTATCTCTATCTTCATCGCTATCTCTTTGACGAGATATTTTTCACTTTATTAATATTTTCAAAGACCAGTTTTAGTTTCATAAATTTCTTCCTACTGTTTCTTATTTCATTGATTTCCATGATTATCTATAATACTATTTCCATAATTCTACCTTTTTTGTAGTGTATTGAGGTGGAAGCCTAGATTACTGATTCTAGAATTTCCTTTGGTTCTAAAATAATAATTTAATGACGTTTCCCTATTATTACTTTAGCTGTATTCTAGAAATTTTGACTGACGTATTTTCATGTTCATTCAGTTCAAAATGCTATTTTCTAACTTAATTTGTGACTTCTTCTTTGACCCACGTGTTACTTAAAAGTATTCTAATTTTTAAATATTTGAAGATTTTCCAGGTATCTCTCCATAAATTATTTATAGTTTGTATCTGTTGTGTTAAGGGTGCATATTCCATATGACTTCAACTCTTTAAAGGTGTAGTGGCTTGTTTTATTGCCCAGAATAGATTTTATCTTGAAAAATGTTTCATTTAAACCTGAACAATTGTGTATTCTGCTGCTTCTGGGTAGAGTGTTCTAAAAATGTCAACTTTTAGATATTTTCTATGTCCTTACTAATTTTTCTACTAGCCATATCAATTAATAAAAGAGGAGTATTGCAATCTCCAACAAGTGGTGGATTTGTCTATTTCACTTTCCGATTCTATCAGTTTTGGTCCACGTCTTTTGAAGCTCTATTAATAGATGAACTCATTTAGGAGTATTATATCACCTTGATGAATTGACTACTTTATCATTATGAAACGTGTCTCCTTAGCTCTAGTAATATTCCTTCCTTTGAAGTCTATTTTGCTAAATGCTGAAACCTGGACAAACACTCCAGGTTTCTTTTGATGTTGTTGCATGGTCTATCTTTTTCCATCCCTATAGTTTTGGCCGCCTGTGTCTTTATATTTAAATTGGATATCTTGGAAAAGCATTTAATTGGGTAATATATGTATTCACTCTGACAATCTCTCCATTTTAATTGGAATATTTAAACCATTGGCATTTACTTCAATCATCAATATGGTTGAGTTTAATTCTACCTTCTTGCTATAGGTTTTCCACTTCTTCCAACTGTCTTTTATTTCACTTTTTATTTTCTTGCTTTCTTTTGGATTAATTGAGTATTTTTGATGATTATATTTTATCTCCACTATTGACTTATTAGCTATATCTCTTTTTTTATTAACTAGTTGTTGTTCTAGGTTTTACAACATTCATTCTTTCTGGAGTGAAAAATTCCTACAGGCAGGTAAGCTGGTACTATCATTGGGATCATGTTGTTTGTTACCCTCCTCTCAGGAATCAGTTTGGTGCTGCCTGTTGTCAAATGGCTGGAACTGGTTTCATATACTTTGTCTGGTTTTCTAGTTGTTTATGGTGCAAACACAATTCCAGTAGGAGTTCATCCTTCGTGGGTGAAAATAGAAGTCCACCCACTAACTTTTAACTATTCTAAATGACTATGTTGTGAAATTCTTCAAATTAAAAAAAAGTAAAACTCTTTTTCACTCATATGGAACTTCTCTTTGCTCATCTATGAGCTGAAATCATAAAAAATAAGACTAGAGTAGTTTTAGAGTCATTTCTTCTATTGACCAATCTTGTTTAGAACTTAGGAAACTTTAGCCAGTATCAGGCAAATGATCTTCCAGCAGCTTACATTTATCACTTGATAATTACTCAACAGAATCTACCAAATTACTTTTAGCAAGCAACTTATCAGAAGAAAAATACCATCTGCTCTTATAAATTATGGGTTTTTTTGTCTTTTTTCTCATTAAGTAGAAAGGAGAAATTAAGAAAAATCATCACAAGAAGATGAAACATCTAGTGACAGGAGTTCCTTCTCCAGACCAACTTTGAATTCCCATGTTGACTTAGACATACCAGGATTCCTTCCTGTGAGTCTCTTGAGTATCTACATATATTTACTATCAGCTAAAAATCTTCTCTGCATTGATCATAGCTTGATTCTAAAAATAAATAGACAATAAGTAGTAAATTGGAAATCAGCAGCATAGAAAGAGAAACATGGTGAAGAAATAAGAGAGACTGATTATTATAGAAGACACATTTAGTGTGAGGAAAGAGGCCAAGATAGACGGACCACTAAGGACATTAGGATTTAAGGGTATGCAAAGAAGGGGATATGGGAAAATGTCCATTTCCCACTCAAATCATTTTGCTTTTGATGTGTAAGTTGCATTATGTTCTATTTATACTTCCACCAACTCCTAATCCTGATACAACCTGAGCTTTTCCTGAGTCCTCTCAACACAATGGAGAGCAATCAACCTCAAACTGTTCCTCAGTAGCTTTATTTTACTCAGGTTAAACCACAATCCATGGCAATTTTTCAATTAACAAAATTATTCTGGTTCCAATAATCACTAAAAATTTTCAAAAACAAAGTCTTTACTTTCTTTAGCTGAACTTTCCCACCTGCCCAGAAACATAGAGCTCAATGCCCAGGAAATGCCATAGAACAATAAATCAGAATTGCTATAGATAGGGACCTGATACTATTATTTTTTAAAGCTCCCCAGGAGATTATTATGCATAGCTAGAACCAAGAATAAATACCCTAGGACCACAGGTTCAATGAAATATTAAGACCAATCTCATATGGCTAATGAAAATTCACGTTTGCATAGCAAGTGAACATTTGGAATATATTTCCATGTATATTATCCAATTACATATATATATTTTTTAACTTTGGGAATTGATATTATAACTTCATCTGTTTCTCAAATGTGGAAACTGAAGTCACTCCGGAATTGGTAGGGCTTTAAATACCAGTCTACAGTACCTGGACTTGAGATAAGGTGGCCACACATTTTCATTTTACTGGTAATATTTTGGGATTGCACAGATGACAAAGGAGATTCTCTTTCTAGAGAAACATTCAACTCCAAACTAATAAATAACACATACTATAGTTACCTCTAGGGTATTTGAGAAACATGAGGGTAGTGAAAGCTCCAGAGAGACCCCTTTTTTCTCACCTTCATGTTCTCCAAAACTTAGCAAAATCATCTGAATCCTAGAAAACCTTAGAAGGAATTAAGAGACAAAGGATCAGGCAAGAGTTCAAGATCACTCATTCAAGAGCAGATGCTGGTACCTTGCCTCAACAGAAGACTCATATATAGCCTTTCATAGGCTCTAGTCTCTTTTCTCCACAAGGGTCCCAAACAAAGGAGAATGGCTGCAGAAAATTACTTGACAGTGACAGAGTTCGTTCTTGAAGGTTTAACAAATCAGCCAGAGCTCCAGCTCCTCATCTTCCTCCTCTTCTTTGGGTTCTACTCATTCACCATGATAGGGAACCTGGGCATGTTCACACTGATTTGTCTGAATGCTCAGTTTCACACCCCCATCTACTACGTCCTCAGTAATCTGTCACTTGTGGATCTCTGCTATTCCTCTGTCATTACCCCTAAGATGCTAGTGAACTTTGTGTCAGAGAAGAACATCATCTTCTATGCAGGGTGCATGTCACAGCTCTACTTCTTCCTTGAGTTTGTCATTGCCGAGTGTTACATGCTGACGGTGATGGCCTATGACCGCTATGTCACCATCTGCAGCCCTTTGCTTTACAACATCATCATGTCTCATCAAGTCTGCTCTTAGCTGGCAGCTGCGGTCTATGCCATGGGGTTCATTGGCTCAACAATAGAGACTGCCCTAATGTTAAAACTGTCCTATTGTGAGCTCTTCATCAGTCATTACTTCTGTTACATTGTTCCCCTCATGAAGCTCTCCTGCTCTAGCACCTATGATATTGAGGTGATAACTTTCTTTGTGGGTGGATTTAACATCATAGTCACCAGCTTAACAATCTTTGTTTCCTACACTTTCATCCTCTCCAGTATCCTCTGCATCAGCATCACAGAGGGAAAGTCCAAAGTCTTCAGCCCCTCATCTCCCACCTTGCTGCTGCGGAATTATTTTATGGGTCTGCTTCATTCATATACTTAAAACCCTCCACAGCCCATTCCCTGGCCCAGGAGAATGTGACCACAGTGATCCCCATGCTGAAACCCCTAATCTACAGCTTGGGGAATAAGGTAAAGGCTGCTGTGCAGAAAACACTGAGGTGAAAAATCTTTGGATACAAATGTCATTAGTCTTTCTCAGGTTGAAATATAGGGAGAAGGCTTCTAAAACTTTGGGTGCACAGGAATGGAAAACAAACACTTCTCAACATGGCTGATTGTGTGCATTTACTCCTTTTTCCTCTTCCCTTTCTCTTTCTTGCTTCTTTTAGGTCTTACTCTGCTTAAATCTTTGCTGGTTTCAAGCTCATGTTTTCTTCCACTTGGGATCACTTTTTCATTTGTTTATTTTTCTTGTCCTTGGCCTTCTGGTAAACATGTATCTATATTAATTGTAATATGACATAAATTTAGAACTTTCCACAATGAGTTTAAGAGAGTTGTTCATTGATTTATCATCTTTTATAGAGAAAATATTACCCAAACTAATAGTAATTTGCACTTGGGTGTACTCAAGACAAATGGAGATGAATTTCAAAGTCACCAAGAAATAGCAAATAGTCTCTTTCTCAGCCAGATTTCTCCCTCTATTCTCTCTCTTATTATACTCTTACTATTTACTTATTCCAGCCAATATTATCTAACTAGCCCCTTAATCAATTACTGCTATCATTATCACCAACATCATCATCATTATACTGTCGTCATCACATCTAACATTTATGGATGCTAGGCAATCTAAGTGTTTTCCTTAATTATCTCATTTTCTCAGATGAGAAAACTTTAGTTTAGAGAGGTTAAGTAATTTTTCTTTGGATCTCAAAGCTGGTAAACAATTAAAACTGAAAATCACAGCCACAACTCATTATCCTCTCTCTTTTGGCCAACAGTCCCTCTATGCAGCCTATTGATAACCTTCCAATTTCAAATATATCCTGAAAATGCCTTCCTCTCCTTCCGCTATCTTCCCAGAGCTCCCAGATAGCCAATGAAATTAAACATTCTTGTAGTCTTTTCTCCTCTGTAAATAACTGACATTTTGCATCATCTGCCAAACAGATTCAGTAAATCCAATTGGCTTGGGACAAAACCTCTTCTGCCAATTTGGTTGAAACAATCTCAGGGATTCATGTTAAAGAATTAGTTACCTCTCACTGCCAAAGGTCTGTGGACTTTCTTTTAATTGTCATTTATAATTATTTTAGGAATAACACTATATCTGTCTTTTGTCATTTTTAATTCTTCTAGGTGCAACACCTCATCCATCATTCAGACATGGAAAAATGAATAATTCTAAGTTTCTGAAATAGAAAGTGATTTAATACAGGAAACTAAACGGCCACAGTATTTTTTTGGCAATTTTTAATAGAATTTATTTCTTAGAGTAGTTTAGATCAACAGCAAAACTGAGGAGACGGTACAGAAATTTCCCATGTACTCTCTGTCCCGTAAACATGCATAGCCTCTTCCATTAACAACGTCCCCCATGAAAATGATACATTTGTTACAATTGACGAACCTACATTGACAGATCATTATCACCCAAAGTCCTTAAGTTACATTAAAGTTCACTCTTGGTGCTGTCAATTTATGGGTATGGATAAATGTATAATGGAATGTATCCACTATATGCATGACCTTTATAATGTCACACAGAGCAGTTTCATTACCCTGAAAATCCTCTGTACTCCACCTGTCCATCTCTCCCTCCCCTAGAACCCCTGGCAACCATTGATCTCTACTGTATCCGTAATCATGGAGTTGGCTTCTTTTACTTGATAAAATGCATTTAAGTTTCCTCCATGTCTTTTCATGGCTTCATAGCTAATTTCTTTTAAGCTATGAATAATATTTCAAAGTACAGATGTACCACAGTTGTCCATTCACCAACTGAAGGACATCTTGGTTGCTTCTAAGTTTTAGTAATTAAGAATACAGCTGCTATAAACATCCATATGCAGGTTTTTGTGTGGACATATGTTTCACTCCTTTGGGTAAATACCAAAGAGCACAACTACTGGGTTGTATGGTAAGAGTATGTTTAATATTGTAAGAAATTGCCAAACTGTCTTCCAAAGTGGCTGTACCATTTTCCATTCTCACCAGCACTAATAAGAGTTCCTGTTGCTCTACCTCCTCACCAGCATATGGTGTTGTCAGTAGTCTTGATTTTGGTTATTATAATAGACGTGTAGTGGTAGCTCATTGTTTTTTAAGTTGCATTGCCCTGATGACAAATTATGTGGAGCATCGTTTCTTATGCTTATTTACCATCTGTACATTTTCCTTGGTGAAGAGTCTGTTAAGGTCTTTGGAACACTTTTTTATCAGACTGATCCCTTTTTTTTTGTCTTTTTCAATGAAATATATTTGTCATTTAACATTGTGTAAATTTAGGTGTACAAAATGTTAATTTGAAACATTTGTATAGCACAATATTATGGCAATTGCATTGATAATTAGAACTTCTATCATGTTACATAATTACCATTTCTTTCTAGTCATTGAAATAATTGAGTTCTAGTCTTTCAGTAAGTTTGATTATTATAATACAATATTGTTGTCTGTATTCAGTATATTGTGCATCTAATTTACTACTCATTGCAAGTTTGTATTCTTAAAGAACATCTGTCCTATCTCCACACTCCCCTCTCCTCTGACAACCATGATTTTAATCTGTTTTTACCAGTTTGGCTTAGATTCCACCTACAAGTGATGTCATACAGTATTTGTCTTTCTCTTTCTGACTTTTCTTACTTAGCATGATGTCCTCAGGGGTCCATCCAGGGTTTTAATATTTTATATAATAGTTCTTTATCAGCTATGTCTTTTGCAAATATTTTCTCATAAACTGTGACCTGTCTTTTCATTCTCTTAACAGTGTATTTCTATAGAGTAGAAATTTTTAAATTTGATAAAGTCCAGCTTATCAATTTTTTCTGTCATGGATTGTGCTTTTGCTGTTGTACCTAAAAAGTCATCAGCACACCCAAGGTCATCTAGATTTGTAGTTATGTTATCTTCTAGTAGTTTTATAGTTTTGCATTTTACGTTTAAGTCTGTAATCCATTTGACTTAATTTTTGTGAGCAGTGTGTGTCTAATTCATTTTTTTGCATGTTGATGTTCAGTGCCATTTTTTAATAAGACTATCTTTTCTCAATCATTTATTGCCACTTTGTCAAAGATCAATTTACTATATTTATGTGGGTCTATTTTCGTTATCTCTATCCTGTTCCATTGATCTATTTGACTATTCTTTCATCAATACCATATTGTCTTGATTACTGTAGCTTTATAGTAAGGCATGGAATCACGTAGTGTCAGTTTTCAACTTTTAATTCAGTTCTATTTCTTCAATATGTGTTGGCTATTCAGAGTCTTTTGCCTCTTCGTATAAACTTTAGAATCAGTTTGTTGATATCCACAAAATAACCAGCTGGTATTTTGATTGGAATTGCATTGAATCTATAGATCAAATTCAGAGGAACTGACATATTGACAATATTGAGTCTTCCTGTCCATGAACATGGAATATCTTTCCATTTATTTAGTTCTTCTATGATTTATTTCATTAGAGTGTTGTTTTCTTCCTATACTAGATCTTGTACGTATTTTGTTAGATTTATGCTTGAGTGCTTCATTTTTGGAAGTGCTACTGTAAAAGGCACTGTGTTTTGAATTTCAAATTCCACTTGGTCTTTGCTGGTGTATAACAAAGCAATTGACTTTTGTATGCTAACCTTGTATTCTTCAACCTTGCTATAATGGCTTATTAGCTCCAGGGAATTTTGTTGATCTTTCAGATTTTCTGCATAGACAACTATGTCATCTGTGAATAAAAACAGGTTTATTTCAGGGCCAGCCCCATGGCCCAGTGAAATTTCCGTGTTCCGCTTCAGCAGCCCTGGTTCACAGGGTGGGATCAAGTGTGCTGACCTCTTCCACTCATCCATGCTGTGGAGGCATTCCACATACAAAGTAGAGTAAGATTGGCACCAATGTTAGCTCAGGGCTAATACTCCTCAAGCAAAAACCAAAAAAGAGTGAAGGATTGGCAACAGATGTTAGCTCAGGGCAAATCTTACACACACACACACGCAAAACAGTTTTTCTTCCTTCCGAATGTGTATAACTTATATTTCCTTTTCTTGTCTGACTGCATTAGCTAGGACTACCAGTACTATATTAAAGCAGTCATGAGAGGGACATTCTTCTTTGTTCCTGGTCTTAGTGGGGAAACCTCAAGTTTGTCACCAATAAGTGTGATGTTAACTATAGATTTTGTGTAGAAGTTCTTTTTCAGATAGAGGAAGCTCTTCTCTATTCTTAGTTTACTGAGAGCTTTATTGTGAATGGATGTTGGATTTTGTCAAATGCTTTTTCTGAATCTATTGATATGATCATGTGATTTTTCTTCTTTAGCTTGTTTATGTGAGGATTTATACTAATTGTCTTTTGAATGTTCAACCAACCTTGCATAACTGGGATAAATCCCTCCTAGTCATGGTGTATAATTCTTTCTATATATCATTGAATTCTATTTGCTAATATTTTGGGGATTTTTGCATCTATGTTCATGACAGATGTTCTGCAATTTTCTTATTTTTTTCTTGTATAGTTTTTGTCTGCTTTTCATATTAGGATAAAGCTGTCCTCATAGAATGAACTAGGAAGTAATCCCTCTGCCTCTATCTTCTGAGAGAAATTTTAGACAATTGTATAATTTCTTCCTTAAATATTTGGTAGAAATCACCATTAAACCCATATAAACCTGGACAGGATGGCTAGAGAGGGCTGGAATTAGGTATTTCCTTTTATCCTTTGGAGGGCTAGAACCACCTGGACTTTTGCTCTGTAAGGACTGCCAGGAAGAGCCCTCATAATTGCCTATGCTCAGCCTGAAAGATTGCAGAGATTTGGCCTGGAGCAAGACGACTCAGCTTCCAAGCTCTATGCAAGCCTCTTCTGTGGGTCCATTCTTCCAGTAGCAGACCATACTGTTGTTGTGTTCACCTCATGAAGTGGTTGGGCAGAAGCTGTATTCCAGGGATGTGGATGGCAGTTGGGCCTGTGGACTGGAGGTGTTCATATCTGTGCATGTGTGGACTCCACACACTGTAAGAAGAGTGGGAGTGAGAAGTGGAGGGAGAAAGCTGTGGCCCATGGGCAGGTACCTGGGAACCAGGATGGCTCTCCCTGTGCCACCATGTTTTGGCATGGACTATACAGATTCTCAGGATTCTAAATTTGAATCTGGCCTTCTAGGGTTGTTAAAATAGTTTGTCAAGGCAAGAGGTAGGAACATATTTTATTTATCACTTTATTAGCCTTATTTTTTATTGGGGTAACATAATATAAAATTTACCATCTTAACTATTTTTAAGTGTATAGTTCAGGAGTGTTAAGCATATTCACATTGTTGTGAAACAGATCTCTGGAACTTTTTCATCTTACAAGTCTGAAACTCTATACCCATTAAAAAACAATTACCCTTTCCTTCCTTTCTGAAGCCCCTGGTAACCACCACTCTACTTTATGATTGTATGAATTTGACTACTTTAGATACATTATATAATCATACAGTATTTGTGTAATCATACAGTATTTTTCATTTTGTGACTGGCTTATTTCATTTAGCATAGTGTCATCAAGTTTCATCCATATGGTAGCTTGTGATAGGATCTTCCTACTTTTTACAGATGAATAATATTCTGTTGTATGTATACACCATGCTTTGTTTGTTCATTCATTGTTGTAGGATATGTGGGTTGCTTTCACCTCCTGGCTATTGTGAATAGTGCTGAGATGAAGATAAGTGTGCAAATATCTCTTTGATATCTGCTTTCAATTCTTTTAGATATATCACAGAAGTAGGATGCTGGATCATATGGTAGTCCTATTTTTAATTTTTGAGAAACCTCCACGCTGTTTTCCATAGTAGTTGTAATGTTTTACCCAGCCATTAATAATGCACAAGTGTTACAATTTTTCTGTATCCTCACCAAAACTTGCTGTGTTGTTTTTGTTTTATTTTGTTTTTTAATAGCAGCCATCCTAATGGGTGTGAAGTGATATCTTACTGTGGTTTTGACTTGCATCTTTGCTTGTTGGCCATTTATATATCATCTTTGGAGAAATGTCTATTCAAGTCTCCCTTAGTCCATTCAAGCTGCAATAACACAATATCATAGATTGAGTATCTTATAAATAACAAAGATTTATTTCTCACAGTTCTGGAGGCTAAGTCCAAGATGAAGGGGCTAGCAGATTCAGTGTCTGGTGAGAGCCTGTGTCCTGGTTCATAGATAGCTGTCTTCTTCCTATAACATCACATGGTGGAAGGAGCAAGGGACCTCTCTGGGGTATCATTTATAAGGGCAATAAACCCATTCATGAGAGCTCTGCCCTTATGACCTAATCACCACCAAAAAGGCCCAAGTCCAACTACTATCACATTGAGGATTAAGTTTCAACATAGGAATTTGGGGGGAATAAAAACGTTCTGTCTACAGCAAAGTCCTTTAGCCATTTTTCAATCAGGTTAACTGTGTTTTTTTGTTGTTGTTGAATTGTAGGAGTTCTTTATGTACTCTGGATATTAACTCCTTATCAGACATATGATTTGCAAATATTTTCTCCCATTAACTAGTTTGCTTTTTTATTCTAGCAATTGTGTCCCTTGATGCACAAAAGTTTTCAAGTTTGGTATAGTGCCATTTGTCTATTTTTGCTTTGGTTGCCTCTTTACTTCCACGTCCAGAGATATTGATTACATCACTTAGGTAAAATGCATATCAATGCCTGTCACATAAATAGGTTCTGGATAATAGTCACTTCCATTCACTCTCCACTTCCCTTTGTTTCTCTCAACAAACCCAAGTCACAAAAATATAAACAAATACATATATAGATATAAATATAGATATCTGTTGTTTTAGATTATAACTCAGCAAATCCACAACCCCTATTAAAGAGAACATGGGCCATGTGGGAATTGGGATTTCTTATTTTCTTCCCCATCTGTGCTGTTTGCTTACTACACTTACCAAGAATGGTTCATCATCAACCCCCTGCCTCTTCAACCACAGATGGGGAGAAGTGTTGTTTCTCTTCTCCTTCTGGAAGAAGGAAATGGAATGTCAGGGGCTCTCTCTCAACCCCAATCCCTTCCTGCAATGTCACCCCACACCCCTCTTGTTTCAGAAATCCAGGCAGAAAATGTTCCACAACTGTCAGCTATCTTAAGAAGGAGTCATGAAATTACATGCATGCTGGAGCCAAAATGCAAAGGCAGCAGATGCAAATGCTCATTAGCCTGGGAGTCCAGGGGAGCCTTTGAGAGGAAGGAGCTATCAGAACAAAAGACTGAGTCAGAACATTTGGCTGACCTAGGGCAAAGAGCAAAGTCCTTGCACCTGTCATGTTCTGTACTATTATATCCCAGCAGTATCAACCCAGAAAGCAGAGGCTACGTGAAGAAAATCAAGACAATGGATGAGCAGAAATAGAAGGGCCCACTAGAGACACCAAGATGCTTGCTCCCTGAGTTCCTTCCACTCCTCTGTTCTAGTTCAGGAATGCCTCAGTGCAATATTCTTGTCCCAGCATCTGTTTCTCCAACATCCATGCCCAGCAGGCTGCCTACATGGATAGCTCTTGCAGGAACTCCTTGCCCATTGCATTCAGTATGAGCCTGACTGACAAAATCATGCCACCTCTCTGGTTTCTCACAATACAGCCGACATGAGCCTCTTCACTGAGAAAAAGGAGGGGGCAGCTGTCACATGACATTTTATTTTCTCTCTTTTTTTAAATATAAAATCATTGCTCAAATGGCTGGTGATCCTAGGCTGTCCTCATATATTCAAGTCAATAACAAGTTGACTGAACACTCATTATAATCTGGCTGGACTTGTCAACTAGAGGACTTAGGGAAAGGGTGATCCATGTGGGCCACTTTATTAGGAGTCAAACATCCAACAGTATCTTAGTTCTTTTTCCTTAGGCAGGTTTGTTTCACCAGAGAAAAGCCCTACAATCTTCTAATTTCAGGGGGTCAAGCAGGATGACCATAAGACTGACTGCAAATATTCTTAGAATCCAGCAGTTGGAAGAGTCTGCAGATCTCACCCTTTAGTAAACATTCCTAAACTTAATCACCCTCTTTGCAGTAAAGAGTCACGCCCCTCATTCTGATGGGCTTGTAGATCCCACTCCAGGTCTCTCTGGTTCAAACTCTTTAAAGTCAACCTTTTTCTGATGGGTGGATTAGGCAAAAAGGAATTGCAAAACTTAGGTGTTTAAACAGAATGAGGAAGGGCATCAATTAACATTCAAATAAAATTTTCTACCATATTTTCTATAAATTGAAAGGTACTTAATCTCTGAGCCTCTTTATCTGAACTGCTGATAATATTATCTACCTGAGGCATGAAATATTGAGAAACTTATGACATGGGTCCTATTTTTTCCTCCTTATGAGTAAACCCAAGCAACATTATTATAGCACATGAGATATATTTCTTATATAATCAGAGGGGAAGATAAAAAAAGAAATAACAGAATGTCCAACCCTATTCTACGTGATTGCTACATATAATGCAATTTATATTCATAACAACCATATGAGATACATAATGTTTGCATTATACAAATAAGTAGCCAAAGGTAAAAAAAAGGTAAAAATACTTAGATCACGTTTGCATGGTTAGTGACAGGCAGAACAGAGATGTGAACATGTTTTTAGATTGACTCAAAAAATCATGTTCTCTTTAAGGCCTAAATTATAACTAGAAATTCATATTCACAGATCTGATGGGTTCCAGGTAAAAATGACAACTTGATTCTCAGAGAAATGCAAATCTTGCAGAAGCATCATACAGTGAAAACGATATAGGCTTTGTGATCAGGCTGATTTTAATCAAACTCTGATGCCTTCATTTGCTGCAAAACTGAAGAGATGCCCCACTGGGTTCTTCTTCAGAGTGAAAGGGTTGCTAGTGTCAATCAACAATGTGATAAATGCATCCTTATACAAGAAATCAACCTTGTAAGAAGAGGAGCCCAAATGGAAAAAAGGAGAAGACCTGGCTTTCCTTTCTCAGTCTGAACTTTGGGAAGAATAGACAAATCCAAATGTGATATTGTACAGTAAGGGTAAAGGATGATGTTTTAAAATATGAGTTTTATTATTATTTAGGCATGGCAAAGACAACAGATCAGGAGATGACTGCCATTGAAAAGAGGTTTGTGAGAAAATATTTGCAAGAGATACATCTGATAAAGGACTGTTATCCAAAATATGCAAACTCTTGAAACTAAACAATAAAAAAAAAAATGACCTGACTTAAATATGGGCCAAAGACCTTAATGGGCACCTCACCAAAGAAGATATGCACATGGCAAATAAACACATGAAAAGATGCCCCATATCATTTGTCATCAGGAAAATGCAGATGAAAACAACGAGATAACATTTGACACCTATTAAAATGACTAAAATCAAGAACACTGACAACACCACATGCTGATGAGTATGTAGAGTAAGAGAAATTCTTATTCATTGCTGGTGAGAGTGGAAAATGGTACAGCCACTTTAGAAGACAGTTTGGTAATTGCTTACAAAACTAAATATACACTTACTATATGATCCCACAACTGTGCTCCACGATGTTTACACAATGGAGCTGAAACCCATGTCTACATAAAAATCTATGCATGGATGTTTATAGCAGTTGCAGTCATAGTTATGAAAATGTGGAAGCAACCAAGGTGTCCTTCAGTTGGTGAATGGATAAATAGACTATAGTACATACAGACAATGAAATATTATACAGCATTAAAAAGAAATGAGCTATCAAGTCATGAAAAGACATGGAGGAACCTTAAATGCATATTACTAAGTGAAAGAAGCCAACTCTGTGACAATCTGGAAAAGGCAAAACTGTGGAGACAGTAGAGAGATCAGTGGTTGCCAGGGAGTAGGGAATAGGTTGGGATGAATAGGTAGACCACAGAGTATTTTTACGGCAATGAAACTGCTCTGTATGATACTATAATTGTGGCTATATGTTGTTATACATTTGTCCAAATCCATAAAATGTACAACACCAAGAGTGAACCCTAATATAATACATGTACATGGGGTTACAATGACATATCAATGTAGGTTCATCAATTATGGCAAATATAAAACTCTGATGCAGAATGTTGATAATGGGGGAGACTATGCATGTGGGGAGGCAAGAGATATGTGGAAAATATCTGTATTTTCTGCTCAATTTTGCTGTAAGCCTAAAACTGCTCCAAAGAAAAATAATGCTTTTTTTTGAAAAGAGAGTTTTTCACATTCATAGTTTTCAAGAAAAGGGAGAATGCCACACCAGTGAGGCCAAAGAGGGAAGTACCAGGATTGGTCAGGAGGCAGAAAGAGAGGGGAAAATTGGATAAGAAATTTTATTGTGTTTTCCAAAGGAAAGAATGAGTAAGCCAGAGTAAGTGGGTGTAGGATTGGCCACTTTTGAATAATTTCACCTGGTTGTGGAGCATAGGGCTGTCTTCAGTTTTCTGGATCTGACTCTGGGATGATTAGTTAAAGTGGATAGTCACCCAGAGTTTGAAAGCTTGATAAAGAGGGTTTTGGGGGTTATGCACCCTGGATTCATTGGTTTATATCTGAAGCCCATGCACATGGGCTGAGGGTGTTCATCACTAGACCTGCCTTACAAGAGATGCTAAAAGAAGTTCTTCAAGCTGATAAAAGGACACTAATTAGTATCATAAAAATACGTGAAAATATACAAGTATTTGTAAAGGTAAGTATATAGTCATACTCAGAATACTCTCACAGTGAAATATGGTGGTGTCTTAACCACTTAACTCTAGTATAAAGATTAAAAGACAAAAATATTAAAATAACTGTAGGGACATTAGTTAGTTAATGGATACACAATATAAAGAGAAGCAAATTGTGACATCAAAAACATGAAAATGGGGAGAGTCAAGGTGTAGCGTTTTTGTGTGCAACTGAAGTTAAGCTGCTATCCAGTGAAACAGACTGTTCTATCTATAAAATGTTTTATGTAAGCCTCATGGTAATCACAAAGCAAAAACCTACGGTAGACACACAAAAGATAAGGAGAACAGACTGAATAAAAGCATAATGCTATGGAAAATAATCACAAAGGAAAGTAGAAGGAGAGGGAAAAAGTTACAAGGGAAGTACAAAATGGCTAGAAAGCATTAGTGAGTCCATGCCTACTCTTACTGTAAATGAATTAAATTCTCAAGCAAAAGGCACATACATTAGCGTAATTATGGATTACTTTTAAATTTTTTAATTAATTTTTAAAATTATTCATTTTAGACCAAATAACCTAACAGAAAAATACAGAACATTCCATCCAGTAGCAGCAGGATACACATTCTTCTCAAGTGTACATGAGACATTGTCCTGGATAAATCATATGATAGGTCATAAACAAGTCTTATGAAATGTAAAAAGATGGAAGTCATGCCAAATATATTTTCCAACCTCATTGGTGTGAAACTAGAAATCAATAACAGGAGGAAAGCTGGAGAATTCACAGATACATGGCAATTAAACAAGACAGTCCTGAACAACCAATAGGTCAAAGAAGAAACTTTTAAAAATATCTTGAGACAAATGAAATGGAAACACAACATATCAAAACTTATGAACTCCAGCAAAAGCAGTTCTAAGAGAGAAGTTTATAGCTATAAATACCCACATTAAAACGGGAAAAAGAAAAATTTCAAAGAAACACCCTAACTCTACACATAAGGAACTAGGAAATGAAGAACAAATGAAGTCCAATGTTAGCAGAAGGAAAGAAATAACAAAGATCAGAGAAGAAGTAAATGAAACGAAACCAGAAAAACAATAGTAAAGATTAACAAAACTATGATCTGGTTTTTGAAAAGACAAACAAAATTGACAAACCTTTACCCTGAGTAATTAAAAAGAAAGGAGATTCAAATGAATTAAATCATAAATAAAAAAGATGTTATAACTGATACCACAGAAATATAAAAGATCATAGGAGACTACTAAGGACAATTATATTCCAACAAATCAATAATCTAAAAGAAATGAAAAAATTCCTAGACACAGACAACCTCTCAAAATTGAATCAGGAAGAAATAGAAAATCTGAACAGATCAATAACAAGTATGGAGGTTGTATAAGTAATCAAAAATATTCCAACAAGGAAAAGCCCAGGACCAGGTGGTTTCCCTGGAGTATTCTACTAAACATTTAAAAAACAATTAATGTCAAACTTTCTCAACTATTTTGAAATACTGAAAAGGAGGGAACACTCTCAAACTTACTTTATTAGGCCACCATTACCCTAATATCAAATCCAGGTACAAACAAAGAAAATTACAGGCCCATGTCACTGATGAATATAGATGCAAAAATTATGAACAAAATTCTAGTAAACTGAATTCAACAGCACATCAAAAGAATTAGACATCACGATTCTGTGGGTTTCATCACTGGGATTGAAGGATGGTTAGAATGAAAGAAAAAATCATACCATCATCTCAATAGATGCAGAAAATGCATTGACAAAATACAAGATCTTTTCATATTAAAAACTCTCAACAAAGTGGGTATAGAAGGAACTAACTCAATATGATAAGGCCAAATATGACAAGCCCAAAGCTAACATCATACTCAACAGTGAAAAGTTGACAGTTTTTCTTCTAAGATCTGGAAAAAAAGTGAGAATACCCACTCTCATCACTCCTATTTGTCATAGAACTAAAAGTCCTAGCCAAAGCAATCAGTCAAGAAAAAATAACAAGGCATTCAAATTGGAAAAAAAGAAGTAAAATTGTCTTTGTTTGCAGATGACAGGATCTTATATAGAAAATCTTCGTCTCCACCAAAAAACTATTCAATGAATTCAGTTAATCAATTGATTCAGTGAAGTTAGAACAAAACAACAAACTCAGTTATGTTGTAGAATGTAAAATCAACATTCAGAAAGCAGTTGAATTTCTATATACTAACAACAAATAATCTGCAAAAGAAATAAAGTAAACAATCTTATTTACAATAACATCAAAAATTAAAAATTACTTAGAAATAAATTTAACCAAGGAGATGAAAGACCTTTACACTGAAAACTATAAGACTTTGATGAAAGAAATTGAAGAAGATGCAAATAAATGGAAAGATATTCCACGATCATGGACTGGAAGAATTAATATTGTTAAAATGGTCATACTACCCAAAGCCATCTATACACTCATAGCAATCTCTATCAAAATTATACTGTCATTTTTCACAAATACAAAAAACAATCCTAAAATGTGTATGGAGCCACAAAAAGCCCAGGATAGCCAAAGCAAACCTGAGAAAGAAGGACAAAGCTGGAGGCATCACACTTCCTGATTTCAAACTAGAAGGGTACTCACATAAAAATAGACACATAGACTGCTGAAACAGAAATGAGAGCCCATAAATTGCTTTCACATTTATGGTCAACTAATGTAAATGATGCTGGGAAAACTGGATTATCACACATAGCAGCAGGGAAAAGCTGGGTCTTTGATGTCAAATAGGTGGTTATGTTTTTAATTGTCACAAAAATCATCATTCTAGGAGAAATGATAGAGGAGAAGAAAATTATGAGGGAAAAGCTAAAGATCAAAACGTTCAGAGGTGTTGAAGTTAGAATTATCCAAATCAGGAGGACCAAAGAACAAAGAGAACACACAGGACTGGAGCTCTGATCCACCTGTCAATTTAGCAAAAACTTATCCGAGAAAACAAAGATTTAACAACACATTTCTAAGTAACAAATAGGAAACATAAGAAGAAATCAGAGGGACAACTGGAAATATTTTGAAGCAAAAAAATAATGAAAATAAAATAGGAATCTCTCTTGAGAAAATAATCAGAAACCCCGACAAAATTGTTAACAGAAATTGTAATCACAGCATTATCTATAGTAATAAAACAGAAGAGCTTGACACAATTTTAATGTTCAATAATAGGGAAAGGTTTAAATAAAATATGGCATACCTACATAATGAAAACCATAAAAAGTATAATTCAGAAAATATTTATTGGTAAGCAAAGAAGTTCACATTATAGAGATGTTAGACGATATTTTATAGCATGGAATATAGACTATGATTCCACTGGAACAAAATTTTATACTTCAGGTGAGATGCTCCTTTCCTTAATTCGGAATGCAGGAGTGTAAACACAGACAGCTGGGTGTTCTTTCTTTCTTTTTTGTAATGGAAGTGCCTGACTTAAGCTTTGCTTACCTAGGCATCCACTTCAAAGATGGCTATTTCAAATACACACATTACCAGCCACAGGACTAGATAAAGATCCAGGTCACCTAGCCAACTGAAGCTCCTTTGTTTGAGAGATCTTGGTTGATTTCAATAACTGATTATCTGGGCCACATGTTTTTTCTCTTCCCATGCTTCAAATTTCCACTCTTATGTTTTACAGTTATACTAAAGAGTGAACTTGCCAAACCCTGGGCCATCAACCTCAACCCCAATAAAAGTAAAACTCTAGGCCTGTGCATTCCCCGCCTCCCACCGCCTCTGCCCGCCAGCAACTTTGCTGTGTGGCCCCAGCTGTGATGTCTAATTGCCAGGTCCTATAAGTAATAAACCTTTATTTTTTCAAAGTTTCCTGATGGTTATTGCTTAAGGGCATCTTGCAATCATAATAAGAACCATGAAGACTGGTCCAACCACAACATTGGTTATTGATAAGCTGAGACCAGCACAAAACATGGAGTGTATCAGTTACAACCTTAAAAATCTCATTGGCATAAAACAGTGAATATTTGTTCCTCACGCATCAACAAGGTGATTGTGGTGCTTCATCTTGCCTGGGCCTAGGTGGGCAACTCTGATTCAATATCTGCTCCACATGTTTTCACCATGAGAATCAGTTGGAAGCAATAGCAGTTGCCTAGGAGAAGCTCTTCTCAAGGCAAAGGCAGAAACACAAAAGGGCAAGCCCCACCGTGTAAACACATCCCATGCATCTACTTACGTCACATTTGCTGATACCCTATTGGCCTAAATGGGTCACATGGCAAACCTGACCAGTAATGAGGCAAGCAAATATAGCGAACTTCTATGAGACCATGGCAAGAGTATGGATCAATACTATTACTAGATGAGTGACAAATTTTGACCAATAATCTAAACTACTACATTGAAGTATAGGTAATTTTTTTCTTCACACATTTTTTTATATTCTGAACTTGTGACATTAAATATGAATTACTTCAAGAGTGGGAAAAAGAGAAAGCATGTGCCTCATTTATTAAAATAAATAAATAAACAAGTTTAGAACCATGTGCTGAATTAAAAACACTTGCCATCCTGACAAGCATTTCAGCTATGAAGAGCTTTGACCTCATTACAGCATCACCCAAGAATAAAGGTGGTGCAACCTAGAACGAGGACAGAAGACCAGGGGACAAAATGTTATTCTGTGGCTGCAGGATTTGGATCCATAGGGACACTTCCAGGGCCAAGGATGCATCTCTTCTCCTTTTTCTTGTCACCCAAATCCTTCCCCTTGCCTCTTTTGTGATTGGCTCCTCTTCTTTTTACCTCTGAAATGTTCTCTGTTCCATCCTCTTCTAAGCTGTTTCCACTCAAAAAATCATTCTTCAATACGTTTTTATACTACTTGAATATAAGAAGGCGCACAAGAAATATACATACAAATATATAAAGACATGTATATGCTTGAATATGGAAGGATTCATAAGGAATTAGCAACAATTATTGCTTCTAAGGAAGAGAATTCAGGAACAGCATGACTAGATGGGAGGAAAACATGTTTTTACTGTATAATCTCTACGTATATTCTTCAATTTTCTACCATGTGCAAGTATTAATTTTGTCGTTAGTGCTGTGGAGGTAATTACAACTCCTAGCAACCCTGTTGATAGCAAAGCTGAATCCTGCCGGATCTTTTTGAGCCATCCTCTCACCTTCTAGAGGCTGTGTCAGAGGATGTTCTGCTGTTATTCATAAGATTTTCATGGCTAATTTTTCAGAAGTGAGTGGCTAAGTCCTTCTTCCTACTGTCTCTTAGTCTGAAAGCTCCACTGAAACCTGTCCATCGTGGGTGGCCCTGCTAGTATTTGAAATACTGAGGTATAGCTTTCAGCATCAAGGTGACATGCAGCCACCACAGTATGACAACCAACAGATGGGTGGTGTGGTTCACTGACCCAGAAGTGACGCACACTGTGCTTGAGAGAGCACCAGATCTTAACCACTAGATCACCAGGGCTGGCAAAGTATTACTTACTCAAAATATATTTTAATAATATTTAATATACCTTTTAAATGAAAGTTACAGAAGAGATCTTTTTTCTCATGACTAAGCAGAGTTCCAGGACGATGAAGTGATTTGCCTTAGGTCAGGCAAAAGCTAGAGGAGGTGCTGAAACTGGATGAAGGAGTTCCAGCAGGAAGGGAACTAAGATTCATTAAGTGCCTGGTGTTTATTTCTCTCAAAAACCTAATGAAATCAAGATCATTGTCTCTCTTTTAAAAACACAGAAATTAATATTTAGAGACATTGAGTCATTTGCTCAAAGTCACACAACTACTAGGTGACTGAGCCGGGATACAAAACTGTCCCCACTGTATGCCTCACAAATTGCTGTTTCCTTTACTACCTACTGAATGTGGCCTATTCACCTTACCCACCTGACACACACCCCACAGTCCTCCCAAACTCAGTTCTTTTTCCCTATTCCATACTGATTAAAGCAAAATGTTCCCCCAAACCTCTCAGTTTTACAGCTTCCCCAACTTCGTCTGTGTCATTCTAAAGGTCAAAACGAAACACTCATCTAAACTTCCTTCTATCCCAAAGAAGAGAAACTTCCCAAAGAACAGCTGACAAGTCAGTGTCTACCCAGTACTTAATACATTAGTGCTTTTCCAAAGAACCTTCCATTACTAAGTCATTGAGATCAAAGTGTTCTGAGTAATTAATACCTCTCTTTCCCAATGTTGTGGATTTATAAACAAGTCCTGAGGTGAATTATCCCTCACATATACCTGTATGAGAAGATCAGTGCAATCTGAAGTTCCATAAAATTCAATGCAAATTGCTTCCTCTAAAAATCAGCTGCTTGGTGCAGCCTCAATAACTAACTAGATCCCCCAAATTATTTACTCCTCCTTTAGAACTTACAGACACTTAGGTGATTATCGTGAGCCACAGATTTCTGCCTCATAGCTAAAACACCCAAACTAACACAGAGGGAAAAAAATCTCTCAATTCTGACTCTCTTGGTCTTGAAATAATGTATAAAACTTTTCACTCAGCATCTTCATGAACCTTAAACCTACCGAAGTCCTAATTCCCTAAGCAGGGTCCCTAGGTTTTCATACATGATCTCAGGAATTACCATGCTTTACCTGCTAGTGGGCCCTACATACTTGCCACCCACACCCCACATTCTCAACACGCCTCTCTTCTGGTTGAGCAAAGACCAAATTAAGTAAATTTTTCACTTCTATCACTCAAAAAAATGAAACGTTCAAAAATTATTAATATAGAAGTTACATTAAATTTTTACGAATAAAATGAGGTTTTAAATGATAAGGTATCATATTTTTAAACTGAAAACAGCAAGGGCAGCAGTGAAGAATGAAAATATGACATTAGAAAAAAGTAGATTGGAACTCAAGGGCCTGGATTCCAGTCAATTTCAGTACCAGGGAGTTGTGTGGCCTTGGCCAAAATAAATATTTCTAAGTGTCAAAGCCATTAACTAAGGAAGTTGGACTAAATGATTTTTGAGGCACATTCAAGCTTAAATTATCTATGATTGTAGACATACTTTGAATAAAATAAAGAAATTTTGAAATAGTAGAGATGGGTCTAGGGACAAGGAGAACAGATCTGCACTAAAGACCAATCCAAACATAAAGACTTAAACTTCTCTTTCTGTACAGGAGACTAAAAAAACCTAGAACTTGGATCTCTCATTGAAAACACACACAAGAGTAAACAAAGCATTATATCTCCTTCCTCAAATACTACACTTTCTCAAGAAAATATTTCTCTTCCCAAGGTTTTCTTCAGTGCAACTTTGACATCCTTGTTCCTCAAACTATAGATCAATGGGTTTAACATGGGAACCACAATGGTATAGAATAGGGAGGACACTTTTCCTTTCTCAAGGGGCAAAATAGAAGGTGGCTTGAGATACATGAAAGCTGAAGAACCATAGAAAAGAGAGACCACCATTATGTGGGAGCCACATGTACTGAAGGCTTTGGATTTGCCCTCAGTGGAGTGAATGTGGAGAATGCTGGAGAAGATTAGAGCATAAGAGATGAAGATGGTGACAATGGGCATTCCAATGCCAATGGAAACAACTACAAAAACCACCAGCTCATTGACATAGGTGCTGTTGCAGGAGAGCTCAAGGAGAGGAAGGATGTCACACATGAAATGATTGATAAGGTTCTTGGCACAGAAGGTCAGACCTGCTATGTTTCCTGTATGGGCCAAGGCCCCTGAAAATCCCATCACATACACACCCAACAAGAGGAGTAAACAGACCTGAAGAGACATGGTGACAGTGTACACCAGTGGTTTACAGATGGCAACATAGCGGTCATATGCCATTGCTGACAGGAGGAAGGATTCAGAGATGACAAAGAAGCATAAAAAAAAGAGTTGAGTCATGCACCCTGCATGCATGATTATGTTCTGCTTTGAGACAAAACTCTTCAGCATTTTGGGGATGATGGTGGTAGAGTAACAGAAATCTATTAAGGAGAGGTTGAAAAGGAAAAAGTACATGGGAATGTGTAGGTTAGAGTTCAACCCAATCAGAGTTACCAAGCCCAGGTTCCCCACCACAGTGACCATGTAGAAACTTGAAAACAGGAAGAAGAGAGGTATCTGGAGTCCTGGTTGGTCTGTTAAGCCTAGTAGGATAAACTCTGTCACAGAAGAATTTGGGGCTGCCATTATTCTCTAGAGACAAGCAGAAATAGGGTATTCTGTGGGGACAAGAAAAGAGAAAATGTTAGAGAGAAAGAAACACCACGAACACACTCCCAGTATTTACCCCCCATTCTTGAGATTAGAATCCACACAGAGAGATTTGAACTTCAGTATGGTAGGAAGGTTGTCAACTGTCTGCTATGGATTTATCTTCACATCCCAAGTGACCTTCACTTCCGGAGAACATTATGAGGCTGAACTTTGCCTCCAGAGAGAGAACTGGTGCTACCAGAGAAAAGGATAGGAAAAATAAGATAGATGTCATTAGATTTTTAAGTCAGTCCATTTTCTATGTCCTTCTCTCTTCTGCCTCTGCTTCATTTGCTGAAACTTGGGCCTCTTCCATGGTGGGAGTCCTGACAGGCAGAAACCACTGTGACTCTGCTCAAAGCTCCTGCATTTGGCTCACTGCTGTTGGATAAAGAAAGTGAGGTTACATTTTCCAAGATTTCTTAGCTCAAGTGGCTATGGGGTTAATGATAGTTTTTTAAGCTAACACTTATTTAAGTGGTGCTACAAGGGGCTGTGTACTAAGAGCTATGTTATAATATTATTATCCCATTTGCAGATCAGACAACTGAGTTAAGAAGCTATCCGAAAGTCCCAAAACTACTGAGTGGCTGCCAGAAGGTGAACTTAGGCAGCCCGAGTCTCATAGTTTGCACTTGTAGCAATGATGTTACACGACTCACCAGGGTCCGGCGGGGACTGACTCATCTTCCTTTTTTCAGAGCCATAATACTGTCTCTTGTGCACAACTTTTCTGGGAAGGAAAGTGACCATAGTGAATAGAAGACACAGCTTAGAGCTCAGAACTCTCCTCTCCCAGTCCAGTCCAAAGGATCAGAACATCTATTTTATCTTATAACCTCTTCTGCACAGAAGAACATGATTTCCAATTGTTGATTTGTCATCCAGCTTCAAGGAAGAAGACAGTTCCTTTTCCTGACCAATGGATACAGGGGATTAAAGTGTTTTATTCCATTTTACAGATCTCAGTGGCCTAATTGTTAACACAAAGACTCCCTCAAGACCATTTCCTCAGAGATTATTTTACCAAAGGAAGAACAGATGTTTATTTATACTCTTGATATTACTTTTTAGGCTTTTAAAGATGACTCTTTCTTCCAGGTAACATTTAACCAGCACTACAGGGGAAAAATCATTGTGAAAAAAATTATTATCATTTCCATTTCTTGCATACCCAGTAATGTACCTGACACAGCACACTTATACTGACTTCTGGCCGCCAAGATCCAAAGCACTACACAAACATATCCTCATTTATTCCTTGCAGTAATGATATCCATTTAAAGGTAAGTTGCTCACACAGACAATATGTTTCAGAGCCCACATGCCTATGTCTCTCTAACTCCAAGGTCCTGAATCATATTCACTAGACTAAATTTCCTCCTGAGTAGAGCTACTGAAATCCATAAAGAGTGGTCATTGCCTATTGGATATGACAATCTCTTGAAAAGTAACAAATAAATAAACAATGACTATAATAAAAAGAAGTTATTATATCAAAGAAAGATTGACAGAAGGGGACATCTATTGTAATTTAAGACAGGACATTCAGTAAATTATTCATCTTCCAGCTCATTCTAGGAATAATTGCTCTACTTCCAGCATAGACAATAAAAGAGACTTCTCTGTTCCCCTGCCCTCTCATGGAGTCTAAGTTTTATGATAACAAGATATCAGAGTAAGGGATATCAGGAAATTGCTCTCAACCTCTTTCTAAAACAACCTTTCTCTTATTACCAGCTAGTCAAAGTCCCTTTACTGTCTCTGCCTTCCACCCACTTTTCTTCAAGCACTTCTCTCCAGTGACTTTCTAGCTTCTCTGTTTTCTCAAATTGAATCCTATCAGATCAGATGCCCAGTGCAGAGACACATCCAAAGTTGTTCTTCCTCTTTGATTTGCTTTTGTCTTTTTCTGACTTCTATTCCCTACCACCAACCTCTCCTTGAGAAAAATTATCTACCTTATGTCTCAGTCTCTCAGATCTTTACTTACTTCATTTAACATCAAGACCACAAACTCATAGAGTTTTAGACCTGAGAAGACAGCAAATTATCAAATCCAGTATATCCAAAATATGGCTGAGAACCACAACTACATGCGGAATTTACTAAAAAGAAATTCTGTGCCTCACTCAGACCTTCTGAATTAGAATCTCTATGAGAATGAATATGGTAGCTGTATTTTTTTTAAATCTTCCCACATGATCCCAATGCCATCACCTTATAGCTCCATAGAATTCATATTCTCCCTTGTCTTACAGACAAAATAAGGAGATCCAAAGAAGTAAAGCCACTGGTCCAAGGTCACAGATAGATCTAGTTTAACTCTCCAGGTTTCCATTCTCTCCTAGTGCATGAGCCTATATGGTCTTAGTTTGGCAGGAATGCAAAGAACAAGTAATTAAAAATTAAGGAATGAGATTTCTGATTTCAGGTGTAATAGAGTAGCTGGTTTCACACTTACCTTCTGACCATAGACAACTATAAGACTGGGAAATATATATAAAACAACTATTTTCAAGCTTTGGGAAGCTGACAGCACAGAGATGAAGTACTTAAGAGAAGGTAAGAAAATTAAATGGCTACCACATTTCATCCTAACTTGCTCCCTATGGGCAATTTCTAAACCAAGCATAGTGAGGTGGAGCCCAAGCAAATGGCAGCAGTCGCTACCAGTGGAATAAAGAAAGATCAGTGTTCAGGGACACTAAGACAGCTGGAATTTTAAGGTCCAGGTGTGGAGAAGAAGAAGACATAGACAAGGACCCTCAGCCATCTGGATAAAGGGCTCACTTGGGTTCTTAGCTGAATCCTAAATTTTGTGTATGCATGGCAAGACTCTAGAGGTCTAGGAGACAACAGCTGTAGTACGACTAAGGCATGAACATAGATCACATAGTACTGGGGAGATGTTAGATTTCTGACCTAGTGAGAGTAGAGAGGCTTTGGAGAAGAAACAAGGCATCAATCTGGGACCCCTGAAACCCAAACCCTAAGAGTAAGGACTAAGCACTCAGAATAAGGGCAAACTGAAACGGATACATGGTAGCAAAAGGTAAATCCAGTTCTGAACAGGATCAATGTGATCTGCTAGTAAATTAAAATCATCCCAATACAAAATTCATACTCTGTAGGAAAGAATAACATAACCACTGTCTCTACAATATATTTACATGCCCAGCATCATAAAATTAATGTTGCTAGAAATGCAAAGAACATGAAAATAGGACCCAGAATCACGAAGAAAAAAATAATATGCTAAATAAAAGAAGATCCACATGGGACCTAAGAGTTGTAATTAGCAGACATAAAATTTGAAATTATTGGTCTAATTGTGTATTTAAATTTAGATAAAAGAGAGAAAATTTAATAACAGATAGCAAATTCCAACAGAGAGTTAGAAACAAGAATTAAATGAATTTTTTTCTGCTAAGGAAGATTCACCCTGAGTTAACATCCATCCCAGTCTCCCTCTCTTTTGTATGTGTGTCACCACCACAGCATGGCCCCTGATGAGAGGTGTAGGACGGCACCCGGGAACTGAACCCAGGCTGCCAAAGCAGAGCTCCACAAATTTAGCCAACAAATATTAGTTGAGAAATTATGTGTCCTGTACTGTTCTTGGGGCTGCAGATAAAGTTCTACACAAATCAAAGTCACTCCCCTCATTGAGCGGTTACCCCAGTAGGGGAAAGATAGACAATAAATAAAAGAAATAAGTACCTTAGGTAAGATTTATAAGATAGCAATAGCTATAAAAAAACAAACCAAAGGGTGTGTTTAAATAGGATGGTCGATAAGATCTCTCTGTGAAGTAACACTTGAACAAAGACTTGAAAGACTATAGTCACAGCTGTACTGTTAATATCAGCTGCTCTAATGGACTTAATGTATCACTTCTCCCAGGCAATGCATTATTGTCCTATGCTTCAGACAATAGCTTCAGCATAAGCACTGGCTCTCATGGAGGGAATTTTGTGCTTAGTGACAAGACAGAGAGACCAAAAGACCTTTCTGAGCTTTTTATAAAATCGTAAAGTCACACAATGAAGGTCACTGTCCACACACATTTCTGGTCTTTAAATAGGCAGCACCAGCTGCTCTAAATTCACTTAATTTTTGAGTCAGCTCACAGGAAGGGATCCGATAACCCCTTTGTACAGACACTAGTTGAGCTGATGTGTGGTCACCTATACTGCAAATCTTTTCAGAGGGTGTTTATGCTACTTTTAGCAAAAGGGGACAAAAATTCTGTATTCAGAGAAAATCAAGCCTCAGTGAACAAGTGGGTAAGCTATGTTTTTGCTGAGAGCTTCTCATGTGGAGTTTATGAAATTGTACCACAAAGGCAGAAACCCAGCTCCCTATCAAATCTAACTGCAATTACTGCACCTATCACTGTGTTTGTGTGTTTGCATACATCACTGTATGCTTGTTTATCCATCTCTATGAGACATTTTCAGCCAATATTCCACAATAATGGTGCTTCATTTTTAGATTTACACTTGGAATTTTGCTGTTTCCTAGTGTTTCTAATGCATCCCAAACCCTGATCTTAATTGCACTACACATAAGTTACAAGTGGAGAGAAATAATTAACTGTCATAAACTCCCACAGGGAACTAAAGGTAAAGAAGACTTCAGGGATTCATTAAAAGTTGGCTTCCCTCTAGGAGCCTCAGAGGTTGCTTGTCTGTATGATGCAACACCAGGAATATTCCCTCTGAGTTGATGTCACTTCAGAGGCTATTGTCATGAAAACTTTATTTCAAATACATTTCACCCATGGCTTCTCCAAAGTCAAGTTCACTGATGACTTGCTCCAGCACAAGCTGGCACAGTATACAGAGAAATATTTTTGACCATGTTCATTTTGGTACAGAATTTTCTCCTTTCTAAAACCTGAATATCTGCTTAATGATTTCTTTGTTTCAGTTACTTCTAGCACGTATCTAACATATGTGTATCTATATACATTATATATATGTGATGTAAATGTATATTTGATATGTAAACATGTATACAATGTGTTTACATACACGTCTCAGAGTCACTGTAGACCATCAAAGGGCACTAGTATGGTACTGAGTGAGTTGTTCATTCTACACACCAGAGAAACACCAGAACTCACATTAATTCTACAAGAAGAGGCATAGAGCCTAGCTGGAAAAAAAAAGATGGCACCTGATTACTCTTCGTTTGAAATAGCCTGAACTTCCAAGCAAATGAATAAAATTAAGGTGATTACTCAAGAGGCAGAAAGGATATAATTATTTTTAATGTTCAATTAATCTTTAATTTGTACTTCATTTAGCACTTTAAAATTCTAGATTTAGCAACAAAAAGACATTGTTCCTGCATTGGAGGAACTTATAGTCTAAAAGAAATAACTTTCATATTGTCTCTTGTTCCTTTTCCTCTCCCCTCATATTTTACTTCCCCAGTGTCCTATGTACTTTTTCTTCTTCCTGGTGAGCTCCTCTGTTCAACAACTTCCTCTATAAGAATGGCCTTCAAATTCGTTACTTTAGTTCTCATCTCTCTACTAAGCAGCTAAAATATTATCCAACAACTTTACTGTATATTTACAATAGGCTGTCCTGTGATGAATCAAACACCAACATAAAAACAGAGTTCCTCTTCTGAAAAAGCAAATACATCCTCAACCTGCCCCATTAACTGGGTACAGTATTGGAAAGGAATAACAATATGACAATAGAGTATCAATAAGCTGACTCCCCGTCAATTTGTCGAAAACAGTCCTAGTTATGCCTGTTGTTTCAGCAGAACCATTAGTAGCACCACCTTTCTGTCTCAGATATATATTAGTGAATGGTCTCCCTAAATCTTCAGAGCAGGAACTTTGGAATCAGACTAACTTCAGTATGTGACTTGCCTCTTCCTCTAACTAGATGTGTGAACTTAGGAAGTGTTTAACTTGTCTCTGACCTTCCAGTCCCCTACTTTAAAATCAAGATGATAACCACACCTCAAAGGATTATTGTGATGAAAAAATGGTGCTGATTACAGCACTTAAAAGGTATAAAATGAAGTAGTTTAAATAATGTTAGTATTGAAACATCTCTATTAATAGTAGTGGTGTTTAATATAGCCAGTGGTGTCAGAATAGGCTGAAACAGAGAGAACAGCAAGCAAGGAGATCAGTTAGAAACTTTTCACAATGAGTAAATACAGAAAAAAACAAGCAGTGTAGGACAGGTAGTGATGGAATTATTAACACGATTTAGTGTTTCAGTGGTACAGGAGAGAATGATGGAAAGAGACACAAATCAAATTTGACTAAAATTTCAAGCCCTGGGAGTCAGGAGTAGAATGACAGAAATGAAGAATTAAAGAGTGAAGAGGGTAATGTTCTGAATTATAGACAAGAATAAAAAGTCCTAGCAGAATTATCAAAAGGCAAAGATCAGAAAGAAGTTGACAATGGAAGATCAGAGCTTGGGAGAGAAGAGATATAGATGCAAATTGGAGAATTATAGGGCCAGAGTTGTTCACAAAAAAAAAGGGAATGGTGAATTGCTCCAAGCAAGTGTGTTTAAAAAGAGAATGATTGGTAAGAGCTAAAAGTCTCCCCTAAAGCTGCCCTTACATGAGAAAAAGAAGTGGATCAACAGAAGTGTTTAAAAAAACATGTGTAGCATCTAAGAGCAGGTTTTGAAGTCAACCAGACCTTGAATTAAATCCTAACTCTATTACTCAATAGTTGCATGAAATTGGGCAAGTTGCTTAACATTGTCTACACTCAGTGTCCCGATAAAAATCAGAGATAATAATTCTAAATTTGCAGGTGTTTCTGAGGATTTGATGTAGCATTAGCAAAGATTCAAGTTAGCAAATAATTGTGTAATAAATGAAGTGTCACACATGTCGAGGGAGCAGAAGAGTTGAAGGGTGAGGGATGGCTATATTCTTGAGAAGTCAACAGATAGACTGAACATAACAATTAGATCATTCTCTTGTTGTCCTGTTCACTCATTCTTACATAACTCTTTATATATACTTGGTCTAAAAGAGCCTTCTGCTATTTGTTGATTATTTCAAGAATATATTCTATAAGCCACAACTAGTAAAAGGTCCTTCCAAGAAAAATCTATCTCATAACTTTTGCATATACTAACACACCCAGTATCTAAAACAGTGATGAATATATAATAGATGCACTATAAAATCTTATTTAATAGAATAGACTTCCATACAAATATACTTCTATAAAAATTCATATCACAAACATAAATTCAATGCTGGGTTTTTTAAATTGAGGCATAATTAACATATGACATTATCTTAGTTTCAGTTGTTCAGCAATATAATTCAATATTTGTATTTATTGCAAAATGATGACAAAAAGTCTAATTAACACCCATCAACATATAAAGTTACAAATTTTTTTCTTGTGATGAGAACTTTTAAGATGTGTTTTTTTAGCAAGTTTCAAGTATAAAATACAGTATTATTAACTAAGGTCACCATAAAGTGCATGATATCCCCATGACATATTTATTTCATAATTCAAAGTTTGTAGCTTTTGTCTCCTTTAACCAATTCTCCTTCCCCCTCCACATCTGGCAACCACCCATCTCATCTCTGTATTTATTAGTTCCTTTCTTTTTTTCTTTTTAGATTCCACATATTAGTGATATCATACAGTATTTGTCTTTCTGTGTCTGACTTATTTCATGTAGCATAATGCCCTCAATGTCCATCTAGGTTGTTGCAAATGGCAGGATTGGCTTCTTTTTCAGGACTGAATAATATTCTATTGTGTGTAAATATAATATTATACACATAATCTTGACTATTGTTAATAATGCTGAAATGAACATGGCAGTGCATATATATGTTCAAGTTATTGTTTTCATTTCTTTGGATAAATACCCAGAAGTAATGTTTATGGATTATCGGTACTTCTATTTTTAATTTTTTGAGGAAGTCCATACTGTTTTCCATAGTGGCAGCACCATTTTTCATTCCCACCAACAGTGCACAAGGGTTCTCTTTTCTCCACAGCCTTACCACACTTGTAATTTCTTGTCTTTTTGATGATAATCATTCTAACTAGTGTGAGATGTTATCTCATTTTGGTTTTGAGTTGCATTTCCCTGATATTTAGTGATGTTGAGCACTTTCTGATGTACATGTTGGCCATCTTTATGTCTCCTTTGGATCCTCTGCTCATTTTTTGATTGGATTGTCTCTTTTTTGCTATTTGTAGTATGAGATCTTTACATATTTTAAATATTAACCCTTATCAGATATTTAATTTGCAAATATTTTCTTCCATTCACTAGGTTGCCTTCTCATTTTGATGATGGGTTCCTTTGCTGTGCAGAAGTTTTGTTTCTGTTTTTCTTTTGCAGAAGATTTTTACTTTGATGTAGTCACATTTTTTTATTTTTGCTTTTAAAATCAAATTCAAAAAATATCATCAAAACTGATGCATAAGAGAATAGCTTGCCACATTTTTTTTCTGTGAGTTTTATGGTTTCAGATCTTACATTCAAGTTTTTAATACATTTTGAGTTGATTTCTGTCTACGGTGTAAGAGAGTTGTATAGTTTCATTCTTTTGCATGTGGCTGTCCAGTTTTCCCTGTACTTTTTATTGAAGAGACTGTCCTTTCCAAATTGTATATTCCTGGCTCCATTGTCACAACTTAACTAACCATATATTTGTGGGTTTATTTCTGGACTCTCTATTGTGTTCCATTGATCTATGTGTCTGTTTTTATGCTAGTACCATACTGTTTTGATTACTATAACTTTGTAATATAGTTTGAAATCAGGGAACTTGATTTCTCTAGCTTTGCTCTTCTTTCTCTAGATTGCTTTGGATATATAGGGTTTTTTGTGTTTCCATACACGCTTTAGGATTGTTTGTTCTATTGCTGTGAAGAATGCCCTTTGAATTTTGGGGGGTATTGCATTTAATCTGTAGACTGCTTTGGGTACTATGGACTTTTAAAAATGTTAATTCTTAGTGAGATAAACATTATGGCAGAGTGAGCTCTCCCCTTGAACACTCCGATCTAAAATACAACCAAAAGGGAATTCAAACACCAACAGAGAATATTTACACAACACAACAGACATCTGAGAGACCCACACAGCCATACATCTGAAGGTGATGGGGCTGGATCCTCCAGAGGAAGTGGAAGCTGATGGGTGGGAGCTCTACAAACAGAGAGAGGTGGTGGTTGGGGGAGCATGCAGGTGAGGGAAAGTGGCCCTTCCCTTGTCCAGCACTCCATCCCTGTGATCACCCAGAGTGCTATGCAGAGAGAGAGATGGAGGCCAGGGGGGGTGTGCTGTAAGAATATGCCCCTTCTCCTTCCCAGCACTCCAGCCTGGCTATTGCCCAGAACACTGTGAAGAGAGAGCATCAGAGGCTGGGAAATGTGCTCAGGTGTAAGAAGGTACCCATCTCCTGTCCAGCACTCCAGCCCTGTGATTGCCCAGAGCACCATGTGGAGAGAGAAGCAGCAGCTGGGAGGGGTATGCAGGTGTAAGAAGACACCCCTTCCCCCTTAGCACTCCAGCCATGTGATTGCCCAGAGCAACTCATGGAGAGAAAAGCAGCAGCTGGTGGAAATGCAGGAGAACGAAAGTGCCCCTTCCTCCACCCAGCACTCCAGGTCTGTGATCACCTAGAGTACCACACAGAGAGAAACGCAGCCACTGGATGAGGCATGCAGGTGAAAGAAGGCACCCCTTCCCCCGTCTGGCACTCCAGTTCAGTGATCACCCAGGGTAACAGGCAGAGAGAAAAGCAGTGGCTGGGGAAGTGCAGGTGAAAGAAGGTGCCCCTTCCCCTGCCTGGTGCTCCAGATCTGCCATCAGTCAGAGCTTCATACAGAGAGAAAAGGAGTCAGCAGCTGGAGCTGAGAAGCCATGGATTATGCTGTGCCCAGAATACACAGCACCTGATCCCCACCCAGTGGCAGCAGGTGGAAGCTGTGACCAGATAATAACACTATACAGAGACAAACCTCCACACTGTCAAGCAGTATGAAGAAGTATATTAAATCTCCAGCCCAGAAGGTAAGTGACAAGTACCAGAAATGAACCCTGAAGACACAGAATTTTGTAACTTAAGTGACAAAGAATTCAAAATAGCTGTCATAAAAAAACTCAAAGAGTCACAAGAAAACACAGAAAGACAAATCAATGAATTCAGGATCTTCTTCACAAAAGAGATTGAAACTATAAAGAAGAACCAATCAGAATTGTAGGAGATGAAAAACACAATGGTTGATATAAAGAAAAATCTGAATTCCCTAAATAGCAGAGCTGACATTATGGAGTACTGAATTAGCAACATAGAGGACAGTAATATAGAAATGCTTCAGGTAGAGAAGAGAGAACTAAGACTAAAAGAAGTAAAGAAACTCTCAGAGAATATCTAACTCAAGTAGGAAATGCAACATAAGGATTATAGGTATTCCAGAGGAGGAAGAGAAGGAGAATGGAGCAGAAAACTTGTTCAAAGAAATAATAGCTGAGAACTTCCCAAACCTGGGAAAAAATCTGGAAATACAAATGAATGGAGCCAATAGATCTCCTAATTACATCAATGTAAAATGACCTACTGCAAGCCACATAGTACTAAAGCTGGCAAAAGTCAGTGGCAAAGGAAAAATAGGAAGGGCAGCAAAGAAGAAAATAACTTATCAAGGAATCCCTATCAGGCTTTCAGTGGATTTCTTAGAAGAAAACTTACAGGCTGTGGGAGAGTGGAATGATGTATTCAAAATTCTGAAGGACAAAAACTTCCAGCCAAGAATACTCTATCTAGCAAAAATACCCTTCAGATAGGATAGAGAAATAAAAACTTTCCCAGATAAACAAAAGCTAAGGGAGTGTGTCACCACAAGAGCTCCCCACACAAGAAATTGTCAAGAAGGCCTTCATACCTGAAGAAAAATAGGAAAAGCTATACAAGCCCCTGAGCAAGGAGATGAATAGGTAGACAATGATTAGAAAAAGACAGCTATTTATCAAATCCAACTAGTAAACACTTAACTTTAATGTTAAGGATAAGGAGAAAGGTAATACCAAAATAAAAATAATCCATCATTTTAACCACAAACTCACATCACAAGAAGGAAAAAGATATGACAAAAATAAGTTAGAAGGGGTAGAGGAAAGGGACAGAATTGGCATAGTCTACAGAAATAAGAGTCTATCAGAAAATGGACTATCTCATCTATGATATTTCTTATGCACACCTAATGGTAACCAGTAAACAAATAATTAGAACAGAGACATACATGATAAACAAGGAGAAAATGAAGAAAACCATCATAGAAAACTACCTAATCAAATTGGTACTCCGAAATACAAGAAACAAAGGAAAGGCAGAAGAACTGGCAAATGAGTGATAAGATGTCAATATTAAGCCCTCATATATCAATAATCACTCTAAATGTAAATGGATTGAATGCTCTAATCAAGAGATACAGAATGTCAGGATGAATGAAAGAACAAAGACCCAACAATATGCTGCTTCCAGGAAACACCTCTCAGCTCCAAAGACAAATACAGGCCTGGAGTGAAGGGATGGAAGACAATACTCCAAGCTAATGGCAAACAAAAGAAAGCATATGTTTCCATACTTATATCAGACAAAGTAGACTTCAAGACAAAACAGGTAGAGAGACAAATAGAGTCAGTATATAAACATATGTAACACATAAACATATGTGAACCCAACAAAGGAGCACTGAAGTACATAAAGCGACTATAACAAATGTAAAAGGAGATATTAATGACAAAACAATAATAGTAGGGGACCTGAACACCCCATACATCAATGGATAGATCATCCAGACAAAAAGTCAACAAGGAAATAGTGGAATCAAATGTAGAACTAGATCAGATGGACTTAATAGATATATATAGAACACTTCATCCAAAAACAGCAGGTTACACATTCTTCTCAAGTGCACATGTGCACATTTTCAAGGATAGACCATATGTTGGGAAACAAGGCAAACCTCAATAAATTTAAGAAGATTGAAATCATAAATAGTATCTTTTCCCACAATAATGCTATGAAACTAGAAATCAACTACGAGAAAAAAGCTGGGAAAGGAACAAAAATGTGGAGACTAATCAACATGCAACTGAACAATAAATGGATCATTGAAGAAATAAAGAGAGAAATCAAAAAATATCTGATAAACAAGAATGAAAACACAACATACCAACTCATATGGGATGTAGAAATAGTGGTCCTGAAAGGGAAATTTATAGCAATTCAGGCCCACGTTAACAAACAGTAAAAAGCTCAAATAAGCAATCTTAAACTACACCTGACAGAACTAGAAAAGGAAGAAGAAACAAAGTGCAAACTCAGCAGAAGGAGGGAAACAATAAAAATTACAGCAGAAATAAATTAAATTGAAACAAAAAGATCATAGAAAGGATCAATGAAACAGGGAGCTGGTTCTTTGAGAAGATAAGCAAAATTGACAAACCTTTAGCCAGACTCACTAAAAAATAAGTGAGAGCAGTCTCAAATATATAAAATTAGAAACGAAAAAGGAGAAATTACAATGGATACCACAGAAATGGAAAAGATTATAAGAGAATACTATGAAAAATTATATGCTAACAAACTGGAAAATCTTAAAGAAATAGATAAATTCTTAGACTCTTACAACCTCCCCAAACTGAATCAAGAAGAAATACAGAATCTGAATAGACCAATCATAACTAAAGACACTGAAACAGTAATCAAAAACCTTCCCTGAGAAAAAGTCCAGGACCAGATGGCTTCTCTGGAGAATTCTACCAAACATTCAAAGATTTATTACGTGTTCTTCTCAAACTATTCAAAAAAATTGAGGAAGACAGAAAAATTCCTAACACATTCTACAAGGCCAACATCACCCTGATACCAAAACCAGACAAGGACAACACAAAAGAAGGAAAATTACAGGCTAATATCACTGATGATATTAGATGCAAAAATCCTCAACAAAATACAAAGCTATAGTAATTAAAACATCATGATGCTGGTACAAGAACAGGCACACACATCAATGGAACAGAATTGAAAGCCCAGAAATAAAACCACACACCCATGGACAGCTAATCTTTGACAAAAGAGCCAAAATTATACAATGGAGAAAGGAAAGCCTCTTCAGTAAACAGTGCTGGGAAAACTGGACAGCCACCTGCAAAAGAATGGAAGTAGACCATTATCTTTCCCCATACACAAAAGTAGACTCAAAAAGGACAAAAGACTTGAAGATAAGACCCCAAACCATAAAACTTCTTGAAGAAAATATAGGCAGTACATTCTCTGACATCAGACTTAAAAGGATCTTTCCAAATACCATGTCTACTCAGACAAGGGAAACAAAATAAAAAATAAACAAGTGGGACCTCATCAGACTAAAAAGCTTCTGGAAGACAAAGGAAACCAAGATCAAAATAAAAAAACAACTCACCAAATGGGAGAAAATATTTTCAAATCATATATCTGATAAGGGGTTAATCTCCATAATATATAAAGAACTCACACAAATCAACTACAAAAAGACAAATAACCCAATCAAAAAGTGGGCAGAAGATATGAGCAGACATTTTTCCAAAGAAGATACACAGATGGCCAATAGGCACATGAAAACATGCTCAAAATCACTAATCATCAAGGAAATGTGAATCAAAACTATACTTAGATATCACCTTTCACATGTTAGAATGGCTACAATCATGAAGACCAAAAATGACAAACGTGGGAGAGGTTGTGGAGAAAAGAGCACCCTCATACGATGCTTGTGGGAATGCAAACAGGTGTAGCCACTGGGGAAAACAGTATGGAAATTTCTCAAAAAATTAAAAATAGAAACACCATATGACCCAGCTATCTCACTACTGGGTATTTATCCAAAGAATGGAAATCAAAGATACAAAGAGACTTATATACTGCTAGGTTCATTGCAGCTTTATTCACAATAGCCAAGATGTGGAAGCAACCCCAGTGCCTATCAACTAATGATTGGGTAAAGAAGATGTGGTATATATGTACAATGGAATACTATTCAGCCATAAAAAAGACAAAATTGTCCCATTAGTACCATACAGATGGACCTTGAGGGTATTATGTTAAGTGAAGTACATCAGACAAAGACAAACACCATGCAATTTTACTCATTTGTGGAAGATAAACAAACATACTGACAAAGAGAATAATTTAATGGTTACCAGGGAGAGGGGGCTGTAGGGTGGGCACGAGGGGTGAAAGGGTACATTAATATGGCATCCGACAAATAATGTGCAACTGAAATTCCACAATGTTATAAACTATTATGATCACAATTAAAAAAAGAGTAAGATAAGTATATTAATTCTTCCAATCCATGAGCAAAGAATATCTTTCAGCCTATTTGTGTCTTTTTCAGTTCCTTTCACAGTGTCTTATTATTTTCAGTGTTCAAGTCATTCATCAGTTAGTTAAATTTTTTCCCAGGCATTTTATTCTTTTTGATGCTGTTTTAAAGGGGATTGTTTTCTTAATTTCTCACTCTGAAGTTTGTTATTAGTGTATATAAATGCAAAGATTTTTGTACAGTAATTTTGTATCCTGCAAATCTACTGAATTCATTTATTAATTCTAACAGTTTTATGATGGAATTTTTAAGATTTTCTACATATATGATCACGTCATCTACATAAATGACAATTTCATTTCTTTCTTTCTAGTGTTGATGCATTTTATTTCATTTTCCTTCCTAATTACTGACTAAGGACTCCCAATACTATGTTGAATAAAAGTGGTAAGAGTGAACATCCTTGCCTTATTCCTAATCTTACAGGAAAAGCATTCAGCTTTTCACCATTGAGTATGATGTTAGCTATGTGCTTGTCATATATGCCTTACTTATGTTGAGGTACTCACTTTGTTGAGAGTTTTTATCATAAATGGGTGTGGAATTTTATAAAATGCTTTTTCTACATTTATTGAGATGATTATATGATTTTTATCCTTCATTTTTTTAGTGTTGTGTTTCACATTGATTGATTTATCCATGTTGAACCATCATAGTATCTCTGGAATAGTGCTACTTGATTATGATTTATAATCCTTTTATAGTGCTTTTGAATTCAGTTGGCTAATATTTGTTGAGGATTTTTTTGTCTATGTTCATCAGGAATGTTGGCCTTTAATTTTCTTTTCTTATAGCCTCCTTATCTGGCTTTGTTGTCAGGGTAATCCTGGCATCATAAAGTGAGTTTGGAAGTTTTCCTTCCTCTTTTTTCTCTGGAAGACTTTGAGGAAGATTGCTACTAACTCTTCTTTGAATGTTTGGTAGACTTCACCAGTGAAGCCACCTGGTTTTGGACTTCTGTGTGTTGGGAGGTTTTTGATTACTGATTCAATATCCCTATTATTAAACAATCTGCTCAGATTTTCTGTCTCTTTATGATTCCGCCTTGGGAGGTTTTATGTTTCTAGGACTTTATCCATTTCTTCTGGATTGTCTAAGTTTTTGATGTATAATTGTTCATAATAGTCTCTTAGGATTCTTGGTATTTCTGTGGTATCAGTTGTAATGTCTTTTCTTTCACTTCTGATTTTATTTATTTGAGTGCTCTCTCTTTTTCTCTTGGTGAGTCTAGCTAAAGTTTTGTCAGTGTTATTTATCTTTTCAAGGAAACAGCTCTAAGTTTCATTGATCTTTTCTAATGTCTTCTTGGTCTCTATTTCATTTATTTCCACTCTGATACTTGTTATTTCCTTCCTCTGCTCACTTTAGGCTTTGTTTGTTCCTTTTTATTGTTATTCTTTGAGCTGCAGAGTTAGATTGTATATTTGAAATCTTTCTTGTTTCTTGATATAGGCAGTTATTGCTATGAACTTGCTATTTGGAACTGGTTTTGCTGCTCCCCATAAGTTATGGTGTGTTGTACTTCCTTTTTCATTTGGCTTGAAGTATTTTTTTATTTCTCTTTTGATTTCTTCTTTCACCCATTGGTTGTTCAGTAACATGTTGTTTAATTTCCACATATTTGTCAATTTTCCAGTTTTCCCCTTGCAATTGATCTCTAGTTTCATACTATTGAGGCCAGCATATATACTTGATATGATTTCAATCTTCTTAAATTTATTAAGACATGTTTTGTGGCCTATCAGATGATCTATGAGAATGTACTATATGTGTTGGAGAAGAAAGTGAATTCTTTTAATTTGTTTGGAATCTTTGGTACATGTCTTTTAACTCCATCTAGTTAACATGTTGTTTAAGCCAATGTTTCCTTAATGATTTTTTTGGCTAGATGATCTGCTCCTTGGTGAAAATGGGGTATTAAAGTCCCCTACTATTATTGTATTGCTCTCCATTTCTCCCTTTTTATCTGTCAATATTTCTTTTATGTAATTTAAGTGCTCCTATTTTAGGTGTATAAATATTTATAAATGTTATATCCTCACTTTGGATTGAGTCCTTTATCATTATGTAATGGTCTTCTTTGTCTCTTGTTACAGTCTTTGTCTTAAAGCCTGTTTATCTGCTTTAAGGATAGCTACCCCAGCGTTCTTTTGGTTTCCTTTTGCATGGAATGTCTTTTTCCATTTCTCTGCTTTCAGTTTGTGTGTGACCTTACATCTGAAGTGAGGCTTTGGTAGGCAGCATATAGAGGACTCTTGTTTGTTTTTGTTTTTTTTTTTTTGAGGAAGATTAGCCCTGAGCTAACTACTGTAGGTCCTCCTCTTTTTGTTGAGGAAGCCTGGCCCTGAGCTAACATCGTGCCCATCTTCCTCTACTTTATATGTGGGATGCCTACCACAGCATGGCATGCCAAGCGGTGCCATGTCCGCACCGGGATCTGAACCGGCGAACCACAGGCCACTGAGAAGCGGAACATGCGAACTTAACCACTGCGCCACCGGGCCGGCCCCAAGAGGACTCTTGTTTTTTATCCATTCAGTCACTCTATGTCTTTTGATTGGAGGATTTAGTCCATTTATGTCTAACATAATTATTGAAAGACATTCTTATGGCCATTTTTAAAATTTCTGTCTAGCTGTCTTGTATTTCCACTGTTCCTTTCTCTTCTTTTCCTCTCTTCCTTTGTGATTTGATCATGTTCTATAGTGGTATGCTCAGATTCCTTTCCCTTTAACAGTTATGTATCCAGTGTAGGTTTTTGCTTTGTGGTTACCATGAGGCTTACATTTAAAAAAACCTCCTATTCATAAAAGTCTATTTTAAATTGACAACTTAAGTTTGAACACATTCTAAATCTCTACATTTTTACTCTCACCCATGGTAATCTATTTTTATTTATTTATTTTCAGGGTTTTTTTGATGTGTGAGGAAGATTGGCCCTCAGCTAACCTCTGTTGCCAATCTTCCTCTTTTGCTTAAGGAAGATTGTTGAAGAGCTAACATCTGTGCCAATCTTCCTGTAATTTATGTGGGATGCTGCCACTATGTGGTTTGACATGTGATGCTAGATCTGCACCTGGGATTTGAACCTACAAACCCCAGGCTGCCAAAGTGGAGCATGTAAACTTAACCACTACACCACCAGTCCAGGCCCCACATGCTTTATTTTTTGATGTCACAGTTTAAATCTTTTTACCTTGTGTCCATTAAAAACTTATTGTATTATGGCAATTTTAAGTACTTTTGTCTTTTAACCTTTGTACTAGACTTTTAGGTGATTGACTCACTACTTTACAACATTAGATTATTCTGATTTTTAATGTATATTTACTTTACATCAAGACTTATACTTTCAAATAATTTTCTATGACTAATTAGTGTCCTGTTTTTTAAGCTTAAAAAAGCCTCTTTAAAATTTCTTGGAAGGCCAGTCTAGTGGTGGCCAATTCCTTTAACTTTTGCTTGTCTTAAAAGTACTTATTCTCTTCTTCAATTCTGAATGACAATTTTGCCAGGTAGAGTATTCTTGGTTGGATGCTTTTTTTCTTTCGGCACTTTGAATATGTCTTTCCACTCCCATCTGGCCTGCAATGTTTCTGCTGAAAACAACTTTGATAGTCTTATGGGGGGTTCCCTTGTATGTAACAAGTTGTTTTTCTCTTGCTGCTTTTATGATTTTCTCCTTATCTAACTTTTGACACTTTAATTATAATTCATTTTGGTGTGAGTCCCTTGGGTTCATCTTATTTGGGAACCACTGAGCTTCTTGTATCTGAATGTCCATTTTCTTTCCAAGGTTAAGAAAGTTTTCAGCCATTATTTCTTCAGAAAATTTTGCTGGCCCTTTCTCCCTCTCTTCTCCTTCTGGGAGCCTGTAATGCGAATGTTAGTCCACTTGATCTTGTCCCATAAAAACCTTAAGTTATCTTCACTTTTTTTTCTTTTTGATGCTCTGATTCAGTGAGTTCCTCTGTGTGTCTTCAAGTTCACTGATCCATTCTTCTGATTCATCTAGTCAGTTGTTGACTATCTCTAGTGTATTTTTAAGTTTAGTTATTATATTCCTCAGTCATAAAAAGTGACTCCTTTTTAATGCGTTCTTATGTTTTCTATCTCTTTGTTGAAGTTTTCACTGTATTCATCCATTCTTCTCCCAAGTTCAGTGAGCATCGTTATGACTGTTATTTTGAATTCTTTATCAGGTAAATTACTTATCTTTGTTTCATTAAGGACTGTTTCTGTGGTTTTACCTTGTTCTTCCATATGTAACATATTTTTTCTCTTTCTTCATTTTCCTTGACTCTCTCTGTTTGTTTATATGTATTAGATAAAACAACTATCTCTCCCAGCATTGAAGGAGTGGCTTGGTATAGGAGATGAAACTTATCACTCAACTCTGCCCTAGTTCTTTGTTGTCTTTCAAACCTTTGTGATTCTTTTTAGTGGTTCTCAATATTTAAGGGTGTACTAAGATCTGTCAGTGTCCTAAAGGTACTGTCAGCATCTAGATTCAGGCTGATTGGAATCCAGACTCTCAGGCAGCAGATTTTGAAGTGTGCAAATACATACACGCCTGTGAGACTGCATAACGCAAGTGTAAGTTCATTGGTCATCAGAGCCAGGCAATCTAGAGGTGTCTTTGGGGGACATCCACAAAAATGGGTGCACCAAATGAGTGCACAAACTCCTTTCCAGGAGATACTGCTGACCTGGAGTGAGGCAGAATAAGAACACAAAATGACATCCACCTGCCTCCATCCTTGAAGGCATTTAATTAGGTCTCTATTTCTGTGCCAAAACAGAAGCCTGGTCCTCAGGTTGAAGCTCCAAGACAAGCAAATAAGCCTCTTTCACAGAAAGACTGGGGATGTCTTTTAGTCTGTTGTGTGCACTATGGCCAAGAGATGGTAGCAGAACACAAGCTATTTCTCCACTTCTTGCAGTTCCATGGGACCCATGAACTCAAGTCCTGCTGGACCCCAGAACTAAGTAATCAAGGGGCATCACCTGTGCAGCAGCCACAAAACCTGGAGCATCTGATGTAAAAACTTGGGCACCAGACACATGTACTACCTCTTCTCTGGGAGATACTGCTGTTCTGCAGAGCAGCAGAGGGAGAATGTAAAGATAGCACTTGCCCTTCAATGTTTCTGGAGAGGACTAAAGTTGGCCCTTAGAAGTGTGTTTAATTAGAAGCCTGACACTCAGGCTGAAGCTATGAAGATAAGATAATAGCCATCTTTCACAGAAAGAGAGGGCACTTCAGCTGTTGCTTCTTGCTGTGGCCTGGGGGTGGAAGCTGGTTAAGAGCACATTTTCCATTGGTTAGAGTTCTGTGAGACCCACAAGTACAAACCTTGCTGGTCACCAGAGCCAGGCAATCTAGAAGTGTCCCCTGAGTGGCATTTGCGGCAATCAGGGAGGCATGCAAGGAGCAAACCTCTTTTCTGGGAGATACCAGCAAGCTGAACTGAGTCAGTAGGAGAGCACAAAGATGGCTCCCACTAGCTCCATCTCCAGAGAGTATTTCAATATGCCCTTAGATGTGTGTTAATTAGATGCCTGCCACTCAGGCTGATGATTTAAGACAAGCAAATAGGCTTTTTCACAGAAAGTCTGGGTGCTCTTCAGCTGGTTGGCTCTGTGCTCTGCTCTGGGATGGATGAGTTTGAGCACACAAGCCTTTTAAGAACTGTTTCTCTGTTTGCTATAATCTTGTGGGTCTTGTGGAGGCAAGCTTCATTGGCTTTCAAAGCTACACGTTTTGATGGCTCATCTCTCAAGTGCAGGTCTACAATATGGGCTGCCCAATGTGAGGTTCAAACCCTTTACTCCTCAAAGAGAAGACCAGGATCTTGAGCTCCCTCCAATTGTTGGTTTCCATCAAGGGGGAAGTTTTGGGATGTGAGGTTGTGTCTTAGCCTCTCCTACCCATTTTAATAGTTTATTTTTCTCATTATTTCAATGTGTAGGAGTTGTTCAGTTAGTTTCAGGGGGTTTATTCTGAGGAAATTATTCCATAGGAAGCTGTAGATTCAACGTGTCTGTGAAAGGAAGTAAGATCAGGACCTTTCTACATCACCATCTTGAATCAGAATTCCTAATTCAATTTTGAATTTTAAACCAGCCTTCATAACTGGGAGAAATTCCCTTAGTCATGGTGTTGTATAATTCTTTTATGTAATTTTTGGTTCTATTTGCTAATATTTTGCTGCGGATTTTTGAATTTCTGTTCATAAGAGAAAAGGTTGTGTAGGGTTCTTTTTTTCTTGTATTGTCTTTTCCTGCTTTTAGTATTAGGGTAATGCTGACCACAGTGAATCAGCTAGGATATTCCCTCTGCCCCATCCAAGAGAAATTATAGAGATTTGGTATATTTTATTCCTTAAAAACCTGGTAGAATTGGCCAATGAACTTATCTAAGCCTGCAAAGAATGGCTAAAGTGGGCTGGAGTTAAGTATTTTCTTTTTCCACATAGGCTAGAACCACTGGACCTTTATCCTGTTAGACCTTCCAGGAACAGACTTTGTAATTGCCTATGGTCAGGCCAGAAAGATCACACATAGATTTTGGCCTGGAGCAAGACTCCTGCTCCCAGGGCCTGTGCAAGCCTCTTCTCTGGTTCCGGCCTTCCAACAGCAGAACAGACTCTTGGGTTATTCACTCAAAAGGATGGCCAAGAAGAAGCTATATGCCAATGAATGTGGATGGCAGTTGGGTCAGTGGACTGAAGGTATTCATACTTGTGAATGTGTAAGCCCTTGACATTCTGGGACAAATATGAGAGTGGAAAGTGGAAGGAGCAAACTGTGGCCCAGGGTGGCTCTTGCTCTGCTACCACATTTTGGCATGGATTCTCAGGATTCTGAATTTGAATCTGGCCTTCCAGAGTTGTGAAGTAATTTGTCAAAGGAAAAGGTAGAAATATATTTTATTTAACACTTTATTAGTTTCATTTTTTATTTATTTTTATTGTGGTAAAAAAATAAAATTTACCATCTTAATCATTTTAAAATGTACAGTTCAGTAATGTTAAGCATTTTCACATTGTTTTGAAACAGATATCCAGAAATTATTCATCTTGCAAATGAGAAACTCTATACCTCTTTAAAAAAAACTTCCCTGGAGGAAGTGGGAAGTCAGGCCTTGGATAAAAGGAAACCCTCATACACCGCTGGTAGGAATGTAAAATAGTGCAGCCACTATGGAAAACAGTATGTAGGTTGGTCAAAAAATTAAAAATAGAGATATCACATGATCTAGTTATTCCACTTCTGAGTATTTATCCAAAGAACATGAAACCACAAACTGGAAAAGATATAAGCACCCGTATGTTCATTGCAGGATTCCTCACAACAGCAAGACTTGGAAGTAGTCCAAGTATCCACCAATGGATGAATGGATAAAGATGTGGAGTGGACTACTAAGATGGAATACTATTCAGCCATAAAAGGACAAAATTGTGCCATTTATGACAACATGAATGAACCCTGAGGGTATTATGCTAAGTGAAATAAGTCAGACAGAGAAAGACAAATACCACATGATTTTACCCATATGTGAAAGATAAACATACAGATAAGGAGAACAGATTGATTGTTACCAGAGGGGAAAGGGATGGAGGGAGGATGACAGGGATAAAGGGGCACGTACATATGGTGATGCATAAAAAGTAGACTTTTTGTGGTGAACACAATGCAGTCCATACAGAAGCCAAAATATAATGATGTATATATGAAATTCACAAAGTTTTATAAACTGATGTGACCTCAATAAATATTTTTTAAAAATAAATAAATACAAAAATTAATAAACAAATAAATAACACAAATGTGATTGCTGGGTCATACAATAGTTCTATTTTTAATTTTTTGAGGCACCTCCATGTTTTCCATTTTAAAAACCCACCAATTGTGCCCAAGTGTTCCCATTTCTCTGCATCCTCACCAACACATGTTGTTTTCTGTTTTTTTTGAGAGTAACCATCCTAAAGGATATGAGGTGATATTTCATTGTGGTTTTGACTTGCATTTCCTGATGATTAGTGATGTTGACCATCTTTTCATATGCTTGTATCTGTATATTATTTGTATATCATCTTTGGAGAACTATCTATTCAAGTCTCCCTTAGTCCATTGAGGTGCTTGAAGAAAATACCATAGATCGGATGCCTTATAAAAACTAGAAGTTTATTTCTTAGTTCTGGAAGCTAGGAACTACAAGATCAAGGCACTGGTAGTCAGTATATGATGAGGTCCTGATTCTAGTTCAGAGATTGCCTTCTTCTCAGTATAAGCTCACATGGCAAAAGGGATGAGAAAGCTGTCTGGGATCTCTTTTATAAGGGCACTGATCTCATTTATGTTGGCTCTGCCCCCATGGTCCAATCACCTCCCAAAAGCCCCACCTCCAAATACCATCACATTATGGAGTAGGTTTCAACGTACAAATTCGGGGTGACCCAAACATTCAGTCTATAGCAGGGTCCCTTGCCCATTTTTTAATCACGTTCATTTTTCTTCATTGAGTTATAGAAGTTCTTTGTACATTATGGATATTAACCCCTTATAAGATATACGATTTGCAAATATTTTCTCTTATTCCCAGGTTCTTTTTCACTCAATGGTGTCCCTTTATGCACAAGAGTTTTAAAGTTTTATGTAGACCCACTTATCTACTTTTGCTCTTGTTGTTTCTTTACTCCCACACCCAGAGATGTTGATTTCATCACCTAGGTTAAGTGCATAACAATGCCTGTCTGTCACATTAGGTGCTGGATAATTGTCATTTCTACTTTCCTTTTTCTCCACTTTCTTTGGTTTCTCTGCACAAACCCAAGTCACACAAATATATATATATTCTCTACTCTGTCTGTACTATTGGCTTACTACACTTCCCAAATATGGTTCCTGAACTCCCCACAGCCTACTTTTTCAACCACAGATGGAGCAAGTGTTGCTTCTCTCCTGTCTCTTTCTAAAGGATGACAATGAAAAGCCCGTAGCTCTTCGTCAAGACATAACTCTTTCCTACAACATCATTCCCCCACCTTTCCTCTGTTTCAGAAATCCAGGCAGGAAACACTCTAAAACTGTCAGTTACACTAGGAAAAGAGTCATCAAATTGTATGCACACTGGTGCCAAAATGCAAGGGCAACAGAGACAAGTCACTCTTGGCCTTCAGGTGAATCCAGGAGAAACTTTAAGAGGGAAGATCTACTGCAAGACTGAGTCAGAACATTTGGCTGGTGTAGGACAAAAAGCAAAGTACTGGCCACTGTCATGCTCTGTACTATGATATTATGGCACAGTAGGTTCCAACCCAGAAAGCAGAGACATGAGAGGAGAACAGATGAAGAAAATCAAGAGAGTAGATAAATAGGTAAAGTATCCTCTAGAGACTCCGCGATGGTTGCTCCCAAAGCAACTCTTGCGCCTCTGTTCTAGTTCAGGAATGCCTCAATGCTGTATTTCTGTGCCAGCATCTGTTTCTTTAATATCTGTGCCCAGCAGGCTGCCTACATGGACAGCTGCTATAAGAACTCCTTGGCCCATTGCAATCATGATGAGTCTGGTTGATAAAAAAAAAACAGCACTTCTCCTTCTCTGCCTTCTCACATTACAGCAGACACAGGACACTTCACTGAACAAAGTGAGAGGAAAACTGCCACATAACATTCTTTTTTCCTGAGTATGTTTTTCTATTTACTTTAAATCTGCAATCATCCCTCAAATGGCTGGTGATCCTTGGCTATCCTCATTATTTAAGAGACAGTCAGTAACAAGTTGATTGAACACTCACTGTAATTTGTCCGGGCTTATCAGCTAGCAGACTTCACTGTAGGGAAAGAGTGATGCATGAGTGTCACTTTATTAGGGGCCAAACATCCAACAGTATCTGTAATTCTTTTTTCTTAAGCAGGCCAATTTCATCAGAAAAGAGCCCCACAATCTTGTAATTCTGGGGGGTCAAGGTGGATGATTATCATTCATACAATTCAGCAGTTGAGTCTGCTGATCTCACCACTTACTACACACTCCTAAATTTGATCACCCTCTTTTCGGTAAAGAATTGACCCATCCTTATGATGGGCTTGTTGATCATAGTCTAGAGTCTCTCTGGTTCAAACTCTTAAATTCAACTTCACATTTATTGACAGATTGACTAGGGAGAGAAGATTTGCAAAACGTAGTCATCTAAATAGAATGACAAAGAGCACCATTTAAAATTTAAATAAATTTTATGACACATTTACAATAGATTGAGAAGTACTATCTTGGAGCTTCAGTTCCTTCAACTATTAATATATTACCTACCTCAGCCTGAAGGTATTAAGAAACTCATGGAATGGTTTCTTTTTTGTCCTTCTTATGAGTAAACCCAAAAAATAGTATCATAGCATATGAAATATTTTTCTCAAATAAGGAGAGAGGAAAATGAAAAAGGGAAATAGCGTGCCTGGCTCCATGAAATTTATATTCATAATCACTTGATGCAAGCAGTTGTTTGCATTTCAAAAATAATTAAACAAAAGTTAACAAAAATGAAAATCCTTATATCAAGATTGCATGTTAATAACAGGCAGAACAGAGATACAAAAACATATTTAGACTGATCCAAAAATCATGTTCTCTTTAATGCTTAAATTATAACAAGTGGAAATTTATGCTTACAAAACTAGGTTGCTTCCAGGCTAAAATTTAAACTTGATTCTCAGAGAAATGTAAATCTCGCAACAGCATAGAACAGTGAAAACATACATAGGGTTTGTAATCAGTCTGACTTTAATCCATCTATGACTCCTTCATTTACTGCAAAGACAAGGAGATGCCCCACTGGGTTCTTCTGCACAGTGAAAGTGTAGCCTGTGTCATTCAAAAAAGAGATAAGTGGATCCTCATAAAGGAAATCAACCCTGTAAGAAGAGCCCAAATAGAAAAAAGGAGGGGACCTGGCTTTCCTTTCTCAGTCTTGACTTTGAGAACTAGACAAGACCAAATGGGATCTTGTAGGTGAGAACAGAGAATGATGTTTTAAAGCATAGATTTTATTATTATTTAGGTATGGTAAAGAAAACAGATCAGAAGATGACCACCATTGAAAGGGTAGTTTGTGAGAAAATATTTGCAAGAGACGTATCTGATAAAGGACTGTTATCCAAAATACACAAACTCTTAAAACTGAACAATAAGAAAAAGAACAACTTAATTTAAGAATGAGCCAAAAACCTTAACTGACACCTCACCAAAGAACATATATAGATGGAAAAGAAGCATATGAGAAGATGTCCCACATCATTTGTCATCAGGGAAGTGCAAAGTTAAACAATAATGAGATAACACTACACACGTATTAGAATGATCAAAATCAAGAACGTTGACAACACCATATGCTAGGGAGAATGTAGAGAAACAGGAACTTGTATTCCCTGCTGATGAGAATGGAAAATGGTACAGTGACTTTGGAAGACAGATTGGCAGACTCTTGTAATACTAAACATACTCTTACCATATGGTCGAGCAATTGTACTCTGTGGTATTTACCCAAAGGACTTGAAACCTATGTCCACACAAAAAATTTCACATGAGTGTTTATAGCAGCTGTAGTCATAATTGCCATACATTGAAGCAACTAAAATATCCTTCAGTTGATGAATGAATAAACTGTGGTACATCCAGGGAATGGAGTATTATGAAGTGCTAAAGAAAAATGATCTATCAAGTCATGAAAACACATGGAGGAAACAAATGTATATTATTAAGTGAAAGAAGCCAATCTGAAAAGTCTGCATACTGTATGATTCTAACTTTATTACAACCTGGAAAAGGCAAAAATATGGAGACAGTAGAGAGGTTAGTGGTTGCTAGAAGTTTGCAGAGAGGAAGCTGGTGCATAGGTGGAGTACAGAGGATTTTAGGGTGCTGAAACTACTCTGTATGACACTATAATGATGGATACACATCATTATTCATTTGTCCAAACCTGTGAAATGACAACATCATGAGTGAGCTCTAATGTAAACCATGGACTTTGGGTGATATTGATTTGTCAATAGGTTCATCAATTGTAACCAAAGTACTGCATTGACAATGTTGACAATAAGGGAGGCAGAGTAAGCAGGCTTAGGATAGGCTTGTTTGAATAATTTCTTCTTGCTCTGGGGCATAGATGCTATCCCCAGTAGTCTGGAACCTGACTCTGGGATGATTAGAGGAGGTACATAGTGGCACAGAGTTTGAGCAATCGATGAAAGGTATTACTGGGGCTATGGGCCCTGGATTTGTTGGTTTGCATTTGAAAGCCATGCTCACAGGTAAGCTGTTTGCTGTTTCTATGAATTGGACAACGCTGAGAGAATTGGGACCTTCAAGATCAGCAAAGCCCCAGGTGTCAAAGCATCAGAGTACAGAAAATAAAAGACATGGTTAATACAGATGTCCTCTGCTACATTGGCTGGAGGATGGTAAATCTGTGGGACTCCACAAGCTGACAATGATTCAACATCTCATAAGACATATTCTGCAGAAACACTCCACATTTATTTTATTCTTTTCATCTTGCAGCCTTTAGGACAGCTATGTTTGAACCCTCTGGCTTTATCTCAATTTTCACCACAAAGAAGCAACTTTATGGTCGTTTGTCCACTGTAGGGGGAAAGAAGAGGCCCTCTGAGGCCTGCATGCTGGATAGTTAACATCAAAGAAAAGACTCAGGAAAGGAATAGGGAAATCTCCAAGATAGAGTCTGATCACTTGATCCAATCATCAACCTGCACCATGAAATTCAACTTCTACTTCTAAATTTCAACGGATTCCTTAGTTTATTTTTGGATCTGTTACCTTATTTGCTCTTCTATTACAGCTTCACATAGCATAAAAAATATCCTAAGAGAAGTGATGTCAGCAATATAGCTGAATAAGATGTCCCTCATTTGATGTACCCCTCAACAACAACAATTTGGCATCCATTCATGAACAAAAGAGTCTTTGTGGGAGCTATGAGATACAACCCTATAAGACAAGGAACCTGGAAAGAGTCTCGCCCACATATACAAAGGATAATAGGCACACAGGCCTCAGTTCCTGCTGTGGAAATTGAAGTGGCTTGTGAACGTGTTCTGTCACCTCTCAGTCACAGTCCAGGAGCCCCTGGAGAACACTGTCTTAGACAATAATTGATGGATGAGTGAGACTTTTTGTAAGTTCAGGTGACCAGTGGAGAAGTTCCAGCATCCTGCTGGAGCAATATAATATGAATTTGGGCCCACAGGAGAGGGTAAAAAGAACAATTTCTCATTATCTCTATCACCCCTCCACCAGGTGGTACAAGTCAGTGCCAAGTCAGGCCCTCTCATCTTGTGATTTCTACCTCAGGCGAAAATGACAGAGAGTGAGTGAACGCCTGTATTCCTCACTGTATGGGACAGTGTCAAAAGGCCCATTCTTTCTTCCTCCATTCAGAGTAGTGAATTGGTGACTCCATGTCTGGCTGTGAGAAGAGACTGGGAAAGCATCACATGAGACTCTTAGAGGGCATTAAAGGGACCTGGATCCTAGTAACTGCATCACAGACTGCATCAAGAAGCCTATCCACAAGCCCCTGGAGTTGCCTCACCCGTGGACCCCACAAACTGGCCAATGGTCACCCACAGTGCTCCACATTACTCACCAACAAATAGCCCCCCATTTGGAAAGCTCTGTTTGCACTCCAAGAGTGGTGAGAGTGAGTTTGGCAGAAAGCTAGTGAGCTCAAATAGAAAGCCAGCACAAATCTGTGGGCCTGGTGAGATCACAGACTGGAGCTTTAGTTCCACCTTTGAGAAAACAAAAGGAAAGCCATCAGGACCCAATCTGGTGAATTTCAGGGTCAAGAGAAGGCATAGAAGCTTAAGAACTCTGCCACAGAGGGAGCCAGAAATGTGGCGCAGGCATATCCATCAAAGGTCTGAGAAAGCCTCAGAATCCCTAGCAGAGCGCACAGAAGCTATTTCTATCTTCAGTTGGCAATGACTGGAGTTGGTGACTTCTACTGCAAATTCAGAGACAGCAATGCTCAACTTCAAGGAAAATGCAAGACCAAGTAAACATGACACCCTTAAAATATCACAATAACCTTCCAAAACTGACTGCAAAAACATGGAGTTCTCTGATTTACTTGATAAATAATTCAAAATAGCTGTTTTAAGGAACCTCAATGAGCTACAAGAAAACATACACATTCAATGAAATCAACAAAACAAAACATGAACAACATGAGAAGTTCAAAAAAGATAGAGTGATAAAGAAGAGCCAAACAGAAATCCTGGAACCTAAAACACAAGGAATTAAATTTAAAAATGCAACATAAAATGATTCAAGTAGAAGAAAGGTTCTGTGAATTAGAACACAGGAACATTGAAATTACACAGTCAGAGGAGAATAAAGAAAAAAGCATGAAAAAAGTGAAGGAAGCATGTGCAGTCTATAGGATACCAATTAAAGAAGCAATTTTCAAATTACTGGAGTCCAGAAGGAGAAAAGGCAGAAAGCTATTTAAAGAAATAATGCTCAGAATGTCCCAAATCTGGATAGAGATTTGGTTATTCAAGTTTATGAAGCTTATAGGTACCAAACAAACTCAACTGAAAGATATCTTCTTCAACACATATTATAATAAAACCATCAAAAATCAAAGACAGAGAAAAATCTTAACAGCAGCAAGATAAAATAAAATGCCTATTACTTATAAGGAAATCCCTATAAATCCATCAGCATCTTTCCCGGCAGAAAACTTACAAGTCAAGAAAGAGTAGGGCGATATATTCAAAGTGATGGAAGAAAAAACTGCCAACCAAGAATAATCTATCAAGTCAAGTTGTCCTTCAGATATGAAGAAAAGATAATGACTTATACAAAAGCTGATGGAGTTCATCACTACTAGATCTGCCTTACAAGAAGAGCTAAAAATAATACTCCACCTGCAATGAAAGGGCACTAATCAGTCACTTGAAAATATACAACACCCTTGTAAATGTAAGTATATTGTCAATTTCAGAATACTTTAAAACTGTGATATGTCTTAACCACTTTAGTCTAAAGGTTAAAGAACAAAAGGATTGAAAATAATTGTAGCTAAAATAATTTGTTAATGAATACACAATATAAAAAGAGGTAAATTGTGACATCGAGAATGAAAGAGTGGAGAGTAAAAGAGTAGAGTTTTGTTTATAACTGACATTAACTTGCAGCAGCATAAAATAAGCTGTTATATCTAAAATATGATTTATGTAAGCCTCATAGTAACTACAAAGCAAAAACCTGCAATAAATACTCAAAAGATAAAGAGAATGGAATCAAAGCATATCTCTTGGAAAAATCATCAATTCACAGAGTATGACATCAAGAGAAGGGGAAAGGAAAAAGGGAGGTACAAAACAGCCAATAAACAATTAATAAGATGGCATCAGTAAGTCCTTAACTATCAATAATTACTCTTCATGTAAATTAATTAAGTCCTCCAATCAAAAAGTATGGATTGGCAGCATGGACATGAAAACAAGATCCAATTTATGTTGTCTACAAGAGACTCACTTCAGCTTTAAGGACACACATAGGCTCAAAGTGGACAGATAGAAAAGGATTATTTCAAGCAAATGGAAACCAAAAGAGAGGAATGGGAGCTATACTTATATCAGACATTATATCACACAAAATAGACTTTAAGCCAAAAATGGTAATGAGACAGAGAAGATCATTATATAATAATAAAGAGGTCAATTCATCAAGAAGATAAAACAATTATAAATATGTAAATATATACATGCACAAAACAACAGAGCACCTAAATTTATTCAACCAATTCTAACAGATCTGAAGACAGTAATATACAACAATAAATAATTAGGCGATTATCATACCTTACTTTCAACAATGGATAGATCATCCAGACAGAAAATCAATAAAGAAATATTGGACTTGAACTACCCTTAAGACCAAATGAACCTAACGGATGTGTACAGAACATTCCTTCCATCAGTAACAGAACACACATTTTCTCAAGTATACACTGAACATTCTCTAGGATAGATCGTATCATAGATCTTAAAACAAGTCTACGTAAATTTAAGGAGATTGAAATTATACTAAGTATCTTTTTTGACCACAATTCTGTGAAACTAGAAATTAATAACAGGAAGAAAGCTGGAAATTTCATGAGTACATGGAAACTGAATAACATGCTCCTGAACAACCAACGGGTCAGAAAAGAAATCAAGAGAGAAATCAAAAGGTATCTTGAGACAAATTATATGGAAAAACAACATACTAAAACTTATGGATGCAGCAAAAGTAGTACCAAGAGGGAAGGTTCTGGCTATAAACACCTACATTAAGAAAAAAAAGATGCCAAATAAACCACCTAACTCATACCACAATGAACTAGAAAAGAAGTACAAACTGAGTATAAAGTCGGGAGAAAGAAGAAAATAACAAAGATCAGAGAAGAAATAAATGAAATGGAGACCAGAAAAACAACAGTAAACATTAACAAAACTAAGATCTGATTTTTGAAAAGATAAAGTTGACAAAACTTCAACTATACTAAGAAAAAAGAAAGGAGACAAATAAAATCAGAAATAAAAGAGGAGTCATTACAACTGGTATCACAGAAATACAACAGATCATTGTACTCACTATGAACAATTACACAGCAGCACATTGGATAACCCTTTAGAAGAGATGGATAATTCTTGGAAAAATACGACCTAGCAAAACTGAATCGGGAATAAATAGAAAATCGGAACAGATTAATAATGAATAAGAAGGTTGTGTCAGTAACTAAAAATCTCCCAATAAATCAATTTGTAAAATTGATATTTCTAGCCAATTGCCATTATGATGTTCAGGAAAAAGTACCCTCCTGCTAGAACAGTGAAAAATGTTGAATAAAAATACTAATAATAAAAATGCTAAGCCATTGATTATTTTAGCTGATCTGAAAATAGTACTTAGGAGTGAAAAAAAGACAAAAAAGCAGAAACCTATACGTATAGATGAGTTGGATCCAATGTTTAGCTTGGGAATTTCTGCCAATGCTTGGAGACTTTGAGCCATGGTTTGTACACATGAGGGGCAAGAAGCAAAGCCTGGAACCCAGGCAGGAAGGAGTGTGGGATTAGAGGCCACTGAACATCTCCATGCCCCTCATAAACCTGTGACCAAAGCAGGCTATTCTTGACGGTGAATAAACTAGAAAGGAATAACCCCATATGGTGAGATGGGGAAGATCCAGGCTGGTCTCAGCCTTGACTATGGTAGAAAAAGGAAAAGCCTTTCCTCTGTGACTCCCCAGCCATAGACTGCACTCACATGTGTATAGATGTGGAACTAAACTTCTTATATACCTGTGAAACCCCTCACCCAAAATTTATTATAAAGAGGTCCTAGATGTTATTACTTATGAAGAATTAGAAGTACAAGGTTGTCTTCAAGCATTAAATGAAAGAAACTGAACTGACTTTCTAAGGTGAGGGACAGCCTCTCTGAGGAAGTGAAATTCAGTGACCTGAAGGATAAGGAGGTATTGTCTATATTTGGCTTCCCAGCATCAGAACTTCCTTGTTTTCCTGGAGTATCTGCCTTTGTTTGAGTTTGAGTTGTTATTTCCCCACTTGTTAGATAGTAAGACCAGGCATGTCTTTCCCAAACTCCTGGAGTCTACTGGTAGTCAACCTCAGCCAATCAAATGCTCTTCCTCAGGTCTTTGGTTCTGGAAAAAGTTGTATGAAGAAGCCATGACAATTTCTAGTTCATAAAGGCAAAGACAAAGACAACATCTTCCAGCAAGTAGCTCTGGAGCATGTGACATCCAACTGCCAACAATATAACCAGACTATATCTAGGATTGGAACTTAGCTGAATCTAGAAATTGGTAGAAAGATTAAAATACACCCTACTTCACAAGAAAAGATTAAGAGGACAAATATTGTCTTAAAAGAATTCCAAAAGAATCCTAATAACCATCACTGCCCAAAATCAAGAGAAAAATCATAGAAATTTCATCACAGCAAATTAGACACTCTGGTTCCTCAAGATCTTGACCAGACAGTTCATCACTAGACCGACACTGGAGGAGACTGTATGTAATTTGCTTTAGCCTTTAGTTCCAGGAGGAGATTTGAAGGATGTCTCTAATCCAAAGAAGGAAAGAAAGGAATTTTTGGTATCTGTGGACTTATCATCATCATTGAGTGAATGAAGGATGATGAAGAGAAAGAAACTGAAAGATGAAGATGGTAACATTGGGTACTATGATGCAAGTCCCTATGACTACAGATCCACCTGCTTGTGATATACAGTCATCCCCCTTATCCACAGGGGATACAATCCAAGACCCCCAGTGGATGCCTGAAAGTATGGATAGTATCAAACATTATATATACTATGTTTTCTCCTATACATTACTACCTAGGGTAAATTTTAATTTATAAATTAGGCACAGTAAGAGAATAGCAACAATAACTAATAATAAAGTACCACAATAATAACAATAATAAACTATAATAAAATAGAACAAGTATAACAATATACTGTAATAAAAATTACCATAGATCTTACCAACTTCTACATGCAATTTTTTTCATTCCTTATTAAGTCAAGGAGTTTCACCTTTTCATTTACAGGAAGCACTTTATGGCTTCTCTTTGGCATGTCCGTATCACCAGGATCACTACTCTTGTGTTTTCAGGCCGTTATTAAGTAAAACAAGAGTTACTTGAATGCAAGCACTGTAATACCATGATAGTTGATCTGATAACATAGACAACTAGTAAATATCTAAGTGGGTACAGGGTAGCATATACAGTGTTGACACCCTGGACAAAGGGATTATTCATGTCCTGGGTGGGATGGAATATGATGACAAGAGATTTTGTCTTGCTACTCAGAACAGTGCAAAATTTAAAACATGAATTGTTTATTTATGTAATTTTCCATTTAATATTTTCAGACTGTGGTTAACTGTAGGTCACCAAAACTGTGAAAATGATAACAAGGATAAAGAGAGACTACTGTAAATACTGAATCCAGAGACCTGGAGTTGAGGGCCTATGTTACACAAGTAAAGTTTTGTTATCACAAAAGGACAGCTGGTCCATGTCCCCTGATTAGACCAAAGCATTAGTAAACTGAATAGCTTATGAACCATCAGCAGGGAATAGTCCTGAGTAGTCATGGCCTCATAGTGACCAAAGGTTAGTGGTACAAAATGGGAGTGATCACTAATGACAAGCAGAATGGAAAAGCTGAGTCTTTGATGTCACATAGATGATGATATTCTTTTCTGTCACAAAATTCATCATCATTTTGGGAAAAATCATGGAGGAATAGAAGAAACCTATGAAGGAATAGCTAAAGATTAAAAAGTATTTGGAGGTGTTAATGTTAGAATTAACCTCAGTTAGGATAACCAAAGAACAAAGAGAATGCAGAGGGCTGGAGCTCTCATACATCTGTCAATTTAGCAAAAATATATCTGAGAAAAGAAAACTTAAACACATTTCTAAGTAACAAATAGGTTCAATAAGAATAAATTATAGGGTAAAATGGAACTATTTTGAATTGAAAAATAATGAAAATAAAATAGAAATCTCTCCTGAGAAAATAATCAGAAATCTAGACAAAGATTTTAATAAAGAGTGATAATCATACAATTATGTATAGTAATAAAACATTGGAGAGTTGACACAATTTTAATTTCAACAATTGGAAAAGCTTAAATAAAATATGGTATAACTACGTGATGAAATCCATGAAAAAGTATAATTCAAAAAAATATTTATTGACAAGTAATAAAGCTCACGTGTAATAATAGGATAGAAAACATTTTATAGCATGGCATGTAGAGTATGATCCCACTGGAAGAAAGTTTTATACTTCAGATGAGATTCTCCTTTCCTGATCTCTGAATGGTGGAGTGTTACCAGTTAGCTATTGCTATATAACAACCTCACAATATCTCATCGGCATACAACAATGAGTACTTGTTCTTCATATGTCTACAAGTTGATTGTGGTGGCTCAACTTGTCTGAGCACAGCTCGCCATATTTGTTTCCAGATCTGTTCAACATGTTCATCATTAGAATCAGTTGGAAACAGCAGCAGTTACCTAGGACAAGGTCTTCTCTAGACAATGGCTGAAGCACAAATTTCAAGCCTGATGACATGAACACATCCCATGAACCCGCTTATATCATATCTGCTAATATCCTATTGGCCAGGATGGATCCAATGGTCAAGCAGACCATCAATGAAGCAAGAAAATATACCCTACTTGCGTGAGACCATGCCAACAGTATAGATGCATAATACTGCTAGGTGAGTGACAAATTTTGACCAATAATGCAAACTACCACATTGAAGTATAGGTAATGTTTTTCCTTCATTCATTTTTTATGTTCCAAATTTGCAACAATAAATAGCAGTTGCTTCAAGAATTGGAAAAAGAAAAACCATGTGCTTCATTTATTAAAATAGATCAATGAACATGTTTGGAGCTGTGTCCTGGATTGAAAATACTTGCCATCTTGACATTTCCAGCTCTCAAGGGCTCTAACCTCAACACAGCATCAACAGAGATGGAGATGTGCAACGATGGGGTGAGGACAGAATATCAGAAGACAAAGATGTAACTCTGTAGCTACAGGGTTTGAACTGCTAGCAACCCACCAAGAATGCCGCTCTTCTCCCTCCCCTTCTCACTCAGGCTGATATCCTTTCCAATGCCTCTTCTGTGATCGACTCCTCTTCTTTTTACCTCTGAAATGTTCTCTGTCCCATCCACTTCTAAGCTGTTGCCATTGAAAAAATCATTCTTAAATTCCCTTACATACTACATTAAAACAATGTAGGGATGTACATATATTTATACACAGAGAGTGAGAGAGACATATATGTTTAAATATGGAAGGATTCATAAGGAATTAGCAACAACTGTTACTTCCTAGGAGATTTCAGGAATGGGATGACTAGCTGTGATGAAGACATATTTCTCCTGTATAATCTCCACTTACATAATTTAACATTTTACCAAGTCCAAGTATTATTAAGTCAAAATATATTTTAATATTTTTAATAATATTTAATACATTTTTAAATGAAAGTTAGAGATGAGTGCATTTTCTAATGACTAAGCAGAGTCCCAGGAAGATGAATTGATTTCCTCAGACCAGGCAATAGCTAGAGGAGGTGCCGAAACTGGATGAAGGAGTTCCAGCAGAGAGGGAACTAAGATTTATTAAGTGCCTGGCATTTAATTTTCTCAAAAACTCCATGAAGTCAAGATTATTGTCTCTCTCTTAAAAATAATTAAGTTAATACTTAGAGACATTAAGTCAATTTCTCAAAGCCACACAACTAATAACAACTGAGCCAGGATACAAACCCAACTCCACTATATGCTTCACAAATTGCCGTTTCCTCTACTACCTACTGAACGTGGCCTATTCACCTCACCCACCTGACACACACCCCACAGGTCTTTTGAACTCAGTTCTCTTTCCCTGTTTCATACTGACTAGAACAAAATCTTCTCCCTGACACTCTTAGTTTTAAACTTCATCCCCTCTGATCTGTGTCATACTAAAGGGGTAAACTACACACTCGTCTGATCTTCCCACTTTCCCAAAAAAAGAGAACCTTTCCAAAGAAAAGCTTGTAAGTCAGTGTCTCCTCAGCACTTGACATAGTAGTGCTTTTTCAAAGCACTCCTTTATTACTTACTAATAAGTCTTTGAGATCAGTGTTCTGATGTATTCTATACTTCTCTCTCTCTCTTTTTTTTCCTGAAGAAGATCAGCCCTGAGCTAACATCTGCCAAAACTCCTCTTTTTTCTGAGGAAGACTGGCCCTGAGTTAATACCCTTGCCCATCTTCCTCTACTTTATATGTGGGATGCCTACCACAGCATGGCTTGCCATGGGGTACCATGTCTGCACCCGGGATCTGAACAGGTGAACCCCGAGCCTCCAAAGCAGAATGTGCCCACTTAACCACTACACCACCGGGCCAGCCTCTCTATACTTCTCTTTACCTAAACTAGTCTTGAAGTGAATATTCTTTTCCCACATAGGCCTATGTAAGAAGATCTGTGTCAACTGCATTTCCTAAAACTTTGATGGAAATTGCTCCCTCTAATAATTAGCTGCTTGGTACTGCCTTGATAACTAACTAGATCCCCCAAATTATTCACTCCTCCTTTAGAACTTATAGACCCTTATGTGATTATCTTGAATAAGAGATTTCTCCATCATAGCTAAAAGACCCAAACTAACCCTTAGATGAAAGCTTTAATTCTGAACTTCTTAAGTTTGAAATAATGTATGAACTTTCCACTCAACATCTTTATAACCCATAAACTTACAGAAGTCCTAATTAAGTAGTCTGGGTCCCCAGGGTACCACACATTACCACAAGAATTGCCATGCCTTACCTGGTATTGGGACCTACATACTTGCCACCTACACCCCACAGTCTTAACACACTTCACTAGTCATTTAGCCAAGACAATTTAAGAAAATTTTTCACCTTCTATCCTCTTGAAAAAAAAATGTGATATTCAAAAATTATTAATTGAGAAGTTATGTTATAGTGCTATAAATAGAATCAGATTTTAAAATGCTAGACATAGTACTTACAAAATGAAATCTATGTGGGTAGCAATGAAGCAAGAAAACATAATGTAAAGGAAAGCAAAGTAGATTGGAATTCAAGGACCTGGATTCCAGTCCTAGTCATGGCATCAGGTAGTTGTGTAGCTCTGAATAACATATGTAGTATGTCCAAGTCTTCAACATCCATTAAATAAGGAGCTGGATAGAATGCTTTATAAGGTCCATTCAAGAGATGACCTATGATTGTAGAAAAACTTTACATATAATAATATTGGAATACTCAAGGTGGGTCGGGGACATGAAAGGTAGACCTACAGTAAAAATTCATCCAAATATAAAAACTTAAAATTCTCTCTCTGTACAAGAGAAAAAACCTGGAACTTGTATCCCTCATTGAAAACACACAAACTAATAAAGAAAGCATTAGATCTTCTTTCTCAAATACTACTCAATTCTCAAGAAAATATATTTCTTCCCAAGATTTTCCTCAAGGTAACTTTGACATCCTTGTTCCTCAAACTATAGATTAATGAGTTTAATATAGGCACCACAATGGTATAGAATAGGGAAGATACTTCCTCTTGGTCAAGGGGCAAAATAGAAGGTGGTTTGAGACACATGAAAGCCCCAGAACCAAAGAAAATGGAGACCACAATTACGTGAGAGCTACACTTACTGAAGGCTTTGGATTTTCCCTCAGTGGAGTGAATGTGGAGAAGTCTAGAGAGGATTAAAGCATAAGAGATGAAGATGGTGACAATGGACATTCCAATGCTAATGGAAACAACTGTGAAGACCACCAGCTCGTTCACATAAGTGCTGTTGCAGGAGAGCTCAAGGAGAGGAAAGACATCACACATGAAGTGATTGACAATATTGTTGGCACAGAAGGTCAGGCTTGCTACATTTCCTCTATGGGCCACAGACCCTGAAAACCCCATCACCTACACACCCAACAAAAGGAGTAAACAGACCTGAGGAGACATGGTGACCGTGTACACCAGTGGTTTACAGATGGCAACATAGTGATCATATGCCATTGCTGACAAGATGAAGGACTCAGAGATGACAAAAAAGCTGATGAAAAAGAATTGAGTCATACACCCTGCATGCAAGATAATGTTCTGATTTGAGACAAAGCTCTTCAGCATTTTGAGTGTGATGGTAGTTGAGTAACAGAAATCTATTAAGGAGAGGTTGAAGAGGAAAAAGGACTTGGGGGTGTGCAGATTGGAGTTCAAACCAATCAGTGCTATCAAGGCCAGGTTTGCCACCATGGTGACCATGTAGAAACCTCGGGACAGGAAGAATAGAGGTATCTAGAGTCCTGGATGGTGTGTTAATCCTGCAAGGATAAACTCTGTCACAGAAGAGTTCTTGGCTGTCATACTCCTCTGGAGAGGAATAAGGTAGGGGCAGTCTGTGGTGACAAGAAAAGAGAATGACTTAGAAATAAATAAACACTGCCACTCATCTCCCATTATCCACCACCAATTTTTGAGAATGAAACCCACAGATAGAAATTTGAATTTTGGTATGGTAGGAAGGTTGTTACTATTTACTATGGATGGATCTTCACAGCCCAAGTGGCTTTCACTTCCAGAGAACAATATGAGGTTAAACTTTGCATCCAGAATAAGAACTCGTTCTTCTAGAGAAAGAGATACCAAAATAGGTAGATGTCTTTGTATTTTTGTCAGCACATTTTCTATGTCCTCCTCTCTCTTGCCTCTGCTTCAGGGGCTGAAACCTGGACCTCTTCCCTGGAGACAGTCCTGACTGGGAGAAGACTCTGAGACTTCCCAGAGCTCCCACCTCTGGGTCTCTACAGTCAGATCAAGGAGGTGAGGTCATGGGGCCTGCCCTGTGCCATAGCAGTTAAGTTCGTGGAGTTCATTTCCATGGCCAGGGATACTCTGGGTTCAGATCCTGGGCGTGGACCCACATATAAAGTATAGGAAGATGGGCACAGATGTTAGCCCAGGGCCAGTCTTCCTTAGCCAAAAGGAGGATTGGAGGTGGATGTTAGATCAGGGCTAATCTTCCTCAAAAAAAAATTAAATAATGTGAGGTCATATTTTGCTAAAGATCTCATAGCTCACCTGGATTTAGGTTTAACGATAATTTTTTTAAGCTAACACCTATTTAAGTGGTTACTGTGAAAGGCTGTGTCTAAGATCTATGTGGCAAAATTATCATCATTCATATCATGCAAATAAGAGGACTGAGTTAAGAAACTAGCCCAAAGCCCCAAAACTACTGACTTTCAGCCAGAAGGTAAACTTAGGCAGTCTGACTCCCAGGGTTTGCACTTGTAACAACTATGTTAGATGACTTACCAGGTCAGGCAGGCTCTAACCTTCCTTTAGTTCAGAGCCATAATGCTATACTCTACTGTCTCTTGTCCACAACTGTCTTGGGAAGGAAAGTGACTGTAGTGAATAAAAACACAGCTGTGAGCTCAGAAATCTCTCCTCCCAGTTCATTGCAAAGGATCAGAATCTTTAATTTGTCTTGTAACCCTTTCTGCACAGAGCAACGTGACTTCCAAATGATGATTTTCCCAAAATCCCCTCCAGCTACAAAGAAGGAGAGAGTTCCTTTTTGTGACCAGTAGATAACAGGAGACTGAAGTGTTTTATTGGAATTGAGGGTCTCAATGGCCTGATTATTAAGACAGAGACTCCCTCAAGACTGTTTCCTCAAAGGCAAACTTCCCAAAGGAAGAAAATATGTTTGTTTATACCTTTGATATTGCTTGTTTGGCTTTTAGAGGCAATTCTTTCAACATACATTTATCCAGTACTTAGAAAAACCATGGTGAAAAAAATTGTTATCATTTCCATTTCTGGAATACCCAAAAATGTACCTAACAAAACTCCCTTATACTGACTGCTGGGTGACAACATCCAAAACACTATACAAATATATTCTTACTTATTCTTCATAATAATGATATCAATTTAAAGGTAAATTGCTCACACAGACAATATGTTTCAGAGCCCACATGCCTAGGTCTGTCTCACTCTGTGGTCCTGAATCATATTCACTAGACTAAACTTCCTCCTGATGAGAGCTACTGAAGTCCATAAAGCAGTGTTCTTGACTATTGGATCTGACAATATCTTGGAAAGTAAAACATAAATATGCCATGACTTTAATCAAAAGAAGTGGTTAGATCAAGGAAAGATTAACACAAAGGGCCATCTATTATAATTTAGGAGAATGTATTCATATTCCAGTTCATTCCAGGAATTAATTGCTCTACTTCCAGCTCAAATAACAGTGGAGACTTCTCCAATTCCCTTCCCCTGTCTTCTCATGGAGTATAAGTTTATTTAGTTTTCCTCTTATTTTTTCGTTGTTGCAGTAATATTGGTTTATAACATTATGTAAATTTCAGGTAGGTCATTACATTTCAATTTCTATGTACATTACATCATGTTCACCACCCAAAGACTAATTACAATCCATCACCAGTCACATATGCCTAAGCACCCCTTTCCCCCTCCTTCTCACCTTCCCCTCTGGGAAACACCAATCCATCTCTGTATCTATGGGTTTGTTGTTGTTTTTATCTTCTATTTATGAGTGAGATCATACGGTATTTGACTTCTTCCTCTGACTTATTTCACTTAGCATAATACGCTCAAGGTCCATCCATCTTGTCATAAATGGCCAGGTTTCAACATTTTTATGGCTGATTAGTATGCCGTTGTGTATATATGCCACATCTTCTTTATCCTTTCATTCCTTGATGGGCACCTAGGTTGCTTCCAAGTCTAGGCTATTGTGATAATGCTGCAGATAACATAGGGGTGCATCTATCTTTATGCATTTACGTATTCATATTGTTTGGATAAATACCCAGCAGTGGAATATCTGAATCATATGGTAGTTATACTGTTAACTTTTTGAGGAATCTCCATACTCTTTTCCATAGTGGCTACACCAGTTTGTACACCCACCAGCAGCATATGAGATATCCCTTCTCTCCACAACCTCTCCAACACTTGTTAGTCCTTGTCTTGTTAATTATAGCCATTCTGACAGATGTGAAGTGATATCTCATCATAGTTTTGATTCACATTTTCCTAATAATTAGCGATGTTTAACATTTTTTCATATGCCTGTTGGCCACATGTATATCTTCTTTGGAAAAAGTCTTTTGCCCATTTTTTAATTGGGTTGTTTTTTGTTTTTGAGATGTATGAATTCTTTATATATATTGGATATAAACCCCTTATCAGATATATTGTTTGCAAATTTCTTCCTCCAATTGTTAGGTTGTCTTTTCGTTTTGGTGATGGTTTCTTTTGCTGTGCAGAAGTTTTTAGCTTGAAGTAGTCCCATTTGTTTATTTTTTCAATTGTTTTCCTTGCCCCGTCAGTCATGGTATTGATGATATGCTGCTAAGACCCATGTGGAAGAGTGTACTGCTTATGTTTTCTTCTAGAAGTTTTATGGTTTCAGGTCTTACACTCAAGTCTTTAATCCATTTTGAGTTAATTTTTGTTTAAGATAGTGGTCTACTTTTATTCCTTTGTATGTGGCTGTACAGTTTTCCAGCACCATTTATTGAAAAGACTTTGCTTTCTCCATTCTATGTTCTTGGCTCTCGTGTCTGTAATTAGCTGTCCACAGTTGTGGGAGATTTATTTCTGGGGTCTAGATTCTGTTCCATTGATCTGTCTATTTTTCTGCCAGTACCATGCTGCTTTGATTACTATAGATTTGTAGTATATTTTGAAATCAGGGAGTGTTATACATTCAGCTTTGTTCTTTTTTTCAGTGTTATTTTGGCTTTTCGGAGTCTTTCGTTGTTCCATATACATTTTAAGATTCTTTGTTCTATTTCTATGAAAAATGTCATTGGTACCTGATAGGGACTGTACTGAATCTGTAGATTGCTTTAAGAAGTACGGACGTTTTAGCTATGTTAATTCTTCCAATCCAAGAGCACAGAATATCTTTCCATTTCTTTGTCTTCTTCAATTTCTTTGAACAATGTTTCATAGTTTTCAGTGTACAGGTCTTTGACCTCTTTGGTTAAAATTATTTCTAGGGATTTTATTCTTTTTGTTGGAACTGTAATTGTGATTGCATCTTTAATTTCTCTTTCTGCTAATTTGTGGTTAGTGTATAGAAACACAACTGATTTTTGTATGTTAATTTCCCATGCTGCAATTTTACTGTATCCATACATTATTTCTAACAGTTTTTTTGTGTATTCTTTAGGGCTGTCTATATATAACATCATATCATCTGCTAAGATGACAGTTTCACTTCTTCCTTTCCAATTTGTTCCCTTTTCTTTTTCTTGCCTGAAAGCTCTGGCTAGGACTTCCAATACTATGTTAAATAAGAGTAAATGAAAGTGAGGATCCTTGTCTGGTTCATGTTCTTAAAGAGATAGCTTTCAATTTTTCTCCATTGAGTATGACATTAGCTGTGGGTTTGTCATGTATGGCTTTTATTATTTTGAGGTAATTTGCTTCCATACCCTTTTTATTCAGTTTTTATCATAAACGGATGTTATATCTGATCAAATGCTTTTTCTGCATCTATTGAGATGATCAGGTGATTTTTATTCTTCATTTGGTTAATATGGTGTAACATATTGATTGATTTGTGCATGTTGAACCATCCCTGCATCCCTGGAACAAATCCCACTTATTCATGCTGTATGATCTTTTTAATATATTGTTGTATTCGATTTGCTAGTATTTTGCTGAGGACTTTTGCATCGATGTTCATCAGTGACATTGGCCTGTAATTTTCTTTTTTTGCGTTGTCCTTGTCTGGTTTTGGTATCAGGGTAATGTTGGCTTCATAGAATGAATTAGGAAGCCTCCCCTCTTCTTCAGTTTTTTGGAAGAGTTTGAGAAGTGTAGGTGTTAAGCCTCTGAATCTTTGGTAGAATTTACCAGAGAAGACATCTGGTCCTAGACTTTTATTTTCAGGGAGGTTTTTGATTACTGTTTCAATCTTCTAACTGGTGATTGGTCTATTCAAATTCTCTATGTTTTCTTGATTAAGTTTTGGAAGATCTATGATTCTAAGAATTTATCCATTTCTTCTAGATTATACAATTTGTTGGCATATAGTTTTCATAGTATTATCTTATAATCTTGTATTTCTGAGGTGTCTGTTGTAATTTTTTTTCTTTCATTTCTGATTTTATTTATTTGAGCCTTCTTTCATTTTCTGAGTAAGTCTAGCTAAAGGTTTATCGATTTTGTTTATCTCTTCAGAGAACTAACTCCTTATTTCATTGATTTTTTCTATTGTTTTTTCAGTCTCTATTTCATTTATTTCTGGTCTGATTTTTATTATTTCCTTCCTTCTACTAATTTTGGGCTTTGTTTGTTCTTCTTTTTCCAGTTCCTTTAGATTCACTGTTGGTTTGTTTATTTGAGATTTTTCTTGTTTGTTGAGGTAGGGCTGTAGTGCTATAAACTTCCCTCTTAGAACCACTTTTGTTGTACTTTTATTGTAGTCCATAAATTTTGGCATGTCGCATTTTCATTTTCATTTGTCTCAAGATACTTTTCTATTTCACTTTTGCTTTCTTCATTGACTCAATTGTTTTCAGGAGCATTCTCTTTAATCTTCACATACTTTTCACTTTTCCCACTATCTTCCTGTAGTTGATTTCTAGTTTCATACCTTTGTGCTCAGAAAAGATGTTTGGTATTATTTCAATCTTCTTAAATTTATTGAGACTTATTTTGTGGCCTAATATGTGATCTATCCTGGAGAATATTCCATGTGAATTCAAAAACAATGTGTAATATGTGGTTTTTGGATTGAATGTTCTGTGTATATCTACTAAATTCATCTGCTGTAATGTGTCATTTAAGGTCAATGTTTCCTTATTGATCTTCTGTTTCGATAATCTATCTATTGGTGTAAGTGGAGTGTTAAAGTCCCCTACTATTATTGTCTTACTATCTATTTCTCCTTTTATGTCTGGTAATAAATTCTTTATATATTTAGGTGCTCCTATGTTCAGTTCATGGATATTTACAAGTGTTATATCCTCTTGTTGGCTTGTTCCCTTTATCGTTATGTACTGCCCTTCTTTTTCTCTTGTTATAGTTTTTGCTTTAAGGTCTGTTTTGTCTGATATGGGTATTGCTACCCCCGCTTTCTTTCCATTGTCATTTGTATGGTGCATCTTTTGCCATCCCTTCACTTTCAGTTTCCGAGTGTCTTTTGCTTTGAAGTGTGTCTCTTGCATGAAGCATTACATTTCAGCTTTGTGATTACCATGAGGTTCATATATAATAACGTACATATATAGCAATCTATATTAAGTTGATGGTCTCTTAAGTTTGAGCTCTTGCTAAAAGCTCTACTCTTTTACTCCCTTCTTTCCACATTTTATGATTTTGATATGATATCTAACCTCTTTTTGTGTGTGTGCATTCATTACCCTCTTATCACGGAAATAAATAATTTTAGTGCTTTTGTCTTTTGACCTTTATATTAGCTTCATAGGTTGTTGATCTGCTAATTTAACTGTATATTTGTCTTTACCAGTAATTTTATTGTTTTGTTTTTGAAAATTTTCTTATTCCTATTTGTGATCTTCTTTCTTTCACTTAAATAGTCCGTTTAACATAGCTTGTAAGTCTGGTTTCTTGGTGATAAACTACTCTAGTTTCTGCTTGTCTGGGAAACTCTTTATCTCTCCTTCTATTCTGAATGATAACCTTACCAAGTAAAGGACCATTGGCTGTAGGTTTTCACCTTTCAGCACCTTAAATATATTGTGCCACTCCCTTCTAGCCTGTAAGGTTTCCACTGAGAAGTCAACTGATAGCATTATGGGTTTCCTTTGTATGTAACTTGTTGGCTTTCTTTTGTGGTTTTTAGGATTTTCTCTTTATCTTTAATTTTTGAAATTTTAATTATAATGTGTTTTGGTGTGGGCTTCTTTGGGTTCATCTTGTTTGGTGCTCTCTGTGTTTCCTGTACTTAGATGTCTGTTTCCTTTCTAAAGTCAGGAAAGTTTTCAGCTATTATTTCTTCAGATAGATTCTCTGCCCCTTTGTCTCTCTCTTCTCCTTCTGGGACACCTATAATATGGATATTGTCCTAGACGCCCCCTGAACTGTCCTCATTCTTTTAAATTCTTTTTTCTTTTATCTTTTCAGCTTGAGTGGTTTCCTCTAGTTTTTTTGTCCAGCTTGCTGATCTGTTCTTCTGTATCATCTACTCTGCTATTGAGTCCCTCTAGTGAATTTTTCATTTCCATTATTGTATTCTTTGTTTCTGATTTGTTCTTTTTTATATTTTCTGGTTCTCTGTTGAAGTTCTCACTGAATTCATCCCTTCTTCTCCCAAGATCAGTGAGCATGCTTATGACTATTAGTTTGTACTCTTTGTCAAGTAGATTGTTAGATTGTCACGTAGATCTCTGTTTTGTTTAGTTCTTTTTTTTGAGAATATGTCCTATTCCCTTATTTTGGAGTGTATTCCTTTGTCTCCTCATTTTGACTCTTTCTCTGTGCTTATATCTATGTATTACGTAGATCAGCTATGTCTCCTGATCTTGGAGAGATGGCTTTATGTAAGGAAAGCCTTATGAGGCCCAGCAGTGTGCCTCCTTCTTGTCACCAGTTCCAAATGTTCCAGGAGTGTCCCCTGTGTGGATTATGTGTGTCCTTCTATTGAGGCAAAGTTGCTCTTGCTGGAGGTGCCCAGCTAAGCTGTCCTCCAGCCAGTTGGTTGTAATGCTCAGCTGCATGTGGCTACTATGGTCCTTTAGCTCACTTTATTGGGCATGGGGAGCTCCAGCACAGTGGCTGCAAGGTCTAATAGAACATCCCTGTTGCAGTTTTTCTCTTAAGTGTGTATCCTCCAGAGTGACTGGTTGCTGGGTTAAGGGGCTTACAATTGCTGTAGCCTCTGGCCTGTAAGGCTGTTGTCAGCTTTCTCAGGAGTGCAGCTGAGCGTGACCAGCCCCAGGCATTGGAACACCCAATTGTTTCAGGCTGTGGAAGGTGGGGCCAATCCCCTATGTGGCTCAAGTCTGCTGCAGCTGACAAACTCCACTGCCCATAGGCCCACACACCCCATTACACAGTCCTGTACTATGTGCACACCCTAACCCACTGAAGTGGGTCCAGTTGCCCTGCTGCAGAGACCCCACACACTCTACCAATGCAGGCCCACCACTCATTCATGCCCTGCCCCATAGAGGCAAACCCATTTGCCCTTCTGCAGAGGTCCTAGGCATCCTGACTATGCTGGCCCACAAGTTACCTGAGGGCTTCCTCTTGGGTGGGGCAAGTTCCTAGAGTGGGTTGCCTGGGCAAGTTCCTAGAGTGGGTTGCCTGCCGTGGCTCAGCTGGATTAAATTTGTGCTTTAGTGAGTGGGGCAGACCCCTGTGTTAACAGGCCAGGGGAAGAGCTCCAATGGCATCTGCCAGTGTCTGTGTCACCATGGCTGTACTAGGTTAACATACTGCTGCCACCAATGTCTCAGTCCATGAGTAGTTGGTCCCAGCCTGGGGAGGTCTAACTTCTCACCAAGATACACCCAGAGCCTATGCAGAGACTCTCTTTTCACCAAATGACTGTGTACCATTCTTTCTTGTGATTTTATGTTGCTCTCCAAAAATAATGAATTTGTGTATGGGCCCTTTTAGAGCAGGCTTTTCCCCCCCTTATGTCCTATAGCTTTCCTGGAGTATTTCCCCATTGTTGTTAATAGCCAGCAAAGCCAGATATTATGACTCTTGTCTCAGTTGTGCTGAGTCCAAAAGCTGATTAGTCTGGTAAAGCTTCCATGCTTAGATGACCCACTCCTCCAGGAAAGGCTTCATACCTTAAAATTGCTCTCAGTGGACTGTGAAGTGCCATAGCTAGAAGGCATATTTTTCGTCTCCGGAAAGGAATTTTTGCTTCTTCAACATCAGTCAGTGCTGTCCCTTGTTGTGGGGGTTCTTTTTATGCTGTTTTAAATTCTCTCTCAAGGGTAATTATTCCACAAGTAGTTGTAAATTTGTCATGTCTGTGGGATGAGGTGAGTTCAGAGTCTGTCTATGCCACCAGAGGAGTGTAAGCTTAATGACAGCAAAGAACCCCTATCAGGTAACTACTCTTAAGCCTCTGTGAAAAACAAGCTTTCCATAAATTACTGACTGATCAAAATTCTGCCCCTGCCTTCCACCCTCTGTTCATCAAGTACTTCTCTCTCTCTTGACTTTCTAGCTTCTCAGTTTTCTGAAATTGAATCCTAGCAGGTCACACTCCCAGTGGAGGGACACACCCAAATTTGTTTTCCTCTTTGGTTTGCTTTTGTCTTTTTCTGTCTTCTACTCTGCAAAACCAACCTCTGCTTTGACAAAAATTATCTATCCTATGTCTCAATCTCTCAGATCATTACTTGCATTCTTCAACATCAAGGCCACACAATCATAGTATTTTACACCTTAAAAGACCAAGGAAATTATCAAATCCAGTATTTCCCAAACATAGCTGAGCACCACAATTACCTAGAGTGTTTAAGGAAAAGAAATTCTGGGCTCCACCCAGACCATCTGGATCAGATTCTCTATGGGTAAGAATACAGTAGCTGTATTTCTTTGAATCTTCCCAAGTGATTCTAGTGCCAAGAACTTATGGTCCACAAAGTATCTCCCATAATCTTACAGACGAAAACTATAAGGAGATCCAAGAGAGTTTAACTCTCTTGGTTTTCCATCTCTCCTAATCCATGAACCTATATGTCCTTCAGCTTGGTTGGAATGCTAAGAACAAATAATTATAAAGTAAGCAATCAGACTTCTGATTTCAGGTATAAAGAGTACCTGTTATCTCACTTACCCTCTGACCATAAACAACCGTAATACTGGAAAAAATATGTAAGGTGACTATTTGCAAGCTTTGGGAGCAAAATGGGGATGAAATTCTTGACAGAAGGCAAGAAAATGAAGTAACTACCACATTCACCCTAACTTGCTCCCTAAGGACAAATTGCAAACGAAGAATCATGAAGTGGAGCCTAAGCAAATGACAGCAGTCTCTAGTAGTGAAACAACAAAAGATCAGTGTTCAGGATGCTAAGATGGCTGTTACTTGTGGGGCAAAGATGGAGAGAAAGAAGCCAAAGAAAAGGACGCACAGGCATCCACATAAAGAGTTCCTTTGAGTTCTTAGCTGAATCCTAAATATGGTATGTATATGGCAACACTCCACAGGTCTAAGAGATGACAGCTATTGAGGTACTAAGATGTGAACAGAGATCACAGAGGATGAATAGTAGTAGGGAGATGTTAGAATTCTGTGCCAGTGAGAGGGAAGAGTTTATAGGGGAAAAAACAGACATTAAAATGAGTCCCTGAAATCCATACACTAGGTGTAAGGACTAAGACCTCAAGCTAAGGGCAAAACCAAAATAGACCCATCGCAGCAAAGGCTAAATCCAATCTCAACAGGATCAAGGTGATCTGCTGGCAAATAAACTGCATCCCAGAAAAAAAATCAACTCTCTGTGGAGAAAAATAACATAATCCACTCTCTCTACAATATATTTACAATGTCTAGCATCATAGAATCAAAAATTACTAGAAATACAAAGAAGCAAGACAGCATGACCCATAATCAAGAAGAAAAATATTCAATAAAAGCAGATCCACATCTCACCTGAATGTTGCAATTAGTGAACAAAGACTTTAAAATAACTACTATGATTACTAGTTTATTTAAATTTAGATAAAGGAAATGCAAAATTGACTAACATGGCAAATTTTAACAGACATAAAAAAATTAGAACGACTAAAGGGATATGTCAAAAAAATTCAAAATTGAAAAATATAATATTGGAAATACAGAATGCAGTGGGTTGGCTTAGTAGCAGACAGAGCACAGCCAAATAAAGAATCCCTGAAAGCAAAGCAAATCAACAGAAATTATCCATACTAAAATACACACAGAAAAAAATCAAAAAGTACATAGCAACCAAAATCTTAGGACAACGCTAAATAGTCCAACAACATATGTCTAATCAGCTTTTCAAAAGTTGAGTTGAGCAAGAATTGGGGGGAAAGAATATTTTTAAAGATAATAGATGAAAATTTTCCAAAATGATGACATACATGAACAAGCAGAACAAAAATGTTCAGGAAAACAAGAAGAATATGAATACAGAATATTCCACATCCAAGCATATCGTACTCAAACTACTCGAAAACAAAGATGAAGAAAACTCCTAAAAGAAACCAAAATAAAAGGCATATCACTTTCAAAGGAGAAAAAATAAGAATGATAACTGACTTCTTATAAACAAAGGGAAGTCCAAGACAACAAAATGACATACTTAAAATGCTGAAGGAAAAAACTGTCAACCTAGTATTCTGTATGTGGCAAAAATACCTTTCAAAAAACAAGAAAGAAAATTTGAAGCAAACAAAAGGTGAAATGACTTGTCACCAATAAACCTACACATGAAAAAAATGAGGAGAAGGAAGAGTACACAGTTGCAGATGAAAGCTCAGATCTGCAAGAAGAAATGCAGGGGCCAGCCCGGTGGCAGAGTGGTTAAGTGCGCATGTTCTGCTTCAGCGGCCCAGGGTTGACCGGTTCAGATCCTGGGTGCAGACATGGCACTGCTTGGCACGCCATGCTGTGCTAGGCGTCCCACATAGAAAGTAGAGGAAGATGGACATGGATGTTAGCTCAGGGCCAGTCTTCCTCAGCGAAAAGAGGAAGATTGGCAGCAGTTAGCTCAGGGCTAATCTTCCTCAAAAAAAAAAAGAAGAAGAAATGCAGATCACTGGAAGTGGTAAATAAGTGGGTGCATACAAAAGGCTATTTTTTAAATTTCTTGAGAAGTCAAATTACTTTAAATATCTGAAGCAATACAAAAAATTTATGGTGGATATATAACATATGAAAAAATAAAACATATAAAATGACAGCACTGTAAAACATAATATAATAATACAAAAAAATGCAATAAAAGTAATAAAGACAATTATAGTTAAAATCTCAATAAAAGAGCTAAATTGCAATTTTTAAAAATAGCTCAAATAATCCAGGAGATGGCAGGAAAAGAGGAACAAATATGGACTAGGCTTTGCAATATCAATCAATATTATTCACCACATTAATAGAATAAAAGAATACAACCGTATAATCATCTCAATAGATGCAGAAACTGTTTTTGAGAAAAGGCGATACATATTCATGATAAAAGCTCTCAGCAAAGCAGGAATAGAAAGGAATATCCTAAATCTAACAAAGGATATCTATGAAAAACCCACAACTAACATCATACTCGATAGTGAAATACTAAATGCTTTCATCCTAAGATCAATAACAAGTAAAGAATATCCACTTCACAAGTTCTAGTCAATATTGTATGTGAGATTCTACCAATTCAATACTAAAAAGTATTGAGCTTCTCAACCCTCTCAAAGAAGGATAACAAAGATACCATCTACAATAATCAGTCAAAATGACAAGCATATAAAGTCACGTGTCACTTAATGACAGGGATACTTTCTGAGAAATGCATTGTTAGACAATTTTATCATTTTGTGAACATCAGAGTATACTTACACAAATCTAGATGTTATAGCCTACTACACACCTAGAATATATGGTACTAATCTTATGGGACCACCATCATATGTGTGGTCCATCATTGACCTAAATGTCATTATGTGGCAAATACCAGTAATCCAAAATTCCCATTGACTGTCTTGGCCCTCTATTCACACATTTCTGCACATTGCTCCTAACTGAATTTCCAGCTGCTCAGTTCTCTCAAACTAAGTCCAGTTAGATAAGATTCCCAGTATAATTTGTTCTCACTGTTATGTTTGCATAAGATATCTAAAGATTGGAATGGAAGATATAAAACCATCTTTAATTACACATGTGTACATAGTGTACATAAGTCACAATGACATAAGCGTACATAGAAAATACAAATATATCTATAAACAAACTACTAGAATTTAAAAATTAATTAATATGGTCATGGAATACAAGGTTAACATATAAATATTAATAGCACTTCTACATTCTAGGGAAAAATAATTAGAGAGCGAAATTTTAAAATACCATTTATCCTAGCACAAAAAAAAATGAAATTCTATGAATTCATTTAACAAAATTCATGTAAGACTTCTATGCTGAAAACTATAAAATATGACTAAAGAACATTTAAGAAAATCTAAATAAATGGAAAGATATGTCATGCTCACAAGTTGTAAGACTAAATATCATTAAATTTTTAAGTCTATCTTAGTCAATCTATGGATTCAATTCAATACTTGTCAAAATACCAGCAGAAATGTTGGTAGCACTTGACAAGATGATTCTTAAATTTATATGGAAATACAAAGGTCCTACAATAACCAAACCACTTTTAAGAAGAAGAGAGTGGGAGGACTTACAAACCTAACTCCAAGAATTACATACAGTTACAGAAATTAAAAGAGTGTGGGAGTGAAGTAAGGACAGGCAAATAGATTAATGGAGCAGAGGGAAGTATCCAGAAATAGACCCATAGGTATAGGTCAATTGACTTTTTTTAAAAGTGCTAGAGTAATTCAGTGAGAAAAGAAAGTTATTTTCAATGAATGATTCTCAAACACCTAGATGTCTACATATAAACAAAAATTATCCTCAATCCACATTTCACATCATACACAATTAATTTATGATGAATCAGAAACTTAATTGTAAAGGTTAAGCCTAGAGAAGAAAATAGGAGAATATCTTCACGACCTTAAAGTAAGAAGAATTACTTAAATATAAAAAGTACTACCCGTAAAAGAAAAATACCATAAATTTGATTTGATCAATATAGAAAACTTCTGTTCTTTGAAATACATCATTAGGATATTATAAAGGAAAACCAAAAACAGGAAGAAAATATTCACAATACATATATCTGTCAAAGGACTCATATCTACATTATACATAGAAATCCTACAAATAAGTTAATAAAAGACTAAAAGTATATATTAAGGGAACCAATATTTAAACACATAATTCAGGACATTCAAATAGACAATAAGCGTATGGAAAGTTGGTCAAAGCATTACTTTTTAGAAAAATGAAAATTAATACAATGATGGGCTATCACTACATACCTATTACAATAGACAAATTGAAAAGATTGACAATATGTAATGTTGGCAGGAATGTGGAGCAAATAAAATGCTCTTATATTGCTTGTAGGAATATAAAATGGTACAACTATTTGTAAAACTGGCAGTATCTTATAGGTGAAACATATACCTGTCCTGTGACCCAGTAATTCCATTCCTATTCTTGCACCTCAAAAAATTAATACATACATCCACAAAATGTCTCCTACATAAATGTTCATAACAGCTGCACTCAGAACAGCCAAAAACATTTCCCTTAATAGGAAATGAACCAAATAAGGATCAACATGAAAGTAGATAAATGAGCAATGTTATATTCACACAATGGATGATAAACCGGCAACAAAATAGAACAGACTATTGATATGTACAACAACTTGGGTGAATCATGAAAAGAAATAAGGAATTAATCTGGCAAAGTACACCAGGAACACATTAAGGAGAGTCTAGATTGCAAAGCCCAAAGGCAATTTGTCACCCAATGAGTAGCCTGTAAAATTCTTTGAATAACAGAGTGATATTCATTGATTCATTCCACCAATATTAATGGAGAAACAATGTGTCTGGCACTGGTCTAGAGGTTGCAGATAAAATCTACATAAAACAAAGTCCCCACCCTCATTGAGCTTTTACTCTAGTAGGGAGAAGACAGACAACAAATAAAAGAAATAAGTAACTTATGTAATATTTTAGAAGATATTAAGAGCTATAAAAAACAAACTGAGGTGTGGGACGTGTGTTTAAATAGGATGGTAGATTATGTCTCTTCGGAACATTTGATTGAACATGTGAAGACTATGGTCAGAGTTGTGCTGTTAATATCAGCTACTCTAAAGGATCAGTGGGTGAACGTTCTTAATGTCTCACTCCTTCCAGGCAGTGCATTATTTTCCTGTGCTTCAGACAATAGCTTCACCATAAGGACTGGCATTCACAGAGGGAATTTTGTACTTAGTGACAAATTAGAGAGAGCCAAAGACTTTTCTGAGCTTTTTATAAAATCACGAGTCACACAATGAAGGTCACTGCCCATGCACATTTCTGGTCTTTAAATAGCCAATGCCAGCTACTTTAAATTTATTTAATTTTCAAATCAGCTCTCAGGAAAGGATCTGATAAATTCCTTTGTACAGGGACTAACTGAGCTGGTGTGTGGTAACCAATACTCCAAAAGCTTTCACAGGGTGTTTATTATATTTTTAGTCAGAGGGAAAAAATTCTGTATTCAGAAATTCTGAATCAAGCCTCAGTGAATAAGTGGGTAAGCTTTCTTTTCAATCAGGGCTTCTCATGAGAAGTTTATGAACTCACACCACAAAGGTTAAACCAAGCTTCTTGTCCAGTCCAACTGCAATCTCTGCACCAGTCACCATGTTTATGTTTGGGCACATGTCAATGTCTGCTTGCTTATCCACCTCTGTGAGACACTATCAGCCAATTCTCCACAATGAAGGTACTTCATTTGTAGGTTTACACTTACATTTTGTTTTGTCTCATGGTGATTCTAATGAACCCCAAGCCTGATCTAAATTCCACTACACATAAATTACAAATGGAGAAAACTAGTTAACTATCATAAATTCTCATAAGGACCTAGAGGTAAAGAAGATCTCAGGGGTTCATTAAAATTTGACTTTTTTTCAGGGCTGGCCCAGTGGCATAGTGGTTAAGTTCAAGTAAATAGAGGAAGATTGGCAACATACATTAGCTCAGGGCCAATCTTCCTTTCCCTCCCCACCCAAAAATTGATTTTTTTTCTAGGAGCCTGGAGGTTTCTTGTCTATATGATGCAACATGAGGAAAACTCCCTCTGAGTTGACATCACTTCAAAGAGTATTGCCATGAAAACTTTATATCAAATGCATTTTAACCATGCCTTCTCCAAAGTCAAGTTCACTAATGACTTTCTCTAGCACAAGCAGAAATGAGTACAAAGAAATATCTGTGACCAGGTTCATTTCGTACAGAATCTTCCACTTTCCATAACCTGAATATCTGCTTGATCATCTCTTTGCTTTAGTTGCTTCTAGCACATATCTAACGTAAGTATGTTTATATACTATATATATTATTATGCATAATGTAGTTGTATGTCTCATATGAAAATGTATACAATGTGTTTGCATATATGTCTCAGAGCCTTGGTAGACTATCATATAGCACTAGTATGGCACCGAGTGAGTTGTTCATCACTACACACCAGAGAAACATAAGGACACACATTACTTCCACAAGAAGAGACATGGAACCTAGCTGGAGATAAAATATGGGAGCAGATAGGTCTTCATTTGAAATAGCCTTAACACCAAAAGAAGTGAATAAAATCAAGGTCATTAAACAGGAGTCAGATGGGACAGTGCTCTTTTTTAATGTTCAATTAATCTTAAATTTGTACATCACTTAGCATTTTAAAATTCTAGATTTAGTGACAAAATGACACTCTTCCTGCATTGGAGGAGCTTACAGTCTAAAAGAGGCAGCTCTCATATTGTCTCTTCTTCCTTTTCCTCTCCTATCTAATTTCACTTCCAAGCAACCCATGCAGTTCTTTTTCCTCTTTAAGTGCTTGGTGAGCTCCTCTGTTCAATAACCTCGTCTATAAGGGTGGCTACCCAACTAGAAACTTTAGTTCTCACATTTACATTAAATCCATAAAGTGGTATCCAGTATTCCTAGATACCTAGATTTACAGTAATCTGTCCTATGATCAATCACAGACAAACTTCAAAGCTGAGCTCATCTTCTCTTCTGCAAAAGCAGATACATCCTCATCCTTCCCCATTAAGTGGGCATAAGCATTGGAAGGAATGACAGTGGAGTATCAATAAAGTGACTGCCTGGCAATTTGCCTAAAACAGTCCTAGATTATGCCTGTGGTTCCAACAGAACTGTTAGAAGCACCATCTTTCTGTCTCAGATGCATACTGGTGAATGATAAGCCATAGTCTCCCTAAATCTCAGAGCATGAACTTTAGAATCAGTCTAATTTCATACAAATCCTGGCTTTGCCTCTAACCACATGTGTAACCTTAGGAAATCTTTAACCTCTCTCTGAACTTCAAGTCCCTTACCTTTCAAGAAGATGATAATTGTGTCTCAAAGAATTATTGTGAATAAATGGTGCTTATTACAGCCCTTAGAATACATAAAATGAACTAATATAAATGATATAATAAATTCTAAAATATTTAGCTTTAAATATATAAAAATAATAAACAAATAAATACTAATACTTAGTATTCAAAATTATCTCTCTTAATAACAGTGCTATTTTATATAGCCAGTGGTATCAGAATGGGCTGAAAGAGAGAGCAGAGCAAGCAAAAAGATCAGTTAGAAGACTTTCCATAGTAGTAAATATAGAAAGACACAAACAGTGTAGGAGACATGGTAATGGAATAATTAACACAATTTTCTATCTCAGAAAAAAGTAACAAAATGGCAATAGATACACACTTAATAATAGCTTCTTTAAATGTCAATGAACTAAATGATTCAATTGAAAGACATAGCATGGCTAAATGGATAGAAAAAGAAGACACATATATATGCTGCATACAAGAGACACACTTCAGACCTAAAGGTGCTCAGAAACTGAAAGTGAAGGGATGGGAAAAGATACTCCATGCAAAGGGCAAGGAAAAGAAAGCTAGGGTAGCAATACTCCATCAGAAAAAAATAGAATTTAACAAAAATTGTAACAAGAGACAAAAAAGACTACATAATAATAAAGGGACCAATCCAACAAAAGGACATAACACTTGCAAATATCAGTGTGCCCAACATAGGAGCACCTAAATATGGAAAGCAATCAGTAACAGATATAAAAGGAGAAAATGACACTAACACAATAATAGCAGAGGATTTTAATGCTCCACTTACTTCAATGGATAGACAATCCAAATAGAAGATCAATAAGGAAACATTGGCCTTAAATGATACATTAGACCAGATGGACAAATATATACAGAACATTCCATCCAAAACCTACAGAATACACATTCATTTTGAATACACGTGGAATATTCTCTAGGAAGGATCACATATTAGGCCACAAACCAATCTCAATAAATTTTAAAAGATGAAAATTGTAGTAAGCATCTTTTCAGACCACAACAGTATGAAATTAGAAATCAATTGCAAAAATAAAACGGGAAAATTCACAAACATGGAGACTAAACGTAATGATACTGAACATCTATTTGGTCAATGAGGAAAGCAAAGGAAAAATTTAAAAAATACCTGAAGACACACCAAAATGAAAATAAAACATGCCAAAATTTGTGAGATAAAGCAGAAGAGGCACTAAGAGGGAAGTTTATAGCAATAAACATGAGTAGCCAACATCAATAGGCAAGATAAACTTCAAACAAACTAAAAGTACACCTAAAGTAATTAGAAAAATACAGCAAATCCAAAGTCAGTAGAAGGAAGGAAATAATAAACATCAGAGCAGAAATGAAAGACTAAAAACAATAAACAAAACTAAAGAAACTAAGCACTGATAATCTGTAAAGATAAAGCACATTGACAAACTGTTAGCCAGACTCACCCAGAAAAAAAGAGAGAAGGCTCAAATGAACGAAATCAGAAATGAAAGAGGAGAAATTACAAAAGACACCACAGAAATGCAAATGATTATAAGATAATACTATGAAAAGCTATACATGAATGAATTGAGGAATCTAGAAGAAACGGATAAAGTATTAGAATCATACAGCCTTCCAAAACTGAATCAGGAAGAAATTGAGAATCTAAATAGACCAAGCACCAGTAAGGAGGTCAAAACAGTATTAAAAACCTCCCAAAAAACGAAAGTCGGGACAAGTAGTCTTCCCTGGTGAATTCTACAAAACATTCAAAGAAGACATAGTACTTATCCTCTCAAACTCTTCCAAAACTTTGAAGAGGAGGGGAAGCTTACTAACACATTCTACAAGGCCAACATTACCCTGATACCAAAACCAGACAAGGACAACAGAAAAAAGGAAAATTACAGGGCAATATCATTGATGAACATCAATGCAAAACTCCTCAACAAAATACTAGCAAGTTGAATACAATAATACATTAAAAAGATCATACACCATGATCTAGTGGTATTTATTCCAGGATTGCAAGGATGGTTCAACATCTGCAAATCAATTAACGTGATACACTACATTAGCAAAATGAAGAATAAAAATTACATGAAAACCTCAACAGACACAGAGAAAACATTTGACAAGACCCAATATCTATTTATGATTTTTAAAACTCTCAATAAAATGGGTATAGAAGGAAAGTACCTCATCATAATAAAGGCAATATATGACAACCCACAGCTGACATCATCAATGGTGAAACACTGAAAGTTATTCCTTTAAGAACAGGAACAAGACAAGGATGTCTACTTTCACCACTCTTATTTAACATAGTATTGGGAGTACTAGCCAGAGCAATCAGGCAAGAAAAAGAAATAAAAGGGATCAAAATTGGAGAGGAATAAGTAAAACTATCAATATTTTCAGATGAAATGATCTTATATTTAGAAAACCCTAAATAATCCACAAACAAAACTATTAGAAATAATAAACGAACACACAAAAGTTGCAGGGTACAAAATCTACATACAAAATTCAGTTGCATTTCTATACACTAAAAACAAAATAGCAGAAAGAGAAATTAAGAATACATTTCCACTTACAGTTGCAGTAAAAACAATAAAATACCCAGGAATAAATTTAACCAAAGAGGTGAGACACCTGAACACTGAAAAGTATAAAAGGTTGTTGAAAGAAATCAAAGAAGACACAAAGAGGTGGAAGGATATTCCACGCTCATGAACTGGAAGAATTATCACAGTTAAAATGGCCAGTCTTCCTCAGACAAGCTACAGATTCAATGCAAACCTTGTCACAGTACCAATGACATTTTTCATGTAAATAGAACAAAAACCCTAAAATTTACATGCAACAACAAAAGACCTCAATTAAAGTAATCCTGATAAAAAAGAACAAAGCTCAAGGTATCACACTCCCTGATTTCAAAATATACTACAAAGCTATAGTAATCAAGGTAGCATGGTACTGGCACAAAAACAGACACACAGAACAATAGAACAGCATCGAGAGCCCAGAAATAACAGCACACATCTATGGGCAGCTAATTTTCAACAAAAGAGCCAAGACTATACAATGGAGAATGCAAAGTCTCTTCAATAAATGGTGTTGGAAAAACCAGACAGCAATATGCAAAAGAATGAAAATAGACCATTATCTTCCACCATACTCAAAAATTAACTCAAAATTGATTAAAAACTTGAATGCAAGACCTGAAACCATAAAACTTCGAGAAGAAAGCATAGGCAGTATGTTCTTTACATCAGTCTTAGCAGTATCTTTTTGAATACCATGTCTCACCAGGCAGGAAACAAAAGCAAAAATAAAAAATGGGACTACATTAAATTAAAAAGCTTCTGCACAGTAAAGAAAGCCATCAACAAAGTGAAAAGACAACCTAACAATTAGAAGAAGGTGTTTGCAAATCAGAAATCTAAGGAATCAATATCCAAAATATGCAAACAACCCCTATAACTCAACAACAAAAAACCAAACAACCCTATTGAAAAATGAGCAAAAGAATTGAATGGACATTTTTCCACAGAAGATATGAGGTCAACACGCATATGAAAAGGTTTTCAATATCATTGGTTATTAGGGTAATCCAAATCAAAACTACAATGAACTATCACTTCACACCCATCAGAATGACTATAATGAACAGGACAAGAAATAGCAAGTGTTGGAGAGGATATGGAGAAATGGGAACCACCATACACAGTTGGTGTAAATGCAAACTGATGCAGCCACTGTGGAACAGAGTATGGAGATCCCACAAAATATTAAGAATACAACTACCATTTGAGCCAGCTATTCCATTTTGGGTATTTATCCAAGGAACACAAAAACACAAACGCAAAGAGATATTCACACCCCTATGTTCATTGCAGCATTATTCACAATTTCCAAGACTTGGAAGCAACCTAAGTTCCTATCAATGGATGAATAGATAAAGATGTGGTATATAGATATACAACGGGATACTACTCAGACATAATAAAAGATGAAATGTTGCCATTTGCGACATCATGGAGGGACCTTAGGGCGTTATGCTAAGTGAAATAAATCAGACAGAAAAAGTCAAGTACCTAAGTACTGGATAATTTCACTCATAAGCGGAAGAGAAAACAGCAACAATAACAAGACACAAACACATAGATAAAAAGATTATATTGTTGGTTACAAGAGGAAAAGGGGGAGGGAGGAAGGAAAAGCAGTAAATGAGCACATGTATATGGTGATGGATGGTAATTACTCTTTGGGTGGTGAACATGATGTAGTCAACACTGAAATAGAAATATAATTATGTACACCTGAAATTTATATACTGTAAACCAATGCTACTTCAATAAAAAATTAATTTAAAAAATTTTTTAAATAATGGATTTTAAAAAAGGACTGAAACTTTCCCCCAAAATGCCCACACGTGGGAAAAAGAATTCGATAATCAGAAATGTTTGAAAAGGCACGTGTAGCATCAAAGTGCAGGCTTGGAGTCAACCAGACGTGGAATAAAATCCTAACTCTATTACTCATTTTCTGTGTGAACTTGAGCAAGTTACTTAACCCTGCCTAGACTCAATGCGCCCATCCAAAAAATGAAGATAATAATACCAAATTTGCAGGTGTTTGTGAGGATTAGATGTGGCCTTAGTAAAGATTCAACTTAGAAAATAATTATGGTATAAATAAAGCATCACAGATGACAAGGGAGAACGGTTGAAGAGTGAGGAATAGCTAAATTCCTGAGAAGTTGGGAGAAGGATTGAAAATAACTGAATAGATCATTCTCTTGCTCTCCTGTTCATTCATTCTTACATAGCTCTCTACATATATTCAGTCTAAAAGAGCCTTCTACTACTTATTGATTATTTCAAGCATATATTTACAAGTCCCGAGGATCTTATATAAAAAGCTCCAGCCAGGAAAAATCTTTATCTCATAACTTTTGCACATACTAACACACCCAGTATCTAAAACAGTGACGAATATATTTTTAGATGCACGATGCAATCTTTTTGAATACAATAGACTTATAAATGAATATATTTAAATAAAAATCTTTACTGCAAACTCCCAAATTAGGAGTGATCTTTTATTTTCTGAAGCAATACACAAGAGGTTCCCAGAGACATTTAGTAAACTCCCTCATTTCCCTCACCACAAAAAAATAGAAATATAACTAGTTTTATAAATCAGTTTGAGGTCTGAATGTGCTAGAGTTGGTGATGGTTGACGATAATGCCAGATGGCATATGTCTAATGGCTGAGATTTCCAAAGTCAAGTTATTTGTAGAATAAAACAGTATACCACAACTTATCACAGAAATACTGGAAGAAATTCAGTTATTAGCTCCTTCAGGGCTCATCTTTGTTACAGGTAGCTCCTCAAAGCTCATCAAAATAAAATTCTTATGTTAAACATTACATGTCAAGAACATAGGTACTATTTCATAAATCTGCCTCTACAATACTATAAAATCTACAATTTCCTAAGGAGGAAAGATAAATCAAGATTGTGTGGTGGATTGAAATACAGATGGGGTTAATCAGGAAAAAAATAAGATGGTCTTCAAGTGCAAGTTGTGGTTTAATAGGTAGGATCAGGGAGATGATTCTACACATAATGAAGACATATCCACAGACAAGAAAACTTTTTGTAAAACAGAAATCTTAGACAAATACAGAACAAAGATTGAAGGGGCTGTCTGCAATTTACAATGACCTTTACTGAGAATGAAAGTCACACACTTTCTCTGGAAAATGTTACCGAATTTCACAAAGCCGTTTCTCAGGAACGTTATTCTAGTGACTTGCTTAAATCAGAAAGCAAAGTGTTATTGTGGAAGGAGCTGAGTCAAAAGATCTGCTCTGATTGTACTGCCTTGAACAAGACACTAAGTTCTCTTCGCCTATTATTTCCCCCTCTGTAAAGTGCCGATAATTAAACCTGATTTATCTGTCATGATCTTGTTGAAATCAAATCAGGTGTTGTTAAAACCAGTACATACTTTTTGGTGCTATTTTACTTGATGCTGTTGACAGCTAATTCCTTCCTGAACTATTGACATTCCTTCACTTTCAAGATATCTGAACTTTCTGGTTTTTGCCAAATTCAGGCCACTTATTCTCATTCTCCTTCAAGGCTCCTTCTTACCTGCCCATGAATGTTGCTGATCCAGATCCTCAACTTTCTTCCTCTCATCCTACTTACTTTCTCTGAGAGATCTCATTCACTTCCTTCATTGAATGATTTGACCTGCTAAATCTACACTCCTAGGAATGAATTTATAGCTGAAATACAAGCAACCTACTGGACATCTGCACTTGACTCTCCCACAGATACCTAAAACTGAATATGTTGAAGTCTTAATTTAGTGTTATCTTCCCTCTAAAATTTCTGCTTCTCCTATGTTACCCTACCTCAGAATATGGCACCATTTTCCTTGTTGCTCACTCTTCTCCATCGATATTTAAATCATGGTGATTTTACCATTTAAATGATTCATGCCAGTTGTCTGAAAATCACTTACTGAAAGCTAATTTAGTAGCAGGCCAATTTGTTAAAAGCCAATTCACTGAAGAGCCAATTTGTAAAATGATTGTTTTGCTGTGTCTAGTTTTACTTTCACTTGTCTTGTAAGCAGTATGTGCTTATTTCATAAAATTAGTAAATATAGATAAACATAAAATTACTCGTATTTCCACAGTGCATAAACAACGTTAACATTTTAATGTATATTGCCACATATAGTTTATGCATGTATTCAATTTGCATAGTATTGTTATGACAAAAGAGATAATGTTGTACATAAAATTCTAACCTGTTTTTCATCTTGAAAACATCATGAACATCTTTCACATAAATAACTAAAATTAATCATCATTCTTAATGAGTATGTGGTATTCCTTTGATGGGAGAACCGTAATTAAGTCTGTGAATTCTTCATTGTCTAACAGTTTTTATGTTCAGTTTTTCACTATAATAACAAGGATGAATAGGAAGTGCATTTTTTCAACATAACATTATGCTTTTAAGATAAATTCCTGAAAGTTTAACTGTTGTGTCTAATGATGTACTTTTTATTAAGGCTTTTCATACATATTGCTGAATTGTATTTACAAAAATTTTTCCCAATATAAACTCCTATAAACAATAAAGGAGAGTTCCTTTTTCCCCATATCCTAGCTAACAATAGATACTATCATTCAAAAACTTCTCAACCTAATTTGATTTTGAAAATGGCATCCCATTATTTAAGTCACAATTGTTTGATTACTAATGATGTTGGTCATTGGTCATTTTTGTTTATTGGCCATTTCTATTTTTCCATTTTAAATCAACTTTAGTAATTTAAATATAATAAATTATTAAATACAACTATTGTAGATGAACAATTTGCATTACCACAAGAAGTCCCCTTATACACCTTTGCAGTTAATCTCCTTATACCCCTGAGCCAAGACAACCACTGACTTTCTTTCTATCACTATTGATTAGTTTTGCCTGATGTAGTAGAATTTCATGTAAATAGAACCCTACTGAAGGTACTCTTTTGTATCTGATACCTTTTGCCCAGCACAATGCTTTTGTGATTCATTCATATTGTTGTGTGTATCAGTAATATATTACTTTTTATTGATTAGTAATAATCCACTGTATTACTATATCCACAGATTTGTTTATCCATTCATTTGTTGATGGACAGGTGTTGGTTCCAATTTGATCCAATGAAGATCACGCTTCTTAGGGACATATCTATAATTTAGTTCTTTGCCATTAGGGAGATAATGGGGCTATGGTTTCATATTATCATATGAAAAGAATAACAATAAAAACAGCTATTGAGCACTTACTCTGGACTATACTATGTGCTAGAGTCCAGGTTGCCCCACAGATCAATTACGTCAGAGCACCTGTGGGGGGAACCAAGACATCAACACTTTTCAAGTGCTCCAGGTGATTATCATATCCAGACAATGTTGAAAACCAACGTCTTAGGGCCTCAAGTCCAGTGAAAAAGTTAAGAACAAATTCCAGACACCTAATGATAACTCCCATTTTTATAGGAACCCATTGCTTTAAAAAAATTTTAAATATGTATTATCCCACATTATATTTACAACCACCTTTGGACTATACATCACTCATTTTTTCAACTTTCAGATACAGAAGTTGATTGTACTTAATGATACATTTGTAACTACCATTTTGCCCTCACACTGTATCTATTTGAGATAGGTATTTGTACATTGATATTTAATGAATATTCAGGAATTGCATAGATAACAGGGAAATTTCATTTCTGAAGCAAAAGGCATCTCCAAATGCAAAATATGAAATGTACTGCTTGTTACCTATAGGGTAGAGGTTCTCAAATTTTGCCTGCACCACCGTCACCTGGAGAGAATGTTAAACACAGATTGCTGGGCCCCATCCCCAGAGTTCCTGATTTGGTAGATCTGGGGTGAGGCCTGAGAGTTTGCATCTTGAATGTCTCCAGATGATGCTGATGCAGCTGCTCCAGGGACTACACTTTAAGAACCACTGCTCTAGGATATTTGTAAAATATGAAGGTGGTAAAAATTCCAGATCTCACCCCCTTTCTCTTCTCATCTCCATCATCTTTGAAACACATAGGGGTCTGGTGTTCCACACAGCAAACAGCAGGATGAGGGGAAGGTGCATCAAGAAAGAGCCCAGGATGACTCAGCTGGCCTCAAAAGCTCAAAACTAGCTTCACTCAGTAGTCCAAGATGCAGCCTTTCATGATGTTCCGCTCTCCCATCTCCACAGGGCTCCCAACCAGCAAACAAAGGCCGCAGAAAATCACTTTACAGTGACAGATTTCATTCTCTAGGGATTAACAAATCAGCCAGAGCTCCAGCTCCCCCTCTTCCTCCTCTTCCTTGGGACCTACTCAGTCACCATGATAGGGAACCTGGGCATGTTCACACTGATTTGTTTGAATGCTCAGCTTCACACCCCCATGTACTACTTCCTCAGCAATCTGTCACCTGTGGATCTCTGCTATTCCTCTGTCATTACCCCTAAAATGCTAGTGAACTTTGTGTCAGAGAAGAAAGTCATCTCCTACGCAGGGTGCATGTCACAGCTCTACTTCTTTCTTGTGTTTGTCATTGCCGAGGGATGTACGCTGTCATCAATGGGCTATGGCGGCTGTATCCGTCTGCAGCTGTTTGCTGTACAACATGATCATGTCTCATCAAGTCTGCTCCCTGCTGGTGGCTGTGGTCTATGCCATGGGGCTCACTGGCCCAACAGTAGAGACTGGCCTGCTGTTAAAACTGTCCTATTGTGAGGAACTCACCAACCATTACTTCTGTGACATTCTCCCACTCATGAAACTCTCCTGCTCTAGCACCTATGACATTGAGATGACAACTTTAATGTTTAGTGGATTTAACATCATAGTTACCAGCTTAATAATCTTTCCTTTGCCTTACTCCTCTCTAGCATCCTCCATGTCTACTCCACAGAGGGAAAGTCCAAAGCCTTCAGCAACAGCAGCTCCCACTTTACAGCTTGAGATTATTGTATGTGTCTGCTTTGTTCATGTACTTAAAACTCTTCACGGCCAGATCCCCGGCCCAGGAGAATGTTGCATACATATTCTACACCACAGTGATCCCCAAGCTGAACCCCTTAATCTATGGCTTAAAGAATAAGGAGGTAGATGCTGTCATGCAGGGAACACTGAGGAAAAAACTCTTTGGATGTAAATGTCATTATTCTTAGGTTGAAAATTGGGATTGAAATATAGGGGAGAGGCCCTCTAAAAGTTTTCACTCACAAAAATAGAGGACAACCACTTCTCAACATGACTGATTTTGTGCATTTACTCATTTTCCCTCTTCCCGTTCTCCCTCTCACATCCCTCATGTCTTGCTCTACTTAAACTTTGCTGGTTTCAACTTCGTGTTTTCTTCGTTTTGTGATCAGTTATTTGTTTTTGTATCCTTGGCCCTTTGGTAAACATGTATCTATCTTGATTATGACTTAACACAAATTTAGAACTTTCCACTATGCTGTTTTTTTTTGGGAGGGGGGGTTAATTGCAGTAACATTGGGTTATAACATTATATAGCTTTTGGATGTACATCATACTATATTTCCAATTTTGTGTAGATTACATTATGTTCACCATCCAAAAACTAATTATAGTCCATCCCCTCACATGTGAGCCTAGTCACCCCTTCCCCTCCCCTCCTTCCCCCATGGTAACCAACAATCCATTCTCTGTTGCTATGTGTTTGTTTGTTGCTGTTTTTATCTTCTACTTATGATTGAGATCATATGGTATTTGACTTTCTCCCTCTGACTTATTTCACTCAGCATAATACCCTCAAGGTTCATCCATGTTGTCAAAAATGGCCAGATTTCATCATTTCTTAGGGCTGAGTAGTATTCCATTGTGTATAAATACCACATCTTCTTTATCCATTCGTCCCTTGATGGACACCTAGGTTGCTTCCAAGTCTTGGCTATTGTGTATGATGCTGCAATGAACATAGGGGTGCAAATATCTCATACAGCTCAACAACAAAAGTCCAACAACCCAATCAAAAAATGGGCAAAAGACCTGGACAGAGACTTCTCCAAAAAAGATATATGGATGGCCATCAGGCATATGAAAAGACACTAAACATCATTAGCTATCAGGGAAATGCAAATCAAAACCACAATGAGGTATCACCTCACTCTTGTCAGAATGGCTATAATTAACAAGACAGGAAACAACAAATGTTGGAGAGGATGTGGAGAGATGGGAACCCTCGTACACTGCTGGTGGGAGTGAAAACTGGTACAGCCACTGTGGAAAGCAGTATAAATTATCCTCAGAAAATTAAGAATAGATCTACCATATGATCCAGCTATCCCACTGCTGGGTATTTATCCAAAGAACTTGAAAACACAAAGGCATAAAGATACTTCCACTATGTGTTTAAGAGAGCTGTTCATTGATTTGTCATCTTCTATAGAGAAAATACTACCCAAACTAATTGTAATTTGTAATTAAGAGTACACAAAACAAATGGAGATGTATTTGAAAGTCACCAAGAAGCAGCAAATAGATTCTTTAACGCCCATATTTCTCCTTCCATTATACTGTTCTGATTATACTGTCAATGTCTACTTATTCCTGCCAAGATTATCTAAATGGTCCCTTCACCAGCTACTGCCATCATCACCATCATCATCATCATATCTAACATTTATGAATGCTATTTTCTAAGTGTTTTCTTTAATTATCTCATTTTCTCAGATGAGGAAACTTTGGTTCATAGAGGTTAGGTAACGTCTCCAGATCACAGAACTGGTAAGTAATTAGTAATGATATTAAAACCCACAACTCATTATCCCACTCTCTTGGCCAACAGTCTCACTAGGTAGCCTATTAAACTTAACCTAATTATAACCTTCCAATTTCAAGTGCTTCCTGAAAATAACTTCCTCTCTTCCACTGTCTTCCCACAGCTCCCAGATAAGCAAGGAATATTAGACATCCATGTAGTCTTTTCTCCTCCTAAAACAACTGACTTTTTGCATCACCTGTCAACCTGACTCAGTACCAATAGGCATGGGTCAAAATCTCTTCTGCCATTTTTTTTCTTCTGCCATTTTTGAAGCAATATCAGGGATTCATGTTAAATAATTAGTTACCTTGCACTGCAAAAGATTGATGGACAAAATGGGTATAGAAGGAACGACCTCAATATGATAAGGCCAAATATGACAACCCCACTGCTAACATCATAATCAACAGTGAAAAAATGATATTTTTTCTTCTAAGATCAAGAAAAAAGTGAGGGTACCCACTCTCAGTACTCTTATTTATCAGAGAACTGAAACTCCTAGCCAGAGCAATCAGTCAAGAAAAAGAAACAAAAGGCATTCAAATTGTAAAGGAAGAAGTAAAATTCTCTTTCTTTGCAGATGTTGTGATCGTATATAGAAAAATTTCAAGGCTCCACCAAAAAACTATTCAACAAATTCAGTTAACTTAATCAACTGATTCAGTGAAGTTAGAACAATCAACAAATTCAGTAAAGTTGAAGAGTATAAAATCAACATACAGAAAGCAATTGAATTACTATATACTAACAACAAAATATCTGCGAAAGAAATAAAGTAAACAATCTTATTTACAACAGCATCAGAAACAAAAATCTACTTAGGAATAAACTTAACTAAGGAGGTGAAAGATCTCTACCCTGAAAACTGTAAGACTTTGAAGAAAGAAACTGAAGACAAAGCAAATAAACGGAAAGCTATCCCATGTTCATAGACTGGAAGAATTAATGTCGGTAAAATGGCCATACTACCCAAAGCCATCTATACACAAATTGCAATACCTATCAAAATTATACTGTCATTTCTCACAAATAGAAAGAACAATCCTAAAATTTTCATGGATTCACTGAAGACCCCAAATAGCCAAAGCAATCCTGAGAGAGAAGGACAAAGCTGGAGGCATCACACTTCCTGTTTCAAACTAGAATGGTATTCCCATAAAAATAGACACATAGACCAATGGAACAGAAATGTGAGTCATAAATAACTTTCATGTTTATGGTCAACTAATATAAATGATGCTGGGAAAACTGAATTATCACACAGCAGCAGGGAGAAGCTGGGTCTTTGATGACAAATAGGTGATCATGTTTTTCATTGTCACAAAGGTCATCATTTTGGGAGAAATGATAGAGGAATAGAAGAAAATTATGAAGGAAAAGCTAACGATTAAAAAGTATATGGTGTTAAAGTTAGAATTATCCAAGCCAGGATGACCAAAGAGCAAAGAGAACACAAGGACCTGGAGCTCTGATCCACGTGTCAATTTAGAAAAACTTACCCAAGAAAACAAGGACTAAACAACACATTTCTAAGTAAGAAATAGGTCACATCAGAAGAAATCAGAGGGAAAATTGGAAATATTTTGAAGTGAAAAAATAATGAAAAGAAAAGAGGAATCTCTCTTGAGAAAATAATCTGAAACCTAGACAAAAATGTTAACACAAAGTGATAACACAGCATTATCTATAGTAATAAAACATAGAAGAACTTGACACAATTTTAATATTCAACAATAGCGGAAGACAAATAAAATATGGCATACCTACGTGATGAAAACCATGAAAAATATAATTCAAAAAATATTTATTGGTAAGCATTTATAGCATGGAATATAGACTATGATTCCACTGGAACAAAATTTTACATTTTGGATGAGATTTTCCTTTCCTGAACTCTGAAGAAGTGTAGTGTAAACCCTGACAGTTGAGTGTTTTTTCTCTCTTTTTTGTAATGGAAGTGCCTGATTTAAGCTTTGCTTACCTAGGCATCCACTTCAAAGATGGC